>NC_092339.1:311797500-312111250 GCF_046630445.1 Rutidosis leptorrhynchoides
GTTTGAGGTCGTTGCCACTGGCCGCTAACTGTTGTGGTGGTGGTTGCCGCTATCTCCTGCCTGCCAATTAGTAAATGGTATTTTTGTTCTCTAATTTTATGGTTAATAATTTTGTTCGATTGCATTCGGCGAATCCGTTGGCTCTTTGTATCTTAGGTGTGTTTTATGCTTGTCCTGTTTTGCAATTCCATGCCTTTGTGTGAAAATTCATTTTTGCGTTTGCGTATTTGCTTAGTTTATTGGTTCTGTTGCTTCAAATTTTTGGTGACCAATTTTGGTTTCACACATAGTTTAACACTCTTACAGGGGGAGTTGTCTTATCATTATAATTCTTAATTAAGCATATTAATTAAGTCAAGAACATGCAAAAAAAGGCATCTGATATGAGATGCATAAAGTTACATTGGTTTACTCAGACATCCGAAACTCTAAATTATTGTACTAAGTGCAGGTGTACGATGATTGTGGGGTGTGACGATAGTTGGTTCTTCTGAATGACTTCAGATTGTTTCGAGCACCTTCGCTACCGCTTTGGAATACATTCTCACGATGTTGCAGCTCAGATTTGTTTCATTTCATGCTGATTGGTTACATTGCCTGCATGTAGCTATGTTTATCTTTTGATGGATGATCAATCCAGGATTAAAGATACTTAATTAAGGATTGAGTGCAATAAGATTAGGATGGTGGAATGGGATGTTTGATGATTGTTTTGGGCCCTGATGATCGTCTTTCACTTTATCAATCAAGTGATCAACCACCCCGACCCGGTCTTGATTGTTAATTAGCATGATTCACCTTAACTCAATGTAAAATTTTCTTGGGCAAAGTCACAAGTGAAAATTACAAAGGTTTGGGCAAATGGCAGAGAATCAACAACCTATAAATGAGAGGCCAAGCTCCCTATTTATAGTTTCCAGATTATTTGCGGTGTGCGGATTATCTTATTATCCGCGTAAACTTAGCGAAAAGAAACCGCAATCTTTATTAATGCGCAATATGATCCGCTTACTTATTTTTCAGCGGATATTCCAAATCATTTTAGCATACTTCGCGTAATTTCTGTTTTTAGCCTTTAGCACTTAAAATATGCATATACAATACTATGTATATGATCAAGTCCCCCCAATTTATTATGGTACATTTTGCATGAAAATGTAGCATGATAAACTCTAAAAATAAAATTCGCAGTTACTTATTACTACAAACCGCCTAGAATTAATTCGCTACGCCTTTGTTACCGTTAGATTAAACAAAGTTACCGTTTCCAACCGTTGGCGAGAAATATTATCGTTAAATCAACATTATTAAGACTTAAGCATAATCGATTAACAGTCTCAACCTCCCTATATATATATCGGCATCAACAATCATAAAATCCTTACCCGTAACTCAAAATACTTTGCAATTAATCAATTTCTCGATCAACCTTCAAAGAATTTACATTTATTCACAAATCCTTTAATCTCCATCATGAGAATCGAAGAAGTCGACAGCAAGGTGAATCCAAAAACCTTGATTACGAACCTATTAACAAGTCCAGAATCAAAATCGATAACGTCATCTGGGAAGGAGAGGCATTCGATTCCAATTATTGATTTAACAACAAAATCCACACTCACCAAAGCAGACTCCTCCAAACGACCATATGAGACACCTCCATCTTCTCAAAAAAAAAGAAATTAAAGCAACGCGAAACTACTTTTTTTGATAACCCGGTGATATCTGACTATGAATCTGAGCAACAGATGGGTAAGCCAAAAATATTACCCCCTTATCTTAGCGTTTGTACTTATTATACTTCTTCGCTAATTCGTAAAATCGTTTTTATCGCAGGTGAGTCAACCGGTGATCCAATCTTCCCGAGTCCTGGCACCGTCGACAAGATTATCGAGCTATTCCGCACTCCGCCCGACTCCTATGGGGTGAGAGTTGACTGATCATCAGGGTAACCTGCACTTCCTCTTCTGCGGCGTTAGATCAACGCCATCAAATGAAGTTGGCTATTCCTGACGAGCTTTGCCATGATTTCGCGAAGCTACCTGCACCAGAAGCACACAATTGCTTTGTGCAGAACTTCTATATGGCATTTAACTCTGCCTATGACACGATGTGCCGCCAAGAACAGTTTTTCAACTTTCTTGAAGCTGACAAGGCCAAGTACTACACTGAAAAGGCCAAGCTTGCAGACAGCGAAAAGCGCTGTTCTGATCTTTCTGCTGAAGTCACCGCCGCAAAAGCTGCTACTGAAGACTTAAAACAACAACTTTCTACAGCAGCGGTTAAGGAAAACAATTTTCAAGCAACCGTTAAAGCTTTAACGGAGGATATTGCCCAACTGACATCAGAGCGGGACAATGCATTAGCCGCTAAATCCTCCGCGGAGATGGAATTCACAAAGCTCCGCCAACATCTGCCCGAGTTGTCAAGAAAAGTGCTCAACTCTATTCCTGTTTCCAAAAAAATTTCAACATACGCTGCCGCGCTACAACTACGCGAGAGGGTGGAATTTATGGACCAAATTGCCACTTACTGTCCCTTACTGAGCCGCTACAATCTGAAATAGCGGATTACCTATGTTTTGTGACAGATGCTTAATCAGCGTTTGCTGTCGCAAAGGAGAATTTAGCTGAAATTCCCATCCCCAAAATAACAGCGATAAGCGAGCAAGATGATGCCACTGCAGATGACATCATCAAGCTTGACTTATCTAAGGAATGAAAATGTACTATGTAATATTAGCGTGCAGCTATCTCTGCGTTTTTATAATAAGATTTCAATGCTCATCTTTTTTGCAGGTACTTATATTTATATTGCATTTTATCAACAATATTCATAACATAGACTTACCCTTTGCAATTTCCAACTTTTATTATCGTGCACATAATAAGTATGTGCTTTTGCGAAACAATATGTATTTGTATATATTTATACGTTATGAATCTTACAAGTCCGCCAAAACGATCCTTAGGCAATTAATTAGCATCGCGAAGCATCTAAGTATGGCAAAATCAAATACTTAGGAAATTAACATCCTTTCGCGATAAGTAGTTTCTGCGTAAGTGGGCAATGTCATCGCTACGCGACTTAGCCTTCGTGAAACGTACCAGTATACTGAAACCAAATGTTATGAAAATTTCATGAACTGTAAATATGCCGCAAAGTCTTATTAATTTTATCAATATAAGCAATCTTTTCTGTCACTTACAAAATTCGCGTGTTTATTCAGTATATTTTTACAAGTGTGATCAAGACTTGCAAAAATAAAAAACACATCGAAAAATAGCAACTGCGTTTTTTATTTCATTTTTCACTTCGAATACATATATGCGTTGCTCAACACTTTATTCTTAAAAATTTATGCATAATATCGCTTCAACAAAGCAGCATGCCACCCATTGGGGAGATTTCGCTCTTCTATGTCTGCGAGTTTATATGAACCTGCAGCGTTAATAGCAACAACTTGATAAGGACCCTTCCAGTTAGGCCCCAGCTTACCAAGTTTTTCTGCTCGACTCGCATCACTATTCCGCAATACCCATTCGCCAACATCAAAGGACAATGCGCGCACTCTTTTGTTGTAATACTTTGCGATTTGCTATTTGTTATTTGCCTCCCTGATAGTAGCCATTAACCTTCGCTCTTCTATTAGATTCAAGTTTTCACATAATGCTTCGCTATTTGCTTCTTCATCAAAGTTAGCAATTCTATGCGTTGGCACAAGAATTTCAGCGAGTATTACTACTTCAGAGTCATATACTAAACTAAAAGGTGTTTCACCCTTGCTCTTCTTGAAAGTAGTACGATGAGACCATAATACATTGGGTAGCTCGTCCACCCAAGCAGTTCGCTTTTCATATAATCGCTTTTTAATACCGCTTACAATGTCGCGATTAGTTACTTCACACAAGCCATTAGCCTGTGGATATGCCATCGACGTAAATTTTTGAATTATATTCAAATCAGTGCACCATGTTCTGAACGGGTGTTTCGCTATTTGAGCCCCATTATCGCTAACCAACTCTCGCGGAATGCCAAAGCTGCACACAATATATTCCCAAACAAAATTACACTTGCACTCCAGTGATAGTGCGAACCGCCTTAGCCTCAACCCATTTTGTAAAATAGTCGATTGCCACAATTAGGAATTTGACATTGCCAGGACCTGTGGAAAATGGTCCCACAATGTGAATATCCCATTTGTGAAATGGCCATGGCGAGTTAACAGGGATCGTATAATGCCTTGGCATCCTATTCTGCGGCGCATGCCTTTGACAACTCTTGCAACGCTTAACAATCTTTGCAACATCGTGGTATAAGGACGGCCAAAAGTAACCCATCCGCATAATTTTAGCCACAATGGTTTTATATCCCCAATGCAATGCGCAAGAACCATTATGTACTTCATCAACTATCATCTCAGCTTCAACTGGGCCAACACACCGCATCATTAGGCCGCAATATGACTTACGATATAAAACATCATTTTGAATGATGTACATTGGTACTCGCTCACGAACTAAATGAGCTTCACGTTTGTCATTCGGCAAAACGTTATTGCGGATATA
Source organism: Rutidosis leptorrhynchoides (assembly GCF_046630445.1). NCBI lineage: Eukaryota > Viridiplantae > Streptophyta > Magnoliopsida > Asterales > Asteraceae > Rutidosis > Rutidosis leptorrhynchoides. The sequence continues at coordinate 311,802,069 of NC_092339.1, forward strand.
CTGCGTAATTGGTTCCATCCAGTTTGGCTGTTCTTCTTCAACAGACGCAACCATTAGATCATTATCAATTGACTTGCTTGGCAACTCCTCAACCCAAACTTGCTTTTGAAAGTGTGAAAATGTTAATGCAGCCAACTTGCTTAACGCATCCGCTTTCTTATTTTGTCTTCTTGGTACTTGCGCAAGTTCAAAATGCTGAAACCGCGTAGCTGATTCTTGTAATAACTTCAAATACTTTTGCATTGAGAGTTCATGCGCGTCAAAAGAGCCACTAAACTGATTTGCCACTAGCTGCAAATCTGTAAAAGCGCGCAACTTGGAGACATGCATTTTATGCGCGATATTTAAACCAGCAAGCAACGCTTCATATTCAACTTCATTATTCGTTACATCAAAATTGAAACGTAACGCGTACGTGTGTTCCTCACCACTTAGGGCTGCTAACACTAGACCCGCACCAGCACCCTCTGCACATGAGGCTCCATCAGTAAATAAATCCCATGTTTTGCCTTGCTCTGGTTTTAACTCTGTTCGCTAATTTATTACTTCCATCTCACCAGTCATTTCTGCAAGGTAATCTGCTAAAACCTGCCTCTTAATAGCATTGCGCGGAAGGTAAGAGATATCATAAGCACCTAACTCCACTGCCCACATCGCGAGCCTACCAGATATTTCTGGTTTTGTTAAAACTTGCTTGATTGTCATGTTAGTTAACACATGTACTGGGTGCCCTTGAAAATACCTCTGCAACCTTCGCAATGTTAATATAAGAGCGTACACAAATTTTTCAATGGGTGCATAGTTTATTTCACTACCCGCGAGAGCTTTGCTGATAAAATACACCGGCTTTTGTATTTTGTCCCTTTCCGCAACTAAAACTGAACCAAAAGCTTCATTTGCCACTGATATATAGAGGTAAAGGGTTTCACCCTTAATTGGTGCTGTTAATGTAGGTAAAGTTTGTAGCGACCCCGACAAATCGTCAAGTGACGGCGTCGACTACGTAGGTCCCATTACCTGGTCATAAGTCTTTAAAACAGACGTTGACCCAAAATATGTCGCATCCATTCAAGTGTAAAGATTGTTTCAAAGTTTACAAAGATAATTGACCACAAGTTAAGTTACAACGTTATAAGTACAAATGAAAACTATGTGACACAGTTTAAATAAGTTCAAAAGATGCTCCAAAATGCATGTATACTCGACATCCAAGCAAGTATCAAAAGAGTGCGGAAGCATGTATCACTAAGCATTCAAAACCTGAGAAAACATAGAAGAATCTGTCAACGAAAACGTTGGTGAAATCATAGGTTTAGTAAGTATTAAACGTTGTTTTTGAACCACAAGATTTTGTATTTCCATAACGTAGATTATCCAAATCATTTGCATTCCAAAAGTGTTGTTATACGCGAGCACTCAATTATCAAAACTTAACCAACGTTACCCCATCACACAGTGCTAGAACCCACACTAAAACACAAAAATATATTTCATCCGCATAACGGTAGCGAACCGTCCGAATGAGGGTTTGTTAAACCCGTATGGCCACACAATATAAGTTCTCGCTTACACCCTGCAAGTGTAACTAATGATAATCGAATTGAGGCATTTTTGTTCTAACTCGCACGTGGAATGTTTGTTTTCACACTTGTGTTCAAAACATAAAAGTAAGTAGTACAAGATGTAACAAAGTATATGTTTTCTCAGCCCACGATTTAAAAGTATAAAAGTTGTTGAAAAGGTGGGACTATGATCTCACCTTGAGCGCAAGAGTTAATAAAGTACTTCAACGAGTAAACGCGTGCAAAGACAAAGCTAATCTCGACCTAAACAAGTAGGTTGTATCAATAACGATAGTCACGAAGGGTCAAAGTTGTTCAATTAGTCCTATGGCTCGACACGACTCGATTATTTAGCATGTGAAGAAAATTGTCAAGTTTCATGCAAGATACAAGTATAGAATCATGTTAGAAAGATTGCATAATTAATTGGTTAAGTTTGACAAAGAGTCAAACTTGGTCGGGTCAAAGTCAACGAAAAAGTCAACATGTTCGGGTCGGGTCCCGGACTATTTTTCTATGCTAATTATTCATATACAAGTATATTAGAACAAGTTTCATGTGAATCGGAGGTCGGTAGCTAGTCAAACATTTCACGTGAAATGGGACAAAGAGGTCAGAATCTGACCAGGCCAATCCGCGCGCCGCGCGGGGATGGGGCGCGCCGCGCCACCATCTGGGCAGAGAATTCTGGTCAGTTTTTCAAAGTATGCACGAACCAAAACCTTTTCCAACCCAACTCTTGACCCGCAAACACTTATAATGCCTATCATATATCGTTGGAAAGGTATTTTGACGAGGAATACAACTAAGCACTTATGGTCCAACAATAAAATCATTTACAATAGCCGAAATCTCATCAAGCGAACAATAAAAGTCCATTTCCTAAGTTTCAAGTTCATCAATTGCATTTTGAGTTTCGGGAAACCAATTCACACATATGATATGCCGTTTTGAAGGTAATGAAGCATACATTACTACTAAACACTAACAATTAACATTCCATGACATTCAAGCATCCAAAAATTCATGTCAAGAACTATCAAACCCTAGTCAAACATCTCAAAATCAATAATCATGTTTTTGAAGTTTTCTTAATCAACCTACACATCAATTTGAAGCTAATGATGCTAGTAACACATTTAATACATGAACTTTAACAATTAAACAACTTTTAATCATCCAAAATCAAAGATTAAGCAAGCAATTTTCATATTCAAGCTAGTTACACCAAAAACAACAAATCGAGCATACAAATTACATACACGACATCACAATGAGCCATAGACACTAATTAACACACTTTTAAGTCAAGAACACAAATTTAAAGAAATCTAGTGTTTTAGAAATGTTACCCAAAATCGAAGTGGTTAGCATCAAATCGAAGAGGATGATGAGAGGATCAAGAATATGTAGTTTGTTTGGATTGAAGCTCGCTTGAACGGATTTGGATGATGATTTAAGGTTTGAATGTTGGGAGAGTTTGAAAGTATCAAAAAGGAAGAAGGAGGTGAAATGAATGGATGGAGGAGAAGGGTTGACTAGTTGACCTAGTCACTAGTTTGACCCTTTGGTGACTTTAGTCCTTCGAGTTCAAATCGGGTGCGGGATATAACCAAACGATTTATTTTAAGTTACACGGGAGTACGGGAGATATTGAGATCCGATAACGAGAATATTTAAAATGTTACATAACAAAGGATACGAATCTAGATACGAAGGGTATTATTTAAAAAGAAAAAGACGGGCGTTAAAATAATTTAACGGAAAAATGCGGGATGTTACATTATCCACACCTCAAAAGAAATTTCGTCCCGAAATTTAGTTGGAAGTAGTAGTCGATATCTCTTACTCGAGACTTTACGTTGTCAATGTTATGAATAAGTGAAGGCACGTCCTTGAGTGTTCTCATGAATTTGGATAGTTAGGGTATTTCGTTGTATTAAGGTTCGGGTTTTTTTTTTTTTTTTTTTTTTTTTTTTTTTTTTTACGATCCCTGGTTTCAACTGGTTTTCCTATGAAGAGAAGTTTGTCATCGATAGTTGGTGTATCTAGCAGGATTGCACGTTCCTGTTCCGCAGGACACGTTTTTAAGTTTGTTACACGAAATGTAGGGTAAACGGAAACTTAATTTAGTCGGAAGTTCTAAACGGTAGGAAGCGGTTCCAATACGCCCCAAGGTTTCAAAAGGTTCAATATTGCGGCTATAGCCTTTCTCGATTTCCCAAAATGGATTACACCTTTCCAAGGTGCGGTTTCTCAATATTACGCGGTTACACACTGGGATTTGTGAGGTTTTCATCTAAGTTTGGTATAACTCTTTTGGCGACTACGGATCGTCTCGAGCCCTTCTCGGATTTGAATGATTTCAATTGTTGTTTCTTGATGGAGTTCAGATTTTGGTGGTTGATGCTTTGGTTAAATGAATAGGGGTATGACATTAGCGGTCATATAGGGTTTCGGAAAGTGCGCGTGAACACACGAGTGGTAACTACTGTTGTAAGAGTGATCTACTAAAGGTGACAATACGAGTCTGTAACATGTCTTTCCAAGATTGAATCGTACGTTTGCTCGGTTCGTCGGTTGTGGGAGATACGCGGTACATGTGTCTAAGCGAGTTCCCAAGGTTTCTTGTAACACTAGAAGTGAAACGAGTATTTCGATACAGGATAAATGACGAAGATATACCGTACTGGAATAGAATCTCTTAAGATATGTTTGAACAAGTCAGTTAGGGTTCGAAATATGTTCGTTAGGACTATTCACCCTCGTGGCGAATACTAATGTAATGTGAGGAGTTTCTCTATCCATGGAGAAATGTTACAAGGAGTTTCCTTAAACGGAAATGCGAGCGATAAAGATAGGAGTGAAATGAGGACTGAGAATAGGATGAGCTTACATCTCGAGGTTGCCATAACGCGCCTCTAGTTGTCGAAAATTGAAGTCTGGAAGAGAAACAAGATAGTACACGTAATTGTATAGTTCGGGGTTGAATAATAGTTGGCCGATTATCAGAAACACAAGGACGTTAAGTCAAAGAAGAGTGAAGTATCGTTGGATTGTGTGTAATCTTAAATCCCAGTAATATCAGACAGTAACGGTGAAATAACAGAGGTATGTGTGTGGTACGTGATGACGAGAAAGTTGATCGGATCTACAGTTTAATATTCGAATTCTTCGTGCAAAATAACGAATTTTAGTTACGTTAATTTTGAGTCGAGAGAGTATGCCTTTCGGCGTTCATGTAGAAATATTTCCATGTTTGAGTTCCATCTGTTGCTATATGATTTTAACTAGAAATGTTGGTGTGAAGAATCACGCTCAAGGTTCGAACACAGAGAGATTTAAAGTTTTCCTTAGTGAGTTAACGAGTTTAAAAGTCGTGTAATACGAGAAAAGTCAGAAATGAATCTTTGGTAATAACAGACGAGATCTAAGATTTTTACGAATACAAGTCCGAGTTGGTAGAGTTTCCTGATTACATGTGGCTTGATTTCGAGATTGATTGTAATGCCTTGACCATTAACATCATGGTCTAGAAAATTGGACTTCGTTCAACAGAAATTCTCACTCGGAGAATTTGGTATAAAGTTGCTCTTTTCTCAAAAGTTCGAGCGTAAGATGGTGATGTTGTTCGTTTTCCTTCTTTACTTAAATAAGTTAAGATGTCATCTATAAATACGATAACAGATTTGTCTAGATAAGTTGCATACGTGGTTTAGGAGGTTCATGAATACGGACGGAGTCCTAAATAAATCAAACGGTACTAAGAGGGATTTACAACTAACGTTGCGAGCTCGGAAAATGGCTTAGGAGACATCGTCTCCCTTAACCCCCAATTGATGATAACCGGAACGGAGGTCGATTTGGAATGCACACGGGATTCATGCAAGTAATCAGGTGGTCATGGATACGAGGGAGAGGGTATTGGTTTCCAACCGAAAGTTACTTAGCTCACAATAATCTATACATAAATGTAGGGCAACAATTTCTCCTTAATGAATAGGTTTTGAGTTCCTTAGTTCTATAGGTGTCGAGTCAAATTTCTTAACGCATATCCTCCGATAAAATTTATAGGCACACAATATTTTCAGTCGGTCACTTAATTCGTCTAAGTAGTATCTGGGGAAAAGAGGTGGAATATAAAGAGCACGAGTCAAATCCTTGGTTATAAAACGTCTAACGGTACTCGAATCGAATAAGTATGAAATATACGGTTTGTTGTGAAGAAACGTACCCGTGACTAGTCCATCATCGTCTCGGGCATCCTAGGTGTCGATGTTGTAAGTTCAACGGCGCGCGTTGGTTTTTGCTTTATTCTTTGGGCATTCATTCCTAAAATGACCCGATTGGCCACATTTGTAGCAAATACTCGGCTTTGGTGCGTCGGGCCCCTTTTGAGTGACGGGGGCGGTACTTCCACAATACTTGGCAATATGACCACTACCTTGGCACCGATGGCAAATTAGCTTGCCACATTCACCACAATGATGCTTGTGGCATTTGTTGCAAAAAGGTCGTGTCCCGGCATAACTTTTCTTGCCGACGGGGGTGAGAGGTTCCTTGGAAAAGTTGTTGTTGTAGTTACTCGATTGGAGGGCTTCCCATTTTCTTTTGTTGTCACCCGAATAATCCTCGGCTTTAGGTGCCGGCACTTCAATCTCGTCTACCGTTTCGATCAATTGACGGGCCATATTCAGGGCCTCTTGGTGATTACTGGGTTTGGATGACATTACTCCTTGTTTGATGCTCTTGGGAAGACCATCCATGTAAAGTTCAACCCTTAGAGGTTCGGGGGTCACGAGGTTTGGGCACATCAAGGATAGCTCAGAAAATCATTGATTATATGCCTTTAGGTCATTCCCGACCGCTTTTAAAGTTCTTAGTTCGTGTTCGAGCTTACGGGTCTCTTCGCGCGGGAAGTATTCGGTGATCATCTTTTTCTTTAAGTCGGCCCATGAGAGTGTGTGGGCTTCATCGATACCCACCGACAGCACATACGTATTCCACCATGTGAGGGCGATACCGGCAAAAGTGTGGGTGGAATATTTGACTTTGTCTTGGTCCCGACAACCGCTTATGCTAAAAACGGCTTCTGTTTGCTCAAACCATCAGGTGAGCACAACCGGTCCTCCGGTCCCATCGAAGGTGTGAGGTTTGCACCCCATGAAAGTTTTGTAGGAGCAACCCTCGTTTGAATTACCGGCTCCATGGTTGTTGTGGTTGTGGTTGTTATTGATGTCGGAGGAGATACTAGCCATAGCCGCACCTATGGCGGTGGCTATCATGCGTTGAAAAGCTTGTTCGGAAGTTTCATTACGTGGTCCGCGACGGGGAGGCATTGTTCCTTCAAGACACAAGAATATCGTTGATTAGTATTCTCAATAATACTAATCATGATAGGGAATGATGATGTAGAGAAAATTTTCCTTGACTCGCCTTAAATTCTTTATGTCATAATGTCGGAATGTCCATATGAATCACCGTAATATAATCCCGGAAATTATATTACCCTGATTCTCATGTGCATTTAACATTACCTCATAAAGTCAAGGTGGCGCGTCAACAAAATTTATCAACGTAAGATCAAGATCGAATACGAGTTAGATATGATAGAAGAGTTCGAGTATAGCTGCACAAATAGTCAAGTAATTCCTACTTTAGTCTATATGCCGGTTGTAGTCTAGATTCACCTATGTACCCTATGACTCGGGGTGGACACAAATGAACTCTAAATCCCTACAACCAAGGCTCTGATACCACTTGTAGCGACCCCGACAAATCGTCAAGTGACGGCGTCGACTACGTAGGTCCCATTACCTGGTCATAAGTCTTTAAAACAGACGTTGACCCAAAATATGTCGCATCCATTCAAGTGTAAAGATTGTTTCAAAGTTTACAAAGATAATTGACCACAAGTTAAGTTACAACGTTATAAGTACAAATGAAAACTATGCGACACAGTTTAAATAAGTTCAAAAGATGCTCCAAAATGCATGTATACTCGACATCCAAGCAAGTATCAAAAGAGTGCGGAAGCATGTATCACTAAGCATTCAAAACCTGAGAAAACATAGAAGAATCTGTCAACGAAAATGTTGGTGAAATCATAGGTTTAGTAAGTATTAAACGTTGTTTTTGAACCACAAGATTTTGTATTTCCATAACGTAGATTATCCAAATCATTTGCATTCCAAAAGTGTTGTTATACGCGAGCACTCAATTATCAAAACTTAACCAACGTTACCCCATCACACAGTGCTAGAACCCACACTAAAACACAAAAATATATTTCATCCGCATAACGGTAGCGAACCGTCCGAATGAGGGTTTGTTAAACCCGTATGGCCACACAATATAAGTTCTCGCTTACACCCTGCAAGTGTAACTAATGATAATCGAATTGAGGCATTTTTGTTCTAACTCGCACGTGGAATGTTTGTTTTCACACTTGTGTTCAAAACATAAAAGTAAGTAGTACAAGATGTAACAAAGTATATGTTTTCTCAGCCCACGATTTAAAAGTATAAAAGTTGTTGAAAAGGTGGGACTATGATCTCACTTTGAGCGCAAGAGTTAATAAAGTACTTCAACGAGTAAACGCGTGCAAAGACAAAGCTAATCTCGACCTAAACAAGTAGGTTGTATCAATAACGATAGTCACGAAGGGTCAAAGTTGTTCAATTAGTCCTATGGCTCGACACGACTCGATTATGTAGCATGTGAAGAAAATTGTCAAGTTTCATGCAAGATACAAGTATAGAATCATGTTAGAAAGATTGCATAATTAATTGGTTAAGTTTGACAAATAGTCAAACTTGGTCGGGTCAAAGTCAACGAAAAAGTCAACATGTTCGGGTCGGGTCCCGGACTATTTTTCTATGCTAATTATTCATATACAAGTATATTAGAACAAGTTTCATGTGAATCGGAGGTCGGTAGCTAGTCAAACATTTCACGTGAAATGGGACAAAGAGGTCAGAATCTGACCAGGCCAATCCGCGCGCCGCGCGGGGATGGGGCGCGCCGCGCCACCATCTGGGCAGAGAATTCTGGTCAGTTTTTCAAAGTATGCACGAACCAAAACCTTTTCCAACCCAACTCTTGACCCGCAAACACTTATAATGCCTATCATATATCGTTGGAAAGGTATTTTGACGAGGAATACAACTAAGCACTTATGGTCCAACAATAAAATCATTTACAATAGCCGAAATCTCATCAAGCGAACAATAAAAGTCCATTTCCTAAGTTTCAAGTTCATCAATTGCATTTTGAGTTTCGGGAAACCAATTCACACATATGATATGCCGTTTTGAAGGTAATGAAGCATACATTACTACTAAACACTAACAATTAACATTCCATGACATTCAAGCATCCAAAAATTCATGTCAAGAACTATCAAACCCTAGTCAAACATCTCAAAATCAATAATCATGTTTTTGAAGTTTTCTTAATCAACCTACACATCAATTTGAAGCTAATGATGCTAGTAACACATTTAATACATGAACTTTAACAATTAAACAACTTTTAATCATCCAAAATCAAAGATTAAGCAAGCAATTTTCATATTCAAGCTAGTTACACCAAAAACAACAAATCGAGCATACAAATTACATACACGACATCACAATGAGCCATAGACACTAATTAACACACTTTTAAGTCAAGAACACAAATTTAAAGAAATCTAGTGTTTTAGAAATGTTACCCAAAATCGAAGTGGTTAGCATCAAATCGAAGAGGATGATGAGAGGATCAAGAATATGTAGTTTGTTTGGATTGAAGCTCGCTTGAACGGATTTGGATGATGATTTAAGGTTTGAATGTTGGGAGAGTTTGAAAGTATCAAAAAGGAAGAAGGAGGTGAAATGAATGGATGGAGGAGAAGGGTTGACTAGTTGACCTAGTCACTAGTTTGACCCTTTGGCGACTTTAGTCCTTCGAGTTCAAATCGGGTGCGGGATATAACCAAACGATTTATTTTAAGTTACACGGGAGTACGGGAGATATTGAGATCCGATAACGAGAATATTTAAAATGTTACATAACAAAGGATACGAATCTAGATACGAAGGGTATTATTTAAAAAGAAAAAGACGGGCGTTAAAATAATTTAACGGAAAAATGCGGGATGTTACAAAGTTTTCAACAACTTCTTCATTTCCTGAAACGCGATTTCAGCCTCGCTTGTCCATACAAAGCTCTTTTGCTTTAAACAACCTTTCAAGGTTTTGAAAAATGGCAATTGCCTTTCAGCGGCTTTGGTCAGAAAACGTGTTAACGCGGCTAACTTACCCGTCAAACTTTGTACTTCTTTAACTGTCTTAGGCGCAGTCATATTCTCAATGGCCGCTATCTTTTTTGGGTTTGCTTGAATACCCTGCTCAGTAACGAGATAGGCCAAAAATTTTCCTTCAGTCTCGCCAAAACTACACTTTGACGGATTGAGCTTCATATTTATCCTGCACAATGTATCAAATGTTTCCCGCATATCTTCCATAATACACATTTGCATTGTACTTTTAATTACTAAATCATCCACATAAGCCTCAAGGTTGCGCCCAATTTGTGTTTCAAATGCAGCATCAATTAAATGTTGGTATGTTGCACCCGCATTGATTAAACCAAAAGGCATCATTATATAAGAAAATATACCCTTGCCTGTATGGAAAGAGGTTTTATCTTCATCTTCCTTAGCATTGGGATCTGATGATATCCCCTCGCGGCATCTAAAAAACATTTATACGGAAAGGCATGCAATGACTCTACTTTCAAATCAATTTCAGGAAGTGGATAATTATCTTTAGGACATGCTTTATTTAGGTCCTTGAAATCAATGCACATTCTCCATGAGCCATCAGGTTTTTTCACCAAAATCGGGTTCGCGACCCATGATTGATATTTAACTTTGCGCAAAATACCTGCTGCCACCAGCTTTGTACCTCCTCGCATAGCCATTTAGTGCAATCTGGGGCCATACCCCTGCGCTTCTGGACTACAGGTTTTAAGGCAGGATTGACATTAAGTTTGTGCTTCGCAATATGATGCGGAACTCCAGTCATATCCTTCTCACACCAAGCAAAAACTTCCATGTATTCCATGAGTAACTGCACAATCTGCGCTTTTGTATCCGAACTAATATTGAGGCCAATTTTAATTTTTTGATCAGGATACTCAAGATTAACCACTACCATATTATCCGCAGCATCATCGCATTCTTTAACTGCACTTTTCATATTAACAGGCGAATAAATAGGGATGACACTTGTCGAGCTTATCGTTGCAACACCTTTACGCATTGTAAATTTAATCATGCCTTGAATGGTAGATGGAACAATTCCGAATTAACCTAACCCGGATCTGCCTAACAACATATTGTAGCGAGAAGAAGTCCGCATAACATAGAAATCTAATTGCGCTTGGCGCACAAAATTAGCATCGCTTTGATCAAAAAGCTCAATATTTAAAGACAACAGCCCTATAGGCAATGAAGATTCTCTCGCAAAACCAGTTAGCGAGGCTGCGCTGGGTTTTAAGTTTGCCCTAATACTCTTCGGCAATAGAACAAAGCACTGCTCATAAACAATGTCAACACTGTGAAATGTCCCGTTCTTATTGATTAAAAACGTTCCATATTAATTGATTTCGTTGCGAGGTTTTGACCTCTATATGAGACGTTTTTCAAAGACTGCATTCATTTTTAAAACAAACCATAACCTTTATTTCATAAATAAAGGTTTAAAAAGCTTTACGTAGATTATCAAATAATGATAATCTAAAATATCCTGTTTACACACGACCATTACATAATGGTTTACAATACAAATATGTTACATCGAAATCAGTTTCTTGAATGCAGTTTTTACACAATATCATACAAACATGGACTCCAAATCTTGTCCTTATTTTAGTATGCAACAGCGGAAGCTCTTAATATTCACCTGAGAATAAACATGCTTTAAACGTCAACAAAAATGTTGGTGAGTTATAGGTTTAACCTATATATATCAAATCATAATAATAGACCACAAGATTTCATATTTCAATACACATCCCATACATAGAGATAAAAATCATTCATATGGTGAACACCTGGTAACCGACAATAACAAGATGCATATATAAGAATATCCCCATCATTCCGGGACACCCTTCGGATATGATATAAATTTCGAAGTACTAAAGCATCCGGTACTTTGGATGGGGTTTGTTAGGCCCAATAGATCTATCTTTAGGATTCGCGTCAATTAGGGTGTCTGTTCCCTAATTCTTAGATTACCAGACTTAATAAAAAGGGGCATATTCGATTTCGATAATTCAACCATAGAATGTAGTTTCACGTACTTGTGTCTATTTTGTAAATCATTTATAAAACCTGCATGTATTCTCATCCCAAAAATATTAGATTTAAAAAGTGGGACTATAACTCACTTTCACAGATTTTTACTTCGTCGGGAAGTAAGACTTGGCCACTGGTTGATTCACGAACCTATAACAATATATACATATATATCAAAGTATGTTCAAAATATATTTACAACACTTTTAATATATTTTGATGTTTTAAGTTTATTAAGTCAGCTGTCCTCGTTAGTAACCTACAACTAGTTGTCCACAGTTAGATGTACATAAATAAATCGATAAATATTATCTTGAATCAATCCACGACCCAGTGTATACGTATCTCAGTATTGATCACAACTCAAACTATATATATTTTGAAATCAACCTCAACCCTGTATAGCTAACTCCAACATTCACATATAGAGTGTCTATGGTTGTTCCGAAATATATATAGATGTGTCGACATGATAGGTCGAAACATTGTATACGTATCTATGGTATCTCAAGATTACATAATATACAATACAAGTTGATTAAGTTATGGTTGGAATAGATTTGTTACCAATTTTCACGTAGCTAAAATGAGAAAAATTATCCAATCTTGTTTTACCCATAACTTCTTCATTTTAAATCCGTTTTGAGTGAATCAAATTGCTATGGTTTCATATTGAACTCTATTTTATGAATCTAAACAGAAAAGTATAGGTTTATAGTCGGAAAAATAAGTTACAAGTCGTTTTTGTAAAGGTAGTCATTTCAGTCGAAAGAACGACGTCTAGATGACCATTTTAGAAAACATACTTCCACTTTGAGTTTAATCATAATTTTTGGATATAGTTTCATGTTCATAATAAAAATCATTTTCTCAGAATAACAACTTTAAAATCAAAGTTTATCATAGTTTTTAATTAACTAACCCAAAACAGCCCGCGGTGTTATTACGACGGCGTAAATCCGGTTTTACGGTGTTTTTCGTGTTTCCAGGTTTTAAATCATTAAGTTAGCATATCATATAGATATAGAACATGTGTGTAGTTAATTTTAAAAGTCAAGTTAGAAGGATTAACTTTTGTTTGCGAACAAGTTTAGAATTAACTAAACTATGTTCTAGTGATTACGAGTTTAAACCTTCGAATAAGATAGCTTTATATGTATGAATCGAATGATGTTGTGAACATCATTACTACCTTAAGTTCCTTGGATAAACCTACTGGAAAAGAGAAAAATGGATCTAGCTTCAACGGATCCTTGGATGGCTCGAAGTTCTTGAAGCAGAATCATGACACGAAAACAAGTTCAAGTAAGATCATCACTTGAAATAAGATTGTTATAGTTATAGAAATTGAACCAAAGTTTGAATATGATTATTACCTTGTATTAGAATGATAATCTACTGTAAGAAACAAAGATTTCTTGAGGTTGGATGATCACCTTACAAGATTGGAAGTGAGCTAGCAAACTTGAAAGTATTCTTGATTTTATGTAACTAGAACTTGTAAAATATATGAAGAACACTTAGAACTTGAAGATAGAACTTGAGAGAGATCAATTAGATGAAGAAAATTGAAGAATGAAAGTGTTTGTAGGTGTTTTTGGTCGTTGGTGTATGGATTAGATATAAAGGATATGTAATTTTGTTTTCATGTAAATAAGTCATGAATGATTACTCATATTTTTGTAATTTTATGAGATATTTCATGCTAGTTGCCAAATGATGGTTCCCACATGTGTTAGGTGACTCACATGGGCTGCTAAGAGCTGATCATTGGAGTGTATATACCAATAGTACATACATCTAAAAGCTGTGTATTGTACGAGTACGAATACGGGTGCATACGAGTAGAATTGTTGATGAAACTGAACGAGGATGTAATTGTAAGCATTTTTGTTAAGTAGAAGTATTTTGATAAGTGTATTGAAGTCTTTCAAAAGTGTATAAATACATATTAAAACACTACATGTATATACATTTTAACTGAGTCGTTAAATCATCGTTAGTCGTTACATGTAAGTGTTGTTTTGAAACCTTTAGGTTAACGATCTTGTTAAATGTTGTTAACTCAATGTTTATAATATCAAATGAGATTTTAAATTATTATATTATCATGATATTATCATGTATGAATATCTCTTAATATGATATATATACATTAAATGTCTTTACAACGATAATCGTTACATATATGTCTCGTTTAAAAATCATTAAGTTAGTAGTCTTGTTTTTACATATGTAGTTCATTGTTAATATACTTTATGATATGTTTTCTTATCATAGTATCATGTTAACTATATATATATATATCCATATATATGTCATCATATAGTTTTTACAAGTTTTAACGTTCGTGAATGACCGATCAACTTGGGTGGTCAATTGTCTATATGAAACATATTTCAATTAATCAAGTCTTAACAAGTTTGATTGCTTAACATGTTGGAAACATTTAATCATGTAAATATCAATCTCAATTAATATATATAAACATGGAAAAGTTCGGGTCACTACACACTGCTTCCATTATCAACATGAACTTTCATGATTGTGATTCCTGTCTGCGCAATTTTGCATGATATTACTATTGGCATCTCAGAGAAATCTTCGCTTTGCATTTTGGGAAAACTTATTGGCGCGAACTGCCATGTCTGAAGCATTTTCACCGATTTTCATTTTCTTCCCCTCTTTTGAGCATTTGCTTGCATAGTGACAGCAGTATCACAGACATTTATTATTCGTCATTTCCACGAATAATCAAATTCCCACGAATTTCGAACGTGTGTACCTGTGAATCATCAAAATAATACAGGATTAAAGTTAAACAAGCAATTTTGATTGTTTGATAGCACAAAACAAAAAATTTCGAGTTTAATTTTGAACGTGTCCCACGGATGGCGCCAATTGATCAATCCTAGATTGAAGATACTTAATTAAGGATTGAGTGCAATAAGATTAAGATGGTGGAATTGGATGTTTGATGATTGTTTTAGGCCCTGATGATCGTCTTTCACTTTATCAATCAAGTGATCAACCACCCCGACCCGGTCTTGATTGTTAATTAGCATGATTCACCTTAACTCAATATAAAAGTTCCTTGAGCAAAGTCACAAGTGAAAATTACAAAGGTTTGGGCAAATGGCAGAGAATCAACAACTATACATGAGAGGCCAAGCTCCCTATTTATAGTTTTCAGATTATTCGCGGTGTGCGGATTATCTTATTATCCGCGTAAACTTAGCGAAAAGAAACCGCAATCTTTATTAATGCGCAATATGATCTGCTAACTTATTTTTCAGCGGATATTCCAAATCCTTTTAGCATACTTCGCGTAATTTCTGTTTTTAGCCTTTAGCACTTAAAATATGCATATACAATACTATGTATATGATCAATGGAGTGGTGGTATTTTTTTTTTTTTTTTAACGGCGGTTAGATGGTTAGTCACGCACACATGCAAGGAAGAAACCCGGGATCGAATCCCCTTGCAGGAATTAAATCTGGTAAAACTTCCCCCCTGGAATCGAACCTGCGCCACTTCAATGAGCGGCGAACACGGGCCCGCCCCAAAGGAGCTGGTACCACTCAGGCTGATGCCTCGGTGGTAATGGAGTGGTGTTATTGATCGACTTTCTTTGGTTAGTGGTTCCAACACTTCATTTAATGTTACAATTTACATATTTACTTATCAATACCTTTCGGTATTTGGTGTGAAAAAGCAGTTTAAGAATATACGTATACATAATTTTATACGCACTTCTGCTATTTTTTTTATTTAGCTGTTACCATTCTGTTGCGATTAGCTTTTGCGAATGGTGATTAAAAAGGTTGTCCCTATTTGTTTTTTGGAGCCTCAATGAGGACGTTATGATTTGTGGTCAGGATGTATCATACTTATAGTAACAATCAATATGTCAAAATTTAATGACTTCTCTTATGATTGAAAATTGTATTTGGTATTAAAGATGCGTAGAGATTGTGATCAATAAATACTTTGTTCTATTAATTTAGTATAACTATATATATTTAATTACTTACACCTTAACAGCTGCCACCCATTCAGTTTATATGTAGTTAGCATTTTGCTTTTGTATGTGTAGGATTATGATTGTACAGTCGAGTTTTTTGTAGCTCCATTTATAGTTCGAGAATCTGAGATGCAAGACATAGATGGTGTAAAGAAAGAGATTTTGTGGCTTGATTTGGTTGGTGCCTCGGGTGATCAATATAAAAATCTAACATTGTTGTGTTTAACACGAGTCATTGGTGGACTCACCATAAAACTGCCAAAGGGTATTATTAATCCCAATTTCTTTTGACAAAATTACTTTTTTTTTTCTTTTGATGACACTGTTGATTCTTACATAGCAACAATGGAAATTCTACAGCAAAGACTATTATCAAGAAGGCAACCATGTTTGGCGTTTCGTAAAGCGATGACTGATAATGCTAAAAACGAACATATATTTCATAGCATTATTCTTCAAGAAAGACAAGCTTTTAGTTGCAATTGTTCTATTTACAAGTGATATTCGTTTAAATAATAAAAGGTGAAGACAAAAGACAGATTCGATGAATTGAAGACGCAAACGACCAAAAAGCTCAAAAGTACAAAATACAATCAAAGAGGTTCCAATTATTGATAAGAAACATCTCGAAATTACAAGAGTACAAGATTCAAAACGCAAAGTACAAGATATTAAATTGTACGCAAGGACGTTCGAAAATCCGAAACCGGGACCAAAGTCAACTCTCAACGCTCGACGCAACGGACTAAAAATTACAAGTTAACTATGTATATAAATATAATATAATATATAATTAATTATATAAATTATATATATATATATTATATTTATATAATAAACCGTCGGCAAAGAAGATCCAAACTTGTGTGAGCTGTAAAAGCAAACTCCGCGAGTTGCGGAGTTTGTAGTGAAAAAACACCGCGACTCGCGGAGCCTCCCTGGACAAAAATGCCTATAAAAGCCAGCGCAATTCGACGTTTTAAATATCCATATATCCATCCTCTCTATCTATATACGTAAATATATATATATATATATATATATATATATATATATATATATATATATATATATATATATAAAATTTATATTTTAATTTTAATTTTAATTTTAATTTCTAATAATAAGGGTATGTTAGCGAATGTTGTAAGGGTGTAAGTCGAAATTCTGTCCGTGTAACGCTACGCTATTTTTAATCATTGTAAGTTATGTTCAACCTTTTTAATTTAATGTCTCGTAGCTAAGTTATTATTATGCTTATTTAATCTGAAGTAATCATGATGTTGGGCTAATTACTAAAATAGGGTAATTGGGCTTTGTACCATAATTGGGGTTTGGACAAAAGAACGACACTTGTGGATATTAGACTATGGGCTATTAATGAGCTTTATATTTGTTTAACTAAATGATAGTTTGTTAATTTTAATATAAAGATTTACAATTGGACGTCCCTATAAATAACCATATACACTCGATCGGACACGATGGGCGGGGTATTTATATGTACGAATAATCGTTCATTTAACCGGACACGGGAATGGATTAATAGTCACTAGAATTATTAAAACAGGGTGAAATTATGTACAAGGATACTTGGCATAATTGAAAACAAAGTATTAAAACCTTGTTACAGTTTAAGTCCCCAATTAGTTGGAATATTTAACTTCGGGTATAAGGATAATTTGACGAGGACACTCGCATTTTATATTTATGACTGATGGACTGTTATGGACAAAATCAGACGGACATATTGAATAATCCAGGACAAAGGACAATTAACCCATGGGCATAAAACTAAAATCAACACGTCAAACATCATGATTACGGAAGTTTAAATAAGCATAATTATTTTATTTCATATTTAATTTTCTTTATTTTATATTTAATTGCACTTCTAATTATCGTACTTTTTATTTATTGTTATTTAATTGCACTTTTAATTATCGTACTTTTATCACAATTTTATTTTATCGCACTTTTATTTATCGCAATTTCCTTATCGTTATTTACTTTACGCTTTAAATTAAGTTATATTTATTTTTATTATTTTACATTAGGTTTTAACTGTGACTAAAGTTTTTAAAATCGACAAACCGGTCAATAAACGGTAAAAACCCCCTTTTTATAATAATAATATTACTTATATATATATATATATATATATATATATATATATATATATATATATTTATATTTTTATAAATTAAAACTAATATAGCGTTAAGCTTTGGTTAAAGATTTTTCCCTGTGGAACGAACCGGACTTACTAAAAACTACACTACTGTATGATTAGGTACACTGCCTATAAGTGTTGTAGCAAGGTTTAAGTATATCCATTATATAAATAAATAAATATCTTGTGTAAAATTGTATCGTATTTAATAGTATTTTCTAGTAAAATTTTATAGCTATTTCATATACACCTCGCATAACATCAAGTATTTTTGGCGCCGCTGTCGGGGAACAAAATCTAGTTTAAAAGCCGGAAGCGCAACGATAATATAAAAAAAAAGATTTTTATTTTTAGTTTACTTATATAAAAATATGTTTTTGTAAAAATACGTTTTAAATATTCGAAAATATAAAAAGAAAAACAAAAATATAAATATTTTTAAGAGTTTGTTAAATATTTAAGTTTTATAAAGTTTCTTTATTTTATAAAAATATAAGTTTTATTTAAATATTTTGTGTTTATCTAAAGCATAAAAAAATTAAAACCGAAAAAATATATATATATATATAAATCTATTTTTAAGATTTTTATAAAATTATAAAGTATTTCTATTTTAATTTTAGTTTTTAAAACATAAGTTTTATTTAATTTATATAAATATTTTATTTAATTATTAAAACAGAAAATAAAAAAAAATAAAACACCGAAACCTGTCGAAACTTGACCTGTTTCTGAACTGAAACTGCACCCTCCGCGACCCGCAGAGTTTTTGACCTGGGTTCCCCGCGACTCGCGGAGCCACCCTGACACGCGCCTGACAGAACCCTAATCTGCATTAAATACGGAGTATTATTAATTATTATTAATTAATTTTTATTTAGGGTTAAATATTAATTTAGTATTTAATTTAAGTTTTAATTAAATTATGTATTTAGTTTAATTAGTTTTATTAAATTATAAAATTAATAGTTTTATTAAATAAATAATATAAAAATAATATTTTTATAAAAATTGTACTTTTTACAACTTTTAGTATATTTTTATATTTTGTCCCTTTTTAATTATTTTAGCGTAATTTTTTGTATTTTTTAGCTCATATTTAGTGTTAAGTTATAGTTTTTGCCATAGTTATTTTTATTTCTAGATTTTTAGGCGTTGCCGTAAAATCCCTTAAGTGCTTTATTTTTAGACTAAGATTTAGGTGCTTTAGAATTTTGCGACGCCTTTTTAAGTTTTAGTACCTTTTTAAGATATTGTCATTTGGGATATAGTTTTACTTGTAAGCTTTAATATTTTTAGACGCAACTTTTAATTTTTTAGTTTTTAGTTCTTTTTTAAGTTTCAACGCGCTATTTTCTTATTTTTATTTTTCGACTCCTTTTACCTATGTATCAATTATCACTCCAATTAGTAATCTCAATTTGCAATTTTAATTTTAAGTTAGTAATAATAATAAGGTTGGGTTAGTCGAGTGTTTTAAAGTTTTATAAGTCACTCTTTTTCTTTCTTATTTCTCGACGCCTTTTATTTTTCAACCCTTTTCTTTTTTGACCTTTTTCGACGCGCTCTTTTTCTTTCTTATTTCTCGACATTCTAGTTTTAGGACATAGATTTTTATTCTACTTCTTATCTAAATTTCTTAAAATTACGAAAATTTATTTTAAGTGGTTAAATTGATAGACATCAAAATTTTCTGGTTCGTAGTAATAGTTGGATTTGTACGTGGACCGGGTTATTGGAGCCAAACAGTACTCAATTATATTGAGACCAAACGAATCCTGCCCCTCTGCTGCATCTTTTGGCTATTCGAAACGTGGGCAAAATCAGAAAAGTCTATTAATTGGATAACTTATATAATTTTTCTTTCCTTTTAAAAACTAATAGGATATTCAGTGAATGCACCGAGCAAGACGTTCACCACCTTTTGTACGTTCACCACCTGTAACTCGATCAAGACATCTAGCTAATATTACCGCCGTTGATTTTTCTTTAGAATCGTCATCCAGTCGACCAAGTACTCCAATTCAAATTTTCGATAATCCATTTTTTGAACCCGACCTCACAATTGAGAATCCGGAGAATATTCAGGGACGATTCTGTAGTGACCCGAACTTTTTCATGTTTATATATATTAATTGAGATTGATATTTACATGATTAAATGTTTCCAACATGTTAAGCAATCAAACTTGTTAAGACTTGATTAATTGAAATATGTTTCATATAGACAATTGACCACCCAAGTTGACCGGCGATTCACGAACGTTAAAACTTATAAAAACGACATGACGATATATATATGGATATACATATGGTTAACATGAGTTTATGATAAGTAAGTATCTCCATAAGTATATTAACAATGAGTTATATACATATAAACAAGACTACTAACTTAAGGATTTCGAAACGAGACATATATGTAACGATTATCGTTGTAACGACATTTAAATGTATATATATCATATTAAGATATATTAATATATCATAATATCATGATAATATAATAATTTAACATCTCATTAGATATAATAAACAATGGGTTAACAACATTAATTGAGATCGTTAACTTAAAGGTTTCAAAACAACACTTACATGTAACGACTAACGATGACTTAACGACTCAGTTAAAATGTATATACATGTAGTGTATTTAGATGTATTAAAATACTTTTGGAAGACTTCAAGACATATATCAAAACACTCATACTTAACGAAAATGGTTACAGTTACTTTTCCATTCTTTTCTTTCATCAAGAATTCTAGTCGTATTCTTACCCGTATTATACACAGCTTCAAAACGTACTTATTATGAGTATATACCAATAGGAACTAGCATGGGATTCCACTCTTGATTATGTCATGTATGACTAATCAATTTTAACTTCTACCATGAGCTAGTCAACTAACTAGAACTCCTTTTAACCCCACTCACCACTCACCAATTACCACTCATCATTCACTCCATTTCACTTCCAATTCTCTTTCTAATTCTCTCTCAACACACACACACTATTATGAACGTATTTTTCCAGTAGTTAATCATCATCTTCATCAAAAATTACTTCAAGAATTAAGCTATAATCATCATAGGAAGAACACTTCAAGAACACTTCAAAAATTCCTTCAAGTTTACTAATTTACTTCCAAGCTTTCTAATCCATTCCAAGTAATCATCTAAGATCAAGAAACCTTTGTTATATACAGTAGGTTATCTTTCTTATCCAAGGTAATATTCATATTCAAACTTTGATTCAATTTCTATAACTATAAACTATCTTAATTCGAGTAAAAATCTTGAACTTGTTTTTGTGTCATGATCCTACTTCAAGAACTTTCAAGTCATCCAAGATCCTTTGAAGCTAGATCATTTCTTGTCACTTCCAGTAGGTTTACCTACTAAACTTGAGGTAGTAATGATGTTCATAACATCATTCGATTCATATATATAAAACTATCTTATTCGAAGGTTTAAACTCGTAATCACTAGAACATAGTTTAGTTAATTCTAAACTTGTTCGCAAACAAAAGTTAATCCTTCTAACTTGACTTTTAAAATTAACTACACATATGTTCTATATCTATATGATATGCTAACTTAATGATTTAAAACCTGGAAACACGAAAAACACCGTAAAACCGGATTTACGCCGTCATAGTAACACCGCGGGCTGTTTTGGGTTAGTTAATTAAAAACTATGATAAACTTTGATTTAAAAGTTGTTATTCTGAGAAAATGATTTTTATTATGAACATGAAACTATATCCAAAAATTATGGTTAAACTCAAAGTGGAAGTATGTTTTCTAAAATGGTCATCTAGACGTCGTTCTTTCGACTGAAATGACTACCTTTACAAAAATGACTTGTAACTTATTTTTCCGACTATAAACCTATACTTTTTCTGTTTAGATTCATAAAATAGAGTTCAATATGAAACCATAGCAATTTGATTCACTCAAAACGGATTTAAAATGAAGAAGTTATGGGTAAAACAAGATTGGATAATTTTTCCCATTTTAGCTACGTGAAAATTGGTAACAAATCTATTCCAACCATAACTTAATCAACTTGTATTGTATATTATGTAATCTTGAGATACCATAGACACGTATACAATGTTTTGACCTATCATGTCGACACATCTATATATATTTCGGAACAACCATAGACACTCTATATGTGAATGTTGGAGTTAGCTATACAGGGTTGAGGTTGATTCCAAAATATATATAGTTTAATACACTGGGTCGTGGATTGATTCAAGATAATATTTATCGATTTATTTCTGTACATCTAACTGTGGACAACTAGTTGTAGGTTACTAACGAGGACAGCTGACTTAATAAACTTAAAACATCAAAATATATTAAAAGTGTTGTAAATATATTTTAAACATACTTTGATATATATGTATATATTGTTATAGGTTCGTGAATCAACCAGTGGCCAAGTCTTACTTCCCGACGAAGTAAAAATCTGTGAAAGTGAGTTATAGTCCCACTTTTAAAATCTAATATTTTTGGGATGAGAATACATGCAGGTTTTATAAATGATTTACAAAATAGACACAAGTACGTGAAACTACATTCTATGGTTGAATTATCGAAATCGAATATGCCTCTTTTTATTAATTCTGGTAATCTAAGAATTAGGGAACAGACACCCTAATTGATGCGAATCCTAAAGATAGATCTATTGGGCCTAACAAACCCCATCCAAAGTACCGGATGCTTTAGTACTTCGAAATTTATATCATATCCGAAGGGTGTCCCGGAATGATGGGGATATTCTTATATATATGTATCTTGTTAATGTCGGTTACCGGGTGTTCACCATATGAATGATTTTTATCTCTATGTATGGGATGTGTATTGAAATATGAAATCTTGTGGTCTATTGTTACGATTTGATATATATAGGTTAAACCTATAACTCACCAACATTTTTTTGTTGACGTTTAAAGCATGTTTATTCTCAGGTTAATACTAAGAGCTTCCGCTGTTGCATACTAAAATAAGGACAAGATTTGGAGTCCATGTTTGTATGATATTGTGTAAAAACTGCATTCAAGAAACTGATTTCGATGTAACATATTTGTATTGTAAACCATTATGTAATGGTCGTGTGTAAACAGGATATTTTAGATTATCATTATTTGATAATCTACGTAAAGCTTTTTAAACCTTTATTTATGAAATAAAGGTTATGGTTTGTTTTAAAAATGAATGCAGTCTTTGAAAAACGTCTCATATAGAGGTCAAAACCTCGCAACGAAATCTATTAATATGGAACGTTTTTAATCAATAAGAACGGGACATTTCAGATTCATAGATCCTGAACCATTAATTTTTCCTCCGGAACCACCAATCATTCAAACAGAGATTGTTGAGGAACGAACCATTAAATCAGAATACTCTAGTGATTCAGATTCAACACATTCAATTATGGAAAATCTGGAACCTCTAAGTATGGAAGACCGAATGAGAGCTAAACGCACTGGCCAAGGTCACGCAATTACTCATCCTGACATTAATACGCCAGATTATGAAATCAAAGGACAAATTCTACACATGGTGACTAATCAATGCCAATTTAGTGGTGCGCCGAAGGAAGATCCAAATGAACATCTTCGTACCTTTAATAGGATCTGCACACTATTTAAAATCCGAGAAGTTGAAGATGAACAGATATATCTCATGTTATTTCCCTGGACTTTAAAGGGAGAAGCCAAAGATTGGTTGGAATCGTTACCTGAAGGGGCGATTGATACATGGGACGTTTTAGTTGAAAATTTCTTAAACAATTCTTTCCGGCATCTAAAGCCGTAAGACTTCAAGGAGAAATTGTTACGTTCACCCAGAAACCGAATGAAACTCTATATGAGGCGTGGACAAGATTTGGAAAGTTGTTAAGAGGATGTCCGCAACATGGTTTAGACACCTGTCAAATAGTACAAATATTCTACCAAGGATGCGACATCACTACAAGGAAAGACATAGATATAGCAGCTGGTGGTTCTATTATGAAGAAAACCGAAACTGATGCTTACAAAATTATTGATAACACTGCTTCCCACTCACATGAGTGGCACCAAGAAAAAGATATCGTTAGATCATCTAAAGCAGCTAGAGCCGATTCTAGCCATGACTTAGATTCCATTTCCGCAAAGATAGATGCTGTCGAGAGACGAATGGAAAAGATAACTAAGGATATTCACTCAATACGAATTAGTTGTGAGCAGTGTGGAGGACCACATTTGACAAAAGATTGTCTCAGTATTGAATTAACAATGGAAAAAAGAGAGAATGTTTCATATCTAAACCAAAGGCCTGGAAATAATTATCAGAATAATTATCAACCGCCAAGACCGATTTACAATCAAAACCAGAATTATAATCGAAATGTTCCATACAACAACCAACAAGGTCCTAGCAATCAACAAGTATCCAATAATACTTACAATCAGCAAAGACCTAATTTTCAAAATAAACCACCACAACAAACCGATGATAAAAAGCCAAATTTAGAAGATATGATGACGAAGCTAGTTGAAACTCAAACGCAGTTTTTCACATCTCAGAAACAAACCAATGAACAAAATGCTCAAGCATTTAGAAATCAACAAGCTTCTATTTAAAATTTAGAACAAGAAGTAAGTAACCTAGCAAGGTTAATAGGTGAAAGAAAACCGGGAAGTTTACCTAGTGATACAAATGCTAACCCCCGGAATGAAACAACTAAAGCCATTACCACAAGAAGTGGTATTACACTTAAACCAACTGAAATACATGTAACTTCTGATGAAGCTATTCCTACTCTACAAGAACCACAACCTGAACAAGATAAGGAAAAAGAACCGGTAGTTGAAAAGGTTAATGAAGATAACACAGTTAAGGCTAAACCTTATGTTAAACCATACCAACCACCACTTCCTTACCAGAGTAAAATGAAAAAAGAGAAACTTGAAGCCGAGCAATCTAAATTTTTGGATATGTTTAAACAGATAAATGTAAATCTTCCTTTTATTGATGTGATTTCAGGAATGCCTAGATATGCTAAATTTCTGAAAGATCTAATCACAAATAGAAAGAAAATAGAAGAACTCTCGGCCGTTACTATGAATGCTAATTGTTCAGCAGTGCTGTTGAATAAGATACCAGAAAAACTATCAGATTCAGGAAGTTTCACAATTCCATATTTTCTGGGTAGTCTTAGTTCAATAGAAGCATTGGCAGACTTAGGTGCTAGTATAAATTTAATGCCGTATTCACTATACACTAAAATAGACCTTGGAGAATTGAAACCAACACGAATAAGTATACAACTAGCCGATAGATCAATAAAATATCCTAGAGGGATAATGGAGAACATGCTAGTTAAAGTTGGTACTTTAGTATTTCCAGTAGATTTTGTTGTTCTGGACATGGAAGAAGATTCTCAAGTTCCTCTCATATTAGGAAGACCATTCTTAAACACGGCTAAAGCAATGATAGACGTGTTTGGTAAGAAACTGACCCTAAGTATAGAGGACGAGAGTGTTACCTTTTCAGTTGATAGAGCAATGCAACAACCACAATCTGCAGTTGATACATGTTATTATATTCAAACTATAGAATCACATGCAGAATTGTTAGAAGAATTTCCAGAATTACAAGGAACGGGAGAATGTTCTTTAGGAGAAGGTACTGAACCAATTGATGAAACTGAAATGTTAGCTACACTTATGGCTAATGGATATGAACCAACAACAGAAGAAATTCAAATGCTAAAAGAAGAAGACAGATATCGATATAAATCATCGATAGAAGAACCTCCGACATTAGAGTTAAAGCCACTTCCAAACCATTTGGAATACGCTTATTTACATGGTGAATCTGAATTACCTGTAATAATATCGTCTTCTCTTACTGAAAATGAAAAATCACAACTCATTTCTGTGTTGAAAGCTCATAAACCAGCTATTGCATGGAAGATTCATGATATTAAAGGAATAAGTCCTTCGTATTGCACACATAAAATCCTTATGGAAGAAGGTCATAAAACGTATGTGCAACGCCAGCGAAGACTAAATCCGAATATGCAAGATGTTGTTAAGAAAGAAATTATTAAACTGCTTGATGCAGGTTTAATTTATCCAATTTCTGATAGTCCATGGGTAAGCCCAGTTCAATGCGTGCCTAAGAAGGGTGGCATGACTGTCATTACAAATGAGAAAAATGAGCTTATTCCTACTAGGACTGTAACAAGATGGCGTGTGTGTATTGATTATAGAAAATTAAATGACGCCACCAGAAAAGATCACTTTCCCTTACCTTTCATTGATCAAATGTTAGAAAGATTAGCCGGAAATAGTTACTATTGTTTTCTTGATGGTTTTTCCGGATATTTTCAAATTCCAATAGCACCCGAGGACCAAGAGAAAACCACATTCACGTGCCCTTATGGTACTTTTGCTTACAAACGCATGCCATTTGGACTTTGCAACGCCCCTGCAACCTTTCAAAGGTGCATGATGGCGATTTTTCACGACATGATAGAAGAATGCATGGAAGTTTTCATGGATGACTTTTCAGTCTTCGGTGATACTTTTGAATCATGTTTAGTTAATCTTGAATGAATGCTTATTAGATGTGAACAATCAAATCTAGTACTTAATTGGGAGAAATGCCATTTCATGGTTAAAAAAGGCATCGTTATTGGACATAAAATTTCAAAGGAAGGAATTGAAGTAGATAGAGCTAAAGTAGATGTAATTGCTAAACTTCCACATCCCACCAATGTTACTCTAGGGCATGACGGTTTTTACCGACGTTTCATAAAAGATTTTTCTAAAATTGCCACTCCTATGAATAAACTCCTAGAAAAGGATGCTCCATTCATCTTTTCAGATGAATGTATCAAATCTTTTAATATTCTTAAAGAGAAACTCACTAATGCGCCGATCATGATAGCTCTAAATTGGAATCTACCGTTTGAACTAATGTGCGATGCAAGTGATTTTGCAATGGGAGCCGTTTTAGGACAAAGGATTGAAAAAAGATTTCAACCTATATATTATGCTAGTAAGACGTTACAAGGAGCACAAACGAATTATACAACTACTGAAAAAGAACTCCTTGCTATTGTCTTTGCTTTTGACAAATTTCGTGCATATCTCGTTCTAGCAAAAATGGTGGTCTATACCGACCATTCTGCTCTTAGATACCTATTTTCGAAACAAGATGCCAAACCACAATTAATCCGTTGGATCTTACTCTTACAAGAGTTTGATATTGAAATCCGAGATAAAAGAGGAGCAGAAAATCTCGCCGCTGATCATCTTTCTCGTCTTGAAAATCCCGAATTAGAAGTTCTAAATGAATCGGCCATACAAGACAACTTTCCTGATGAATATCTATTGAAGATAGATTATAATGAAATTCCATGGTTTGCAGACTATGCAAACTACTTAGTATGTGGATTCCTTGAAAAAGGATTATCGTACCAAAAACGAAAGAAATTGTTCAGTGATATAAAACACTATTTCTGGGAAGATCCACATTTGTTTAAAAGTTGTCCAGATGGAATAATACGCCGATGTGTATTCGGAGATGAAGCTAGTAAAATTTTAAACCATTGTCACACAGGACCAACAGGAGGGCATTATGGGCCTCAACTCAAGCAAGAAAAGTTTACGATGCTGGATTTTATTGGCCTACAATTTTCAAAGACGCACACCTTCTTTGCAAATCCTGTGATGCTTGTCAAAGGGCCGGAAAAATAAGTCAACGCGATGAAATGCCACAAAATGTCATTCAAGTATGTGAAGTATTTGACATTTGGGGTATTGACTTTATGGGTCCATTTCCAAAATCTCATAATAATCTCTACATTCTCGTAGCCATTGATTATGTATCTAAATGGGCGAAAGCACAAGCTCTCCCAACTAACGATGCACGAGTTGTAGTCAACTTTTTAAAACGTCTTTTTGCAAGGTTTGGAACACCGAAAGCTTTAATAAGTGATCGGGGAACTCATTTCTGTAATAATCAACTTGAGAAAGTTCTCAAAAGATATGGAGTAACTCATAAAATCTCCACTGCTTATCATCCACAAACAAGTGGACAAGTTGAAAATACCAACCGAGCTTTAAAACGTATTCTAGAGAAAACCGTAGGATCAAATCCGAAGGAATGGTCCATAAAATTGGAGGATGCACTCTGGGCTTTTAGAACAGCCTACAAAACTCCAATTGGAACCACACCTTTTAAACTCGTTTACGGAAAAGCATGTCATCTTCCAGTAGAAATTGAACACAAAGCATTTTGGGCTTTGAAGACATGTAATCTTGATTTACATGAAGCTGGACGTCTGCGGTTAAGTCAATTAAACGAATTACAAGAATTAAGACATGAAGCATATGAAAATTCGTTGATCTATAAAGAAAGAACGAAGAAATGGCATGATAAAAGAATCAAAAGTTCAAAAGAATTTAAAGAAGGAGACAGAGTTCTTCTTTTCAATTCACGATTCAAGCTATTTCCTGGAAAATTGAAATCAAGATGGTCTGGACCATTCATAGTCAAAAGAATTTTCCCATACGGAACAGTAGAATTAATAAATTCAAATAGGATTAAATTTAAAGTTAATGGTCACAGAGTTAAACATTACATAGATAGTCCAATGGAAGTTGACAACGAAGTTAATCACAATTTCGATACCACAGCTAACTAAGTGTGGGGAGAATCAAGTCTTTTTAAGGATAATATGTATTTCTGTTAGAGTTAGATTTTCTGTTTTGAAAATGGAACCCGAATGGTCTTTCCCTAGCAGACCCTAAAGAACTAGTCTTCTCCCCCCATTCTGAATTTTTATTTTTTTAGGTTTTTCGAAATGAAGACTTCATGTGAATTAAACCATGGTCTAATGCTACACGCTTTGATCACTAAACGTAATAATGACACACTTCCAAGTGAAATCGTATCATTAATCAGAGGTAAATTGGACGAAATAAGAAAAG
Source organism: Rutidosis leptorrhynchoides (assembly GCF_046630445.1). Lineage (NCBI taxonomy): Eukaryota > Viridiplantae > Streptophyta > Magnoliopsida > Asterales > Asteraceae > Rutidosis > Rutidosis leptorrhynchoides. The sequence goes on from NC_092339.1 coordinate 311,831,174, forward strand.
AATCCAGATGCGAAGATAATAAGTTACAATTTGGTAAAGGAAAATCAAAATCCACAGCGAAAAGGAGAGCACGACACCTTGAAAAATGTCACAAATGCGGAAAATGGTCACACGAAGGTAAATGTTCAAATAATCAAACCTATTCAAACACCGAATTTGTTACTTTATGCAGAGATGGACCGTTCATATGTTTAGAAGAAAAAACATTAAATGCTCGAGGTTACGCCTATATAGCCATGGAAAATCAATTAGTCCGACTTTCTTATGAGTGGGCTAGAGCATATCACTAAGAATACTATTTCACAGGTAAGTTTGTACAGTTTTTATTTTTATTTTTATTTTTAACCTTTTGATAATAAACGCTAATTTGTTTGCTATAAAGTATTAAATTGGTATTCAATAAAATTAGGTCTTGCGACCGAAATTGTTGATATCATACAAAAATTTATTACATCACTGCGAAATTTACCGTTTATTCTTAAGGTATAAATATCTTTAATCAATCAAACCCAAAATATTTCTAAAATTTGTCATGAGTTAAATTAGGTCATGGAACTGAAATTACTTTACCGAAAAGAGGGGCGTATATTTTTGATAATATTTGATTGATTAAAGTGGGATAAAATCCAAAAAGATTTTTAATTTTATTTTTACCATATTTTTAAAATTAATATTAAATAAATATTGTAAACTTTTTAAAATCAATATATTTAAAATTGTAAATATTTGGAAAATTAATATTTTTAATATAAGTTTGAATGTATAAAAACAAAAATATAATTTAAGTTTGGTGTGAATTTTTAATTTAAAAAAAAAATATATGAATTTTTAATTTTATGCATTTTAAATTTAAGTTGTGTGAATTTAAAAACAAAAATTTACTTTATTTTGCTAAGTTAAAAATATGATTTTTAAAATTCGTCGTGAGTTTAAGACTAGGTCGTTGAACCGAAATTGCTTTACTCGAGGGAGGGACGAGAACTTTTATTATCATTATTTTTAATCTTATTGAATTAAAGTATGCCAAAAACATTAAAAAAACCCCAAAAAAATCGTTGCTTTTAAAACACGCTTTAAATTGACAAAATTTTAAAATTTTGTCTAGGGACGGACTAGGACATCGTTCCGAAACGACCTCGTCCTAAATAACAAGGGAAACAAAATTTTAAAATTAATTAATTAATTGTTTTATAAGTTAAGGTTTTTATAAATAAAAAAAAAAACTCCGCGACTCGCGGAGTTTGTAAAGGGTAAATGCTGCGACTCGCGGAGTTTGTAAAATCCAGAAAAAAATAAAATGCAGAACAGATCAGTCAACACACTCCACAACCACAAAAACTGCGAAAATACACACGAAAACACATCACAAATTCGTATTTTTCACCATTTTTCATCAAATCTTTCACAAAATCATGTTGAGAAGGATGCTATCAAGGAATTACTCAAGAAAAAGGTAAATTTCTACACCTAAACACCATTTAATCCGAAAATTAGTGTTCTTGAGCAAATTTATACCCAATTCAATTTTGATGCTTTTTAGTGTAATTATACTTAAATTGCTTATGTATTGTGCTTGTATAACCTAGATTGATGCTATTTAACATGATTAGAAGCCTTAAACTTCAAATTTTGAGTAATCTAGGGTTTGTGTTCTTGAGCAATTTGGGGCTTTTTGATATAAACAGGTTATGGCCGATTTTTGTCATGAATTATTGCTAAATTAAGTAGTGTAACATGTTTAGGTAGTTAATTGATCCAAACTTTGAGCCTAAACATGATTTTTGAGAATTAAAGTGGACTTTTTCAAGTCTAAAATTCATGAACTTGATTTTTAAGAGATAATGCTATTTGAAACTTGTTTAATTGCTAATAATGATTATTTTGACATGTTATTTGAGTTGAATGCTTATGAACTTGGCGAACATTTTCGTATCTGCTTATTTGAAAAAGTGTAGATTTGATAAAAATATGAAAATGAGCATAAGTTTGATATAAATTGAACATGTCATTGTAATTATTTTGCTTGATGATTTTGCTGACACTAATGCATATTTGGATGCACAAAAATTGTGTTTGATGTGTTTTGCAGACTGAAAGGGGTGAATCTTCATCCCAAGCTCGCATTGCTCCTCCTGAGAATGCGAAACAACAGGATGTTGATAACCATTACAAACAAGATATACCTCATCCAGTTATGACATTTTCAGATATGCACGTAGAAAATTTGCACCCGAACTTGAGATTAGACAGACGTTGGATAGATTATCCAAAATACCAAAGGAGCTTGCACACTCTTCATTCTAAAGCTGTTGAAGTACCTAGGATCATAGAATGGGAACCGTTAGAAGCCGTAGAATTGGCCGAGCCAATTAGAGAATTACTTACACAGAGGTATGGTAATTCTACTTTTAACGATTGGGTACGTTTATTCAACATGTGTAGACCTGTATATAAAGTATGGTGTGAAGAATTATTGTGTAGTATAGAAATAAATGATCGGGTAGCTAGTTTAACCGATCGAACTTTTATTTGATTTTTGTTAGGAGGTTCGATGCGCCACATGTCTCTACTAGACATGGCTCAGGCCTTACGTATATATACGCCTGAGGAGCTAGCATCTGCCGATTGTCGAGGGTTGATATTAAATGGTAGAAAGATTGATGAAAATTTTGATACGCATGGTGTATGGAGTCAAATGACTAGCCATCACAGATTTAAAGGGGAAAATTACTCTTATTTGGATATAGATAGAGCTGAGTTAAGAGTAATTCACAGGTTTCTAGCGAACTCGATTACACAGCGAGGTAAAAATAAGGAAAAGGTAAATGAGCAAGATTTATTTTACCACATGTGTATTCGAGACCCACAAAGCGCTGTAAGTATACCTTATTGTGTGGGTTATTATTTATCAGCTATGGTTAGGGGGATGAGACCGTACAGTATAATAGGAGGTGGTATATTTATTACATTAATTGCTGAGTATCTCAATGTGGATATAAGTCGGGGGGGATTATTAATCGAAGAACCAGAACCCCACGATACAATTGGTTTAAATGTATATCATGGTGCTAAGGTTTTGAAGAGGCGAAATAACGCCGCAGTAGCATATAATGGAAGACATCCACAGGTTGAGAGAAATCAACAGCCAGGTAATGTGGAAGGGGGAAATGAAATGACAGAAATGCAAAGGTTTATAGCTTCACAAGAGTATGAAAATGCTAGACATCAAGCATTTGAAGATTGACAAGTTCATCAAAACCACATCATAGCTCATTGCCAACATATAGGTAGAAACTATATTCCTACTCCAAAGCCCGTATTTCCTCCCTGGTCTATAGAGATCCAACCACCGTATCCTACTTATAACCCAGCTGAAGCATTCTATAACACATACGGTTATGCATGGAACCCCTACTGGTATCAGTAACAACCCTAGTTTATTTAGTTTTATTTATTTTATTTTTGTAATGTTACTACATTTAACACTTATGTTGATATTGTAATAGTTTTTATAATTTTCTAACTTTTATTATTAGATTTTAATAATTTTTGAATGTGGGGTAATATACCAAACTTCAAAAATATGTATATATATGTTTGCAGTTTATCTTATGTACACAACAGGGTAAAACAACGCATTTTCAAAGACTGGCATTAAGTTCAGCAAAAGCAACTAATTTTGACGACAAGATGCAAAATATATGTGAAATAACAACAAGACGGAATGAACAAATGATGTGCACCATTTATCATTCAACACAAACAACAATATGTTTGGAAACTTTGATAAAATTTAATCATTTTTCTACGCTAATCACCCTCAATAATTTAAATTGTTACTGATTTCTTGCAAATGAGGGCATTGCAAGATCTTAAGTGTGGGAAGGGGTTAAATTCTTTCGGATTTTAAAATTTTTACTTTATACACTTGGTTACCATTAGAAATACTAGTAAAGCAGTAGTTGTATTAGAATCTAGTGCTCTCTGATAACAAAGAACAGCCCTAGTCTTATATACTGACTATCCAATTCTAGTAAAATTTTTCAAAATTTTCAATTAAATGAACTCAAAATCATGTTTATACATATTTATGAACGATAAAACTAGGTGTTAACACCGAAATTATTGTTACCTCGGAAAGGACATAAATTGAGAAACAAACCAAAATGTTAGAATTCATTTAAAATGGAATAGAGGACAATAAAAAGGAAAATAAAAGCCAAGTGTGGGAAAATTTACCAAGTTACCTTAAACATATGTCACATATTTCTGTAACAAATAATTGAAGATACTTTTGTTTTGGACTAATCTAATCTGTTTTACCCGATGAAAGAAAAGAAGAGATGGATCTACACGATGAATCAATTCCATCATTAAAAGGAAGTAAAGTCTTCCGAAAGAGAAACACGCTTCTTGATTTAGGTCATGAAGTTGTCGTCCAGACCAGCTGTAGGTTGACGAAAACCCTAGAAAAGTCATCTCTAAAATTAGCAGGAAATCTACGGACCTCATCATCAAACAGGGTCGCCAAGTGGTCAGACTTATCCTAACCATGAGAAGGATTTATCTCGTATAATAGGGGGCACCGTACAAATTAGCTTGATAAGACTAATGAATCAGATCCCCAGAAAGGATAATCTCCTTAAAGATCAAAAATCAGCTTTTAAGACTGATATTACTCAATCCTAGAGATTGACCTTAAAGATTGAGAATTACAAACTCATGGAATTCGATGATATCTAAACTCGAGCTTGAACGAGAAAATATTTTGATCAAAATTACAAACCGATTTGTTTTCTGAAAACCCATTTTCAATGCGTTCATTACCATTGAACGTAAAATCCTAGGAATTCACCTGGAATTCATTAGGTCACCTGAACCAAATCGGGTGTCAACCGTAAGAACGGTGGTTGCATAGCATGGTCAAAGACAGGACCTTGTGCCAGACCGAAAAATTATAAGGGTGAGCTTTACTATTGCTCCTACCAAGGATAGTAATTGTATCCGACAAGTTATAGACCATAATTAAAAGCATGTCAGGGGACATTGCCTTTACAGTTGCTTGTTCAATGCTTTCCTTTACAACCAGACGGTAATTTATCGAAAGGTAATATACGGAGCAAGTATACTGAACGTGTTGCTTTCCCAATACAAGGTTAGCAAGTGGGTGACACAAAACCACAAGTTTTGAGCTTAAAATTTCAAATATGAAACCCACCAAACCCACAAAAAGAATTTGCAAACACCGGTGAAGGGTTATTCCGGAAAACTTATCTAGGGTAAAAGCTAGATTTAATTTTCAAAAGATCAAATGTTTTCATAAAGATCCAATTTTCTTAATGGATCTAAATTTTCATAAGTCATGTGAGACTGTAAACCACATCGTTACTACCATTGTTTATACCGCCGTATATAAATCACTGATGTACAAAGTGTGAAGAATAAAGAAGTGATTCTAGTATTTCAAGACTATATTGCTTGAGGACAAGCAACGCTCAAGTGTGGGAATATTTGATAATGCTAAAAACGAACATATATTTCATAGCATTATTCCTCAAGAAAGACAAGCTTTTAGTTGTAATTGTTCTATTTACAAGTGATATTCGTTTAAATAATAAAAGGTGAAGACAAAAGACTGATTCGACGAATTGAAGACGCAAACGACCAAAAAGCTCAAAAGTACAAAACACAATCAAAGAGGTTCCAATTATTGATAAGAAACATCTCGAAATTACAAGAGTACAAGATTCAAAACGCAAAGTACAAGATATTAAATTGTACGCAAGGACGTTCGAAAATCCAGAACCGGGACCAAAGTCAACTCTCAACGCTTGACGCAACAGACTAAAAATTACAAGTTAACTATGTATATAAATATAATATAATATATAATTAATTATATAAATTATATATATATATATATTATATTTATATAATAAACCGTCGGCAAAGAAGATCCAAACTTGTGTGAGTTGTAAAAGCAAACTCCGCGAGTTGCGGAGTTTGTAGTGAAAAAACACCGCGACTCGCGGAGCCTCCCTGGACAAAAATGCCTATAAAAGCCAGCGCAATTCGACGTTTTAAATATCCATATATCCATCCTCTCTATCTATATACGTAAATATATATATATATATATATAATTTATATTTATATTTTAATTTTAATTTTAATTTTAATTTTAATTTCTAATAATAAGGGTATGTTAGCGAATGTTGTAAGGGTGTAAGTCGAAATTCTGTCCGTGTAACGCTACGCTATTTTTAATCATTGTAAGTTATGTTCAACCTTTTTAATTTAATGTCTCGTAGCTAAGTTATTATTATGCTTATTTAATCCAAAGTAATCATGATGTTGGGCTAATTTCTAAAATTGGGTAATTGGGCTTTGTACCATAATTGGGGTTTGGACAAAAGAACGACACTTGTGGAAATTAGACTATGGGCTATTAATGGGCTTTATATTTGTTTAACTAAATGATAGTTTGTTAATTTTAATATAAAGATTTACAATTGGACGTCCCTATAAATAACCATATACACTCGATCGGACACGATGGGCGGGGTATTTATATGTACGAATAATCGTTCATTTAACCGGACACGGGAATGGATTAATAGTCACTAGAATTATTAAAACATGGGTGAAATTATGTACAAGGATACTTGGCATAATTGAAAACAAAGTATTAAAACCTTGTTACAGTTTAAGTCCCCAATTAGTTGGAATATTTAACTTCGGGTATAAGGATAATTTGACGAGGACACTCGCATTTTATATTTATGACTGATGGACTGTTATGGACAAAAATCAGACGGACATATTGAATAATCCAGGACAAAGGACAATTAACCCATGGGCATAAAACTAAAATCAACACGTCAAACATCATGATTACGGAAGTTTAAATAAGCATAATTATTTTATTTCATATTTAATTTCCTTTATTTTATATTTAATTGCACTTCTAATTATCGTACTTTTTATTTATTGTTATTTAATTGCACTTTTAATTATCGTACTTTTATCGCAATTTTATTTTATCGCACTTTTATTTATCGCAATTTCCTTATCGTTATTTACTTTACGCTTTAAATTAAGTTATATTTATTTTTATTATTTTACATTAGGTTTTAACTGTGACTAAAGTTTTTAAAATCGACAAACCGGTCAATAATCAGTAAAAATCCCCTTTTTATAATAATAATATTACTTATATATATATATTTGTATTTTTATAAATTAAAACTAATATAGCGTTAAGCTTTGGTTAAAGATTTTTCCCTGTGGAACGAACCGGACTTACTAAAAACTACACTACTGTACGATTAGGTACACTGCCTATAAGTGTTGTAGCAAGGTTTAAGTATATCCATTCTATAAATAAATAAATATCTTGTGTAAAATTGTATCGTATTTAATAGTATTTCCTAGTAAAATTTTATAGCTACTTCATATACACCTCGCATAACATCAATGACAACCTGAGGAAGATGGGTTGATTCCAATATAAGTTCGAGCAAAACTATGGTCTTTTTTTTATGTTAACACAGCTTTTCATTTCAGGTAAAAATTGAATCAAACAAAAGGTGGCTAAATGGGCAGGTTGGTGACGGGTCGGGTCATAACAGGGAGTTTTCGTTTGTTATGACATGTCCTAATACTACATTTTCTTCAAGACTTTTAACATTTGTGAAAATATGATGTATCGAATAACATTACAATTATCAATAACATTAGAAGTTTAACACAAGTAGTTAAAACTTAAAGCGAATTAGGATGTTTTATACATTAATCTCTTTTTTTTTCTATAACATAGGAGGGCAGTAGAATTTAGAAAGGTAATGTGACAATGAAGTTTATTCAGAGTCAACTGTAGCTCAAATGAAAATTTAAACATGTTCGTGTTAATGTTATCTCACTTAATACGTGTGTATACATGCAATGTTTAATATTCTACACAATGCCGTTGCACATAATGTATAACAATCTAGAGTAATGATTTGAGTAGCAACGAAGCAGTGTATGTCTATATGCATAGCAATTTTGCGACCTAATTCGGATAATACCAGCTACAAAAACATACCTAGCTATTTTGTACATAACTGATACTCCACATATGTACTGAACAACATATATTCAAAAGACACCGCCGCAACGCGCAGTCTGGATTTTTCTAGTTAAAACAAAAATACGCAATTAAATAACATCTTTATCTTTATTATATTATATTATATTTTTTTTTTCGTTTACTATCCAATTTTACCCAATTAACCTATGCATCTTGCAATATTTGTACATACATCTATCATGTACTACTAATGTGTACACTATGTTAATTACATAAGAATAGGGCAATACGAACCAAAATAAAAAAAATCTGGCATATAATGTAATATTTTAAATTCGCTAAAATTAACTAAATGAACACATCATTAACCTTACATTATCATAACTTCGCTATAAGCTCTTAGAACAAACTCAAACAGAAGTTGTGATGTGGTTCAGCGGTTGGTGGCATGCCTCCTTTAGAGGAGGTAAGGAGTTTCGACCCCCGTTGACTTATTAACCCACAATTTCATCCTTGCCATGAAGTTCTACCCATGACACATTTTTCACATCACGTTGGTTAAGATGTTGAATAATAACTAGCTTTTAGTTATGTTAGATTGTTAGTAGTAAGTTTTATTTAATTAATTAGTTAGCTTTAAATTGGTAAATTAGTTAATTACTTGTTTGGTAATTTATTATGATAGGTCAGATCATGTTGAGATTAGAAGAAAAGACAAGTTAGAATAAGATTCGGTAAAGATGAAGGAGACTCGGTATGAGAGAGAATCAATAAGATTTACATTCCACAGCTTCTAGAACTCATTTACAATGCAATGGCTATCTAATTAGGACTACTTACGTTCCTTATATAGCCCTCTTCTAAGGAACAATCATTTAAGCTTATTTCACATTAATACTATATAACTTCGGGGTCCTAAAAATCTCCCCCTTAGTGTTAAATGTGAACTTTACAATATAATCCTATTTAAAACATCTAAAGGAACTTTGTTCCTCTGAAGTGAACTTTGGATTTGAATCCTTTAAGATTCTCATATCTTCGTATGTTCACTCTTGTTTTGAGACGACTCTTCAATCTCGTGAGAATGTATTTGATAATCTCATTATCTTCAGTTGAATAGCAGTTATTGATCAGTCTCCATCTTAAGTATTTGAAGGCATACATCAACGTTCCGTCTGAGTATCTTCTGAAATCTGAGACTCTGATAAAGACCTTTGTATAGTGAGAATTGACAAATACAAACCCATATGGATAGTCACTTACTTCAAGTAAGGACATATATCTTAGCTCTTTAATCACTTGATTTGGTGGTTTGATTCCGAGCTTTTTGTGTCCAGATTCTAACCCCATCTGAAAGTCATGAACAGACATCCATCTCATGGAGTCAAGAATAAATCTGTAGACTGCCTTCATCGCAGTAGCATGATAAGTTGTTGTAGATTCATTCAAGTCAATCAAGTAATTGTAGATGAAAATAATGTCGTCCATCTTCAGTTTATCAAAATCCGCTTCTGAGAACTGATAATTCTCGTCATCCATTCTTGTTACTTGAAACATCGGAATCTTTACTCCATCCTTATTAATCATCAAAACCTTATTAATGCTTTTGATCTCTGAATTTCGCTGTTCTTGAAGTTTCTCTTCTTTCTTCAATTTGAATTTGTCGCGAACACTCAGATAAGCTTTGAGATATTCCGGATTCTTATGATATTTTCATGCACCCAGAACACTCATTGATGCAGAAAGGACGAGATCAGAATCAGCATAAATTTTATAAGCTTGTTGTTCAATGAATGGTGAACGAAGAATCATTTTCTCTTCATCCTCACTCAGTTGGAAATCAGCATCACGCTCAAGAACAATCTCTGCAATTTGAAATAGAACATTCAGATCAGGAGGAGTCGTAGTATCTTCCTTGCCATTAGAGAAAATCTGCTTTTCAAAGTGTATCCCAAATTCATCGGTTGGAGATGTTAAATTGACAAATTGATGTTCATTGAATTCAATGGCGACACTGGACGACCCCTTCAAAATATCGTCAATATTATCAAAATTTTGATTGCTCTCTTGAACTGACTTATTCTCTGATTGATCAGCTGAATCCATAATCATTAGCATTCCTGAGTCACCCTCTCTCTGACCTTCCGATTCATCTAGAAAACTCTCACATTGGATTTCCTTAATTTCATCACTTTCAGAATCAGATATATCAACAACATCGTGATCCTTATGTTGACTAGATGAACCAGCTTCATGAGTTAATCTTTGAAAACCACTGGACCGATAACCACCTTGTCTATTCTCCCCCTAATGAAGATGTCGGGATCGAAATCATCATGATCAGGCATGTGAATTGGTCTAGGTGACTTGCATGGAGATAAAGGATATAATACTCTTGCTTGCTCAAGATAAATCATCATAGTCTCGCGAACTTCATCAAGATAAGTTCGTTTAGCAAACTCAGCAAAATATAGTTCCTCCACCTCATTGTCAGAGAGATATCTTAATCCATATCTATTCGAAATCCGAGAAGGTGACCCATTTGGTGAAACAACAGTGTAACCATGAACAACATCAACATCAACAGCAACTGTTGAAGGCGATGTCGGTGGAAGTGTTTGATTTGCCGTGAGGGCAGGTAAGGATAGACGTGCGGTATTATTCTTATATGTGGGGCTGTACATACTACTAGTCAGATTCGTGATATCCCCTTCTGATGGAGGTTGGGTAACAACCGGAGTTGTCACGGGCAAAGTTTCTTTCGAAGCATCCGCCTCCATGACTTTAGTCTCATGGGACTCTGACAAAGTAGTAGAACTACTCGTCGGTTTAGTTCTCGTAGAGATATTACTATCTCTGACTCCTGAAATCATTGATATACCATGAGGTGGCACATCTCTTTCAGTTAACGACTCTTCCTCCAGACCCCGAGATTCAGAATCCGGAAGAGAAGTGGTTTGAACCAATGGATCACTTTCATGAACCAAGGGATCAGTCTGCTGGAAGTATGATAAATATCTCGAAGGATTGTCATGTTGACTCGTTTCCATGGGACGCGACAGATCTCCTTCATCAAGATAAGCCGGACCTCGAGACCCTGTTGTAAATTGAGGCACAGGAGGATCTCCAGCCGATACGCAGGGTGCCTTTTCAAGACTTTTCGGCTCCCCTTCGGCCGTTCTAGACTTCAATGATTGAGTTTTCTCAATTGATTGAGTCAACTCAGACTTTACTGCATAGGAAGACTTTACTTCCTTAGATGCCGAAGCATCTTGCTGTGTAGGATTTATTATTAAATCCTGTTTAGATTGGATGGGCTTATTGGTCTTTTTACCATCCGTGCATTTAGCTCTCTTGCCTACCGAAGCTTGCGCTTCATTTAGTGTAGGGCTTACTGTTATTATTGGATGTGATACAGAAATGGGTGAGGGTGACCTAATAGGCTCTAGGTCTTGGTCCGTATCACCAACGGTTGGAGTAACTGTTTGGCGGACGATAGGTGTCTGATAATGCTAAAAACGAACATATATTTCATAGCATTATTCCTCAAGAAAGACAAGCTTTTAGTTGCAATTGTTCTATTTAAAAGTGATATTCGTTTAAATAATAAAAGGTGAAGAAAAAAGACAGATTCGACGAATTGAAGACGCAAACGACCAAAAAGCTCAAAAGTACAAAAGACAATCAAAGAGGTTCCAATTATTGATAAGAAACGTCTCGAAATTACAAGAGTACAAGATTCAAAATGCAAAGTAAAAGATATTAAATTGTACGCAAGGACGTTCGAAAATCCGGAACCGGGACCAGAGTCAACTCTCAACGCTCGACGCAACGGACTAAAAATTACAAATCAACTATGCACATAAATATAATATAATATTTAAATAATTCTTATAATTATTTATATATTATATAATATATTATAAACCGTCGGCAAGAAAGGCTCCAAACTTTTGTGAGCTGTAAAAGCAAACTCCGCGACTCGCGGAGTTTGAAGGCAAAAAGGGCCGCGAGTCGCGGAGCCCCAAATTCTGAAACTCCCTATAAAAGCAAACGAATTCTGATCGCAAAAACCAAAATATATATCCATCTCTCTATCTATATCGTAATATTTATATTTATAATTTATATTTTAATTTTAATTTTAATTATAATTCTAATAATAAAGGTATGTTAGCGAATGTTGTAAGGGTGTAAGTCGAAATTCTGTCCGTGTAACGCTACGCTATTTTTAATCATTGTAAGTTATGTTCAACCTTTTTAATTTAATGTCTCGTAGCTAAGTTATTATTATGCTTATTTAAAACGAAGTAATCATGATGTTGGGCTAATTATTAAAATTGGGTAATTGGGCTTTGTACCATAATTGGGGTTTGGACAAAAGAACGACACTTGTGGAAATTAGACTATGGGCTATTAATGGGCTTTATATTTGTTTAACTAAATGATAGTTTGTTAATGTTAATATAAAGATTTACAATTGGGCGTCCCTATAAATTACCATATACACTCGATCGGACACGATGGGCGGGGTATTTATATGTACGAATAATCGTTCATTTAACCGGACACGGGAATGGATTAATAGCCACTAGAATAATTAAAACAGGGGTGAAATTATGTACAAGGACACTTGGTATAATTGATAACAAAATATTAAAACCTTGGGTTACACTCAGTCGACATCCTGGTGTAATTATTAAACAAAGTATTAAAATCTTGTTACAGTTTAAGTCCCCAATTAGTTGGAATATTTAACTTCGGGTATAAGGATAATTTGACGAGGACACTCGCACTTTATATTTATGACTGATGGACTGTTATGGACAAAAACCAGACAGACATATTAAATAATCCAGGACAAAGGACAATTAACCCATGGGCATAAAACTAAAATCAACACGTCAAACATCATGATTACGGAAGTTTAAATAAGCATAATTCTTTTATTTCATATTTAATTTCCTTTATTTTATATTTAATTGCACTTCTAATTATCGCATTTTTATTGTTATTGTATTTAATTGCACTTTTAATTATCGTACTTTTTAATTATCGCAAGTTTATTTTATCGCACTTTTATTATTCGCAATTTCCTTATCGTTATTTACTTTACGCTTTAAATTAAGTCTTGTATTTATTTATTATTTTACATTTGGTTTTAACTGCGACTAAAGTTTTAAAATCGATAAACCAGTCATTAAACGGTAAAAACCCCCCTTTATAATAATAATATTACTTATATATATATTTGTATTTTTATAAAAGTAAACTAATATAGCGTTAAACTTTGTTTAAAGATTTTCCCTGTGGAACGAACCGGACTTACTAAAAACTACACTACTGTACGATTAGGTACACTGCCTATAAGTGTTGTAGCAAGGTTTAAGTATATCCATTCTATAAATAAATAAATATCTTGTGTAAAATTGTATCGTATTTAATAGTATTTTCTGCTAAAATATAATAGCTATTTTATATACACTCCGCTACTACATCAAGTATTTTTGGCACCGCTGCCGGGGAACTCTTAAACGCCGGAAGCGTAACGCTAATATAAAGAAAAAAAAGATTTTTTGTTTACTTTTATTAAAATTCGTTTTTATAAAAATACGTTTTTAATTATTCAAAAATATAAAAAGAAAAACAAAAATATAAGTATTTTTAAGATTTTGTTAAATATTTAAGTTTTATAAAGTTTCTTTATTTTTATATAAGTTTTATTTAAGTATTTTGTTTTTATTTAAAACATAAAAAAAACCGAAAAAAAAATATTTAATATATATAAATCTACTTTTAAGATATTTTTAAAAATTATAAAGTAGTTCTATTTTTATTTAAGTTTTTAAATATAAGTTTTTATTATACAAATATCTTGATATAAACAGAAAATATAAAAACAGAAAATATAAAATAAAAAAAAAGGTCAAATTTTGAACTGTACCAGAGTTGAATTTTGGAACCCCGCGACTCGCGGGGTTTGCTGCTTGGAATACCGCAACTCGCGGAGCCGTCTGACACGGGCACACAGCAACCCTAATTTGGCATTTATTACGGAATTTTAATTATTATTATTAATTAATTAGTATTTAGGGTTAATTAATTTATTATTTAGTTTAAAGATTTAATTAATTTGTATTAATTATTTTTAATTAGTTTTATTTATTTAAAATTAATAGTTTTAATAAATAAATAATATAAAAATAATATTTTTATAAAAATTGTATTTTTTTACAACTTTTTGTATATTTTTATATTTTGTCCCTTTTTAATCGTTTTAGCGTAATATTTGTATTTTTAGCTCATATTTAGTTTTAAACTTAGTTTTTGCCATAGTTATTTATACTTCTAGATTTTTAGGCTTTGCCGTAGAATTCCTTAAGTGCTTTTTCTTTAGACTAAGATTTAGGTGCTTTAGAATTTTGCGACGCCTTTTTAAGTTTTAGTTTCTTTTTAAGTTATTTCCATTTGGGATATAGTTTTTCCTGTAAGCTTTAATATTTTTAGACGACTTTTACCAATGTATCAATTATCATTCCAATTAGTAATCTCAATTTGCGATTATAATTTTAAGTTAGTTGTAGTAATAAGGTTAGGTTAGTCAAGTGTTTTTAAGTTTTATAAGTTTTTTTTATTTTTCCGTCACCTTTTATTTTTCTTTCTTATTTTTCTTTTTCGACCTTTTTCGACGAACTCTTTTTCTTTCTTATTTCTCGCTATTCTAGTTTTTAGGACATAGATTTTTAATCTACTTCTTATCTAAATTTCTTAAAATTACGAAAATTTATTTTAAATGGTTAAATTGATAGACATCAAAATTTTTTGGTTCGTAGTAATAGTTGGATTTGTACGTGGACCGGGTTATTGGAGCCAAACAGTCCTCAATTATATTGAGACCAAACGAATCCTGCCCCTCTGCTGCATCTTTTGGCTATTCGAAACGTGGGCAAAATCAGAAAAGTCTATTGATTGGATAACTTATTATAATTTTTCTTTCCTTTTAAAAACTAATAGGATATTCAGTGAATGCACCGAGCAAGACGTTCATCACCTTTTGTACGTTCACCACCTGTAACTAGATCAAGACATTTAGCAAATATTACCACCGTTGATTTTTCTTTAGAATCGTCATCCAGTCGACCAAGTACTCCAGTTCAAATTTTCGATAATACATTTTTTGAACCCGACCTCACAATTTAGAATCCGGAGAATATTCAGGAATGATTCGTAGATCCTGAACCACTTAATTTTCCTCCTGAACCACCAATCATTCAAACAGAGATTATTGAGGAACGAACCATTAAATCAGAATCCTCTAGTGATTCCGATTCAACAAATTCAATTATGGAGAATCTGGAACCTTTAAGTATGAAAGACCGAATGAGAGCTAAACGCACTAGCCAAGGTCACGCAATTACTCATCCAGACATTAATGCGCCAGATTATGAAATCAAAGGACAAATTCTACACATGGTGACTAATCAATGCCAATTTAGTGGTGCGCCGAAGGAAGATCCAAATGAACATTTACGTACCTTTAATAGGATCTGCACACTATTTAAAATCCGAGAAGTGGAGGATGAACAGATATATCTCATGTTATTTCCCTGGACTTTAAAGGGAGAAGCCAAAGATTGGTTGGAATCGTTACCTGAAGGGGCGATTGATACATGGGACGTTTTAGTTGAAAAATTTCTTAAACAATTCTTTCCTGCATCTAAAGCCGTAAGACTTCAAGGAGAAATTGTTACGTTCACACAGAAACCAAATGAAACTCTATATGAGGCGTGGACAAGATTTGGAAAGTTGTTAAGAGGATGTCCGCAACATGGTTTAGACACCTGTCAAATAGTACAAATATTCTACCAAGGATGCGACATCACTACAAGGAAAGACATAGATATAGCAGCTGGTGGTTCTATTATGAAGAAAACCGAAACTGATGCTTACAAAATTATTGATAACACTGCTTCCCACTCACATGAGTGGCACCAAGAAAAAGATATCGTTAGATCATCTAAAGCAGCTAGAGCCGATTCTAGCCATGACTTAGATTCCATTTCCGCAAAGATAGATGCTGTTGAGAGACGAATGGAAAAGATAACTAAGGATATTCACTCAATACGAATTAGTTGTGAGCAGTGTGGAGGACCACACATGACAAAAGATTGTCTCAGTATTGAATTAACAATAGAACAAAGAGAGAATATTTCATACATAAACCAAAGGCCTGGAAATAATTATCAGAATAATTATCAACCGCCAAGACCGATTTACAATCAAAACCAGAATTATAACCAAAATATTCCATACAACAACCAACAAGGTCCTAGCAATCAACAAATATCCAATAATACTTACAATCAGCAAAGACCTAATTTTCAAAACAAACCACCACAACAAACCGATGATAAAAAGCCGAATTTAGAAGATATGATGACGAAGCTAGTTGAAACTCAAACGCAGTTTTTCACATCTCAGAAACAAACTAATGAACAAAATGCTCAAGCATTTAGAAATCAACAAGCTTCTATTCAAAATCTGGAACAAGAAGTAAGTAACCTAGCAAGGTTAATAGGTGAAAGAAAACCGGGAAGTCTACCTAGTGATACAAATGCTAACCCCCGGAATGAAACAGCTAAAGCTATTACCACAAGAATTGGTACAACGCTTAAACCACCTGAAATACCTGTAACTTCTGATGAAGCTATTCCTACTCCACAAGAACCCCAACCTAATCAAGATAAGGAAAAAGAACCGGTAGTTGAAAAGGTTAATGAAGATAACACAGTTAAGGCTAAACCTTATGTTAAACCATACCAACCACCACTTCCTTACCCGAGTAAAATGAAGAAAGAGAAACTTGAAGCCGAGCAATTCAAATTCTTGGATATGTTTAAACAGATAAATGTAAATCTTCCTTTCATTGATGTGATTTCAGGAATGCCTAGATATGCTAAATTCTTGAAAGATCTAATCTCAAATAGAAAGAAAATGGAAGGACTCTCGGCTGTTACTATGAATGCTAATTGTTCAGCAGTGCTGTTGAATAAGATACCAGAAAAACTATCTGATCCAGGAAGTTTCACAATTCCCTGTTTTCTGGGTAGTCTTAGTTCAATAGAAGCATTGGCAGACTTAGGTGCTAGTATAAATCTAGTGCCATATTCACTATATGCTAAACTAGACCTTGGAGAATTGAAACCAACCAGAATAAGCATACAACTAGCCGATAGATCAATAAAATATCCTAGAGGGATAATGGAGAACATGCTAGTTAAAGTTGGTACTTTAGTATTTCCAGTAAATTTTGTTGTTTTGGACATGGAAGAAGATTCTCAAGTTCCTCTCATATTAGGAAGACCATTCTTAAACACGACTAAAGCAATGATAGACGTGTTCGGTAAGAAACTGACCCTAAGTATAGAGGATGAGAGTGTTACCTTTTCAGTTGATAGAGCAATGCAACAACCACAATCTGCAGATGATACATGTTATTATATTCAAACTATAGATGCACATGCAGAATTATTAGAAGAATTTCCAGAATTACAAGGAACAGGAGAATGTTCTTTAGGAGAAGGTAATGAACCAATTGATGAAGCTGAAATGTTAGCTACACTTATAGCTAATGGATATGAACCAACAACAGAAGAAATTCAAATGCTAAAAGAAGAAGACAGATATTGATACAAATCATCGATAGAAGAACCTCCGAAATTAGAGTTAAAGCCACTTCCAAACCATTTGGAATACGCTTATTTACATGGTGAATCTGAATTACCTGTAATAATATCGTCTTCTCTTACTGAAAATGAGAAATCATAACTCATTTCTGTGTTGAAAGCTCATAAACCAGCCATTGCATGGAAGATTCATGATATTAAAGGAATAAGTCCTTCGTATTGCACACATAAAATCCTTATGGAAGAAGGTCATAAAATGTATGTGCAACGCCAACGAAGACTAAATCCTAATATGCAAGATGTAGTTAAGAAAGAGATTATTAAACTGCTAGATGCAGGTTTAATTTATCCAATTTCTGATAGTCCATGGGTAAGCCCAGTTCAATGCGTGCCTAAGAAGGGTGGCATGACTGTCATTACAAATGAGAAAAATGAGCTTATTCCTACTAGGACTGTAACAGGATGGCGTGTGTGTATTGATTATAGAAAATTAAATGACGCCACCAGAAAAGATCACTTTCCGTTACCTTTCATTGATCAAATGTTGGAAAGATTAGCCGAAAATAGTTACTATTGTTTTCTAGATGGATTTTCCGGATATTTTCAAATTCCAATAGCACCCGAAGATCAAGAGAAAACCACATTCACGTGCCCTTATGGTACTTTTGCTTACAAACGCATGCCATTTGGACTTTGCAACGCCCCTGCAACCTTTCAAAGGTGTATGATGGCGATTTTTCATGACATGATAGAAGAATGCATGGAAGTTTTCATGGATGACTTTTCAGTCTTCGGTGATACATTTGAATCATGTCTAGTTAATCTGGAACGAATGCTTATTAGATGCGAACAATCAAATCTAGTTCTTAATTGGGAAAAATGCCATTTTATGGTTAAAGAGGGCATCGTTCTTGGACATAAAATTTCAAAAGAAGGAATTGAAGTGGATAGAGCTAAAGTAGATGTAATTGCTAAACTTCCACATCCCACCAATGTTAGAGGAGTTAGGAGTTTTCTAGGGCATGCCGGTTTTTACCGACGTTTCATAAAAGATTTTTCTAAAATTGCCACTCTTATGAATAAACTCCTAGAAAAAGATGCTCCATTCATCTTTTCAGATGAGTGTATCAAATCTTTTAATATTCTTAAAGAGAAACTCACTAATGCGCCGATCATGATAACACCAAATTGGAATCTACCATTTGAACTAATGTGCGATGCAAGTGATTTTGCAATGGGAGCCGTTTTAGGACAAAGGATTGAAAAACGATTTCAACCTATATATTTTGCTAGTAAGATGTTACAAGGAGTACAAACGAACTATACAACTACTGAAAAAGAACTCCTTGCTATTGTCTTTACTTTTGACAAATTTCGATCATATCTCGTTCTAGCAAAAACGGTGGTTTATACCGACCATTCTGCTCTTAGATACCTATTTTCGAAACAAGATGCTAAACCAAGATTTATCCGTTGGATCTTACTCTTACAAGAGTTTGATATTGAAATCCGAGATAAAAGAGGAGCAGAAAATCTCGCCGCAGATCATCTTTCTTGTCTTGAAAATCCCTAATTAGAAGTTCTAAATGAATCGGCCATACAAGACAACTTTCCTGATGAATATCTATTGAAGATAGATTATAAAGAAATTCCATGGTTTGCAGACTATGCAAACTACTTAGTTTGTGGATTCCTTGAAAAAGGATTATCGTACCAAAGACGAAAGAAATTCTTCAGTGATATAAAATACTATTTTTGGGAAGATCCACATCTGTTTAAAAGTTGTCCCGATGGAATAATACGCCGATGTGTATTTGGAGATGAAGCTAGTAAAATATTAAACCATTGTCACACAGGACCAACAGGAGGGCATTATGGGCCTCAACTAACAGCAAGAAAAGTTTATGATGCTGGATTATATTGGCCGACAATTTACAAAGACGCACACCTTCTTTGCAAATCCTGTGATGCATGTCAAAGGGCTGGAAAAATAAGTCAACGTGATGAAATGCCACAAAATGTCATACAAGTATGTGAAGTATTTGACATTTGGGGTATTGACTTTATGGGTCCATTTCCAAAATCTCATAATAATCTATATATACTCGTAGCCATTGATTATGTATCTAAATGGGCGGAAGCACAAGCTCTCCCAGCTAACGATGCACGAGTTGTAGTCAACTTTTTAAAACGTCTTTTTGCAAGGTTTGGAACACCGAAAGCTTTAATAAGTGATCGGGGTACTCATTTCTGTAATAATCAACTTGAGAAAGTTCTTAAAAGATATGGAGTAACTCATAAAATCTCCACCGCATATCATCCACAAACAAGTGGACAAGTTGAAAATACCAACCGAGCTTTAAAACGTATTCTAGAGAAAACCGTAGGATCAAATCCGAAGGAATGGTCCATTAAATTGGAGGATGCACTCTGGACTTTTAGAACAGCCTACAAAACTCCAATTGGAACCACACCTTTTAGACTTGTTTATGGAAAAGCATGTCATCTTCCAATAGAAATTGAACACAAAGCATTTTGGGCTTTGAAGACATGTAATCTTGATTTACATTAAGCCGGACGTCTACGGTTAAGTCAACTAAACGAATTAGAAGAATTAAGACATGAAGCATACGATAATTCGTTAATCTATAAGGAAAGAACGAAGAAATGGCATGATAAAAGAATCAGAAGTTCAAAAGAATTTAAAGAAGGAGACAGAGTTCTTCTTTTCAATTCACGATTCAAGCTATTTCCTGGAAAATTGAAATCAAGATGGTCTGGACCATTCATTGTCAAAAGAGTTTTCCCATACGGAACGATAGAATTAATAAATTCAAATGAGATTGAATTTAAAGTTAATGGTCACAGAGTTAAACACTACATAGATAGTCCGATGGAAGTCGACAACGAAGTTAATCACAATTTTGACACCACAGCTAACTAAGTGTGGGGAGAATCAAGTCTTTAAAGAATAATATGTATTTCTGTTAGAGTTAGATTGTCTGTTTTCGTGTAGTTCTCGAAAATGGAACCCGAATGGTCTTTCCCTAGCAGACCCTAAAGAACTAGTCTTCTCCCCCCATTCTGAATTTTTTTTTTTTTTTTAGGTTTTTACAAAATGAAGACTGCCTGTGAACTAAACCATGGTCTAATGCTACACACTTTGATCACTAAACATAATAATGACACACTTCCGAGTGAAATAGTATCAGTAATCAGAGACAGAATGGACGGAGTTAGAAAAGAATCCAGATGCGAAGATAATAAGTTACAATTTGGTAAAGAAAAATCAAAATCCGCAGCGAAAAGAAGAGCACGACACCTAGAAAGATGTCACAAATGCGGAAAATGGTCACATGGAGGTAAATGTTCAAATAATCAAACCTATTCAAACACCGAATTTGTTACTTTATGCAGAGACGGACCGTTCATATGTTTAGAAGAAAAGACACTGAATGCTCGAGGTTACGCCTATGTAGCCATGGAAAACTAATTAAACCGACTATCTTATGAATGGGATAGATCATATAACTAAGAAATCTATTTCACAGGTATGTCTGTACAGTTTTTATTTTTTTTATTTATTTTTATTTTTAACCTTTTGATAATAAATGCTAATTTGTTCGCTATAAAGTATTAAATTGGTATTGAATAAAATTAGGTTTAACGACCGAAATTATTGATATCATTCAAAAATTTATTACATCACTGCGAAATTTAACGTTTATTCTTAAGGTATAAATATCTTTAAACAATCAACCCAAAATATTTCAAAAATTCGTCATGAGTTAAATTAGGTCTTGGAACCGAAATTACTTTACCGAAAAGAGGGGCTCATATTTTTGATAATATTTGATTGATTAAAGTGGGATAAAAAGCCAAAAAAAAAAAGATTTTTAATTTTATTTTTACCATGTTTTTAAAATTAATATTTAAATCTTAAATTAATATTATAAACTTTGTAAAAACAATATATTTAAAATTGTAAATATTTGAAAAATTAATATAAGTTTGGTGTGAATTTATAATATGAATTTTTAAATTAAGTTTGGTGTGAATTTTTAATTTTTAAAATACGAATTTTTAATTTTATGCATTTCAAATTTTAAGTTTGGTGTGAATTTTTAATATTAATTTTGAATTTTATATTTAAGTTGTGTGAATTTAAAAACAAAAATTTACTTTATCTCATTAAGTTAAGAATATAATTTTTAAAATTCGTCGTAAGTTGAAGACTAGGTCTTTAAACCGAAATTGCTTTACCCAAGGGAGGGACGAGAACTTTTATTATCATTATTTTTAATCTTATTGAATTAAAGTATGCCAAAAACATTAAAAAAACCCAAAAATCTTAGCTTTTAAAACAATCGCTACAAAAAGACAAATTTTAAAATTTTGTCGAAGGACGGACTAGGACATCAATCCGAAACGACATCGTCCTAAATAACAAGGGAAACAAAATTTTAAAATTAATTACTTAATTGTTTTAATTAGTATAAGATATAAAAAAAAAAAAAAAATACAAACTCCGCGAGTCACGGAGTTTGAAAGAGAAATCCACCGAGACTCGCGGAGGGACCGAAATACAGAAAAAAATAAAACGCTAAGAACTGATCAGTCCACACCACAACTCAAACATACAGCGAAAATACTCCGAAAAAACCCGCAAAAACACCCCCAAAATCACAATTTTTAACCGTTAATCATCAAATCTTTTACTAAAATCATGTTGAGAAGGATGCTATCATGGAATTACTCAAGAAAAACGGTAAATTTCTACACCTAAACACCATTTAATCCGAAAATTAGTGTTCTTGAGCAATTTTTTCCCCAATTTGATTTTGATGCTTTTTAGTGTAATTATTCTTAAATTGTTTATGTATTTTGCTTGTATAACCTAGATTGATGCTATTTAACATGATTAGAAGCCTTAAACTTCAAATTTAGAGTAATCTAGGGTTTGTGTTCTTGAGAAAATTTGGGGCTTTTTGATATAAACAGGTTATGGCCGATTTTTGTCATGAATTGTTGCTAAATTAAGTAGTGTAACATGTTTCGGTAGTTAAATGATCCAAACTTTGAGCCTAAACATGATTTTGAGAATTAAAGTGGACTTTCTCAAGTCTAAAATTCATGAACTTGATTTTTGAAAGATAATGCCATTTGAAACTTGTTTAATTGCTAGTAATGATTATTTTGACATGTTATTTGAGTTAAATGCTTATGAACTTGGCGAACATTTTCGTATATGCTTATTTGAAAAAGTGTAGATTTGATAAAAATATGAAAATGAGCTTAAGTTTGATATAAATTGATCATGTCATTGTAATTATTTTGATTGATGATTTTGCTGACACTAATGCATATTTGGATGCACAAAAATTGTGTTTGATGTGTTTTGCAGACTGAAAGGGGTGAATCTTCATCCCAAGCTCGCAATGCTCCTGCTGAGAATGCAGAACAACAGGAGGTGGATAACTACTACAAGCAAGATATACCTCATCCAGTCATGACATTTTCTGATATGCACTTGGAAGATTTGCACCCGAACCTGAGATTTGACAGACTTTGGATAGATTATCCAAAATACCAAAGGGGTTTGCATACTCTTCATTCTAAAGTTGTTGAGGTACCTAGGTTCATAGAATGGGGACCATTAGAAGCTGTAGAATTGGCCGGGCCAATTAGGGAATTACTTGCACAGAGGTATGGTAATTCTACTTTTAGCGACTGGGTACATTTATTCACCATGCGTAGACCTGTATATAAAGTATGGTGTGAAGAATTGTTGTGTTGTATAGAATTAAATGATCGGGTAGCTAGTTTAACCGATCGATCTTTTATTAGATTTTTGTTAGGAGGTTCGATGCGCCACATGTCTTTACTAGACATGGCTCAGACTTTACGTATATATACGCCTGAGGAGTTAGCATCTGCCGATTGTAGAGGGTTGATACTAAATGGTAGAAAGATAGATGAAAATTTTGATACACATGGTGTATGGAGTCAAATGACAAGCCATCACCGATTCAAAGGGGGAAATTACTCTTATTTGGATATAGATAGAGCTGAATTAAGAGTAATTCATAGGTTTTTATCTAATTCGATTACACAAAGAGGTAAGAACAAGAAAAAGGTAAATGAACAGGATTTGTTTTACCATATGTGTATTCGAGACCCACAAAGCGCTGTAAGTATACCTTATTGTGTGGGTTATTATTTATCAGCTATGGTTAGGGGGATGAGACCGCATAGCATAATAGGAGGTGGTATTTTTATTACTTTGATTACTGAATATCTCGGTGTGGATATAAGTCGGGGGGGGGGGGATTATTAGTCGAAGAACCAGAACCCCGCGATACTATAGGTTTAAATGTATACCATGGTGCGAAAGTTTTGAAGAGGCGAAATAACGCCGCAGTACAATACCATGGTAGACATCCACAGGTTGAGAGAAACCAACAACAAGGTAATGTAGGAGGGGGAAATGAAATGCAAGAAATGTAAAGGTTTATAGCTTCACAGGAGTACGAAAATGCTAGACAGAGAGCATTTGAAGATTGGCAAGTTCATCAAAACCAAATCATAGCTCATTGCCAACATATAGGTAGAAACTATATTCCTACTCCAAAACCCATATTCCCTCCCTGGTCTATAGAGATGCAACCACCGTATCCTACGTATAACCCTGCCGAAGCATTTTATAGCACCTATGGTTATGCATGGAACCCCTATTGGTATCAGTATCATCCCTAGTCTACTTAGTTTTATTTATTTTGTAATTTGTAATGTTGAATCGTTTAATACTTATGTTAATATTGTAATAGTTTTTATAATTTTCTAACTTTTATTCTTAGATTTTAATAATTTTTGAATGTGGGGTAATATACCAAACTTCAAAAATATGTATATATGTTTGCAGTTTATCTTATGTACACAACAGGGTAAAACAACGCATTTTCAAAGACTGGCATTAAGTTCAGCAAAAGCAACTAATTTTGACGACAAGATGCAAAATATATGTGAAATAACAACAAGACGGAATGAACAAATGATGAGCACCATTTATCATTCAGCAAACAAACGCCAATATGTTTGGAAACATTGGTAAAATTTAATCATTTTCACACAAATAACCCTCAATAATTTAAATTGTTACTGATTTCTTGCAAATGAGGGCATTGCAAGATCTTAAGTGTGGGAAGGGGTTAAATTCTTTCGGATTTTAAAATTTTTACTTTATACACTTGGTTACCATTAGAAATACTAGTAAAGTAGTAGTTGTATTAGAATCTAGTGCTCTCTGATAATAAAGAACAGCCCTAGTCTTATATACTGACTACCCAATTCTAGTAAAATTTTTCAAAATTTTCAATTAAATGAACTCAAAATCATGTTTATACATATTTATGAACGATAAAACTAGGTTTTAACACCGAAATTATTGTAACCTCGGAAAGGACATAAATTGAGAAACAAACCAAAATGTTAAAATTCATTTAAAATGGAATAGAGGACAATAAAAAGGAAAATAAAAGCCAAGTGTGGGAAAATTCTCCAAGTTATTCAAAACATATATCACATATTTTTGTACAAATAACTGAAAATACTTTTGCTTTGGACTAAACTAAAAAGTTTTACCTGATTTACCGTAAGAGAGATGGATCTACACGATGAATCAATTCCATCATTAAAAGGAAGTAAAGTCTTCCGAAAAAGACACGCGCTTCTTGATTTAGGTCAAGAAGTTGTCGTCCAGACCAGCTGTAGGTTGACAAAAAATCTAGAAAAGTCATCACTAAAATCAGCAGGAAATCCACGGACCTCAGCATTAAACAGGGTCGCCAAGTGGTCAGATTTATCCTAACCATGAGAAGGATTTATCTCGTACAATGGGGGGGGGGGGCACCGTGCAAATTAGCTTGATAAGACTAATGAATCAGATCCCCAGAAAGGATAATCTCCTTAAAAGATCAAAAATCAGCTTTTAAGCCTGATATTACTCAATCCTTGAGATTGACCTTAAAGATTGAGAATTACAAACTCATGGAATTCAATGATATCTAAACTCGAGCTTGAACGAGAAAATATTTTGATCAAAATTACAAACCGATTTGTTTTCTGAAAACCCTATTTTCAATGCGTTCATTATCATTGAACGTAAAATCCTAGGAATTCACCTGGAATTCATTAGGTCACCTGAACTAAATCGGGTGTCAACCGTAAGAACGGTGGTTGCATAGTGGTCAAAGACAGGACCTTGCGCCAGACCGAAAAATCATAAGGGTGAGCTTTACTATTGCTCCTACCAAGGATAGTAATTACGTCTGACATGTTATAGACCATAATTAAAAGCATGTCAGGGGACATTGCCTTAACAGTTGCTTGTTCAACGCTTTCCTTTACAACCGGACGGTAGTTTACCGAAAGGGAATATACGGGACAAGTAAACTGGATGTGTTGCTTTCCTAATACAAGGTTAGCAAGTGGGTGACACAAAACCGCAAGTTTTGAGCTAAAATTTTCAAATCTGAAACCCACCAAGCCCACACAAATATTTTGCAAACACCGGTGAAGGGTTATTCCGGAAAACTTATCTAGGGTAAAAACTAGATTTAATTTTCAAAAGATCAAATGTTTTCATAAAGATCCAATTTCCTTAATGGATCTAAATTTTTATAGTCATGTGGGACTGTAAACCATATCGTTACTACCATTGTTTATACCGCCGTATAGAAATCACTGATGTACAAAGTGTGACGAATAAAGAAGTGATTCTTGTATTTCAAGACGATATTGCTTGAGGACAAGCAACGCTCAAGTATGGGAATATTTGATAATGCTAAAAACGAACATATATTTCATAGCATTATTCCTCAAGAAAGACAAGATTTTAGTTGCAATTGTTCTATTTAAAAGTGATATTCGTTTAAATAATAAAAGGTGAAGACAAAAGACAGATTCGACGAATTGAAGACGCAAACGACCAAAAAGCTCAAAAGTACAAAAGACAATCAAAGAGGTTCCAATTATTGATAAGAAACGTCTCGAAATTACAAGAGTACAAGATTCAAAACGCAAAGTACAAGATATTAAATTGTACGCAAGGACGTTCGAAAATCCGGAACCGGGACCAGAGTCAACTCTCAACGCTCGACGCAACGGACTAAAAATTACAAATCAACTATGCACATAAATATAATATAATATTTAAATAATTCTTATAATTATTTATATATTATATAATATATTATAAACCGTCGGCAAGAAAGGCTCCAAACTTATGTGAGCTGTAAAAGCAAACTCCGCGACTCGCGGAGTTTGAAGGCAAAAAGGGCCGCGAGTCGCGGAGCCCCAAATTCTGAAACTCCCTATAAAAGCAAACGAATTCTGATCGCAAAAACCAAAATATATATCCATCTCTCTAACTATATCGTAATATTTATATTTATAATTTATATTTTATTTTTAATTTTAATTATAATTCTAATAATAAGGGTATGTTAGCGAATGTTGTAAGGGTGTAAGTCGAAATTCTGTCCGTGTAACGCTACGCTATTTTTAATCATTGTAAGTTATGTTCAACCTTTTTAATTTAATGTCTCGTAGCTAAGTTATTATTATGCTTATTTAAAACGAAGTAATCATGATGTTGGGCTAATTATTAAAATTGGGTAATTGGGCTTTGTACCATAATTGGGGTTTGGACAAAAGAACGACACTTGTGGAAATTAGACTATGGGCTATTAATGGGCTTTATATTTGTTTAACTAAATGATAGTTTGTTAATGTTAATATAAAGATTTACAATTGGGCGTCCCTATAAATTACCATATACACTCGATCGAACACGATGGGCGGGGTATTTATATGTACGAATAATCGTTCATTTAACCGGACACGAGAATGGATTAATAGCCACTAGAATAATTAAAACAGGGGTGAAATTATGTACAAGGACACTTGGTATAATTGATAACAAAATATTAAAACCTTGGGTTACACTCAGTCGACATCCCGGTGTAATTATTAAACAAAGTATTAAAATCTTTTTACAGTTTAAGTCCCCAATTAGTTGGAATATTTAACTTCGGGTATAAGGATAATTTGACGAGGATACTCGCACTTTATATTTATGACTGATGGACTGTTATGGACAAAAACCAGACGGACATATTAAATAATCCAGGACAAAGGACAATTAACCCATGGGCATAAAACTAAAATCAACACGTCAAACATCATGATTACGGAAGTTTAAATAAGCATAATTCTTTTATTTCATATTTAATTTCCTTTATTTTATATTTAATTGCACTTCTAATTATCGCATTTTTATTGTTATTGTATTTAATTGCACTTTTAATTATCGTACTTTTTAATTGTCGCAAGTTTATTTTATCGCACTTTTATTATTCGCAATTTCATTATCGTTATTTACTTTACGCTTTAAATTAAGTCTTGTATTTATTTATTATTTTACATTTGGTTTTAACTGCGTCTAAAGTTTTAAAATCGACAAACCAGTCATTAAACGGTAAAAACCCCCCTTTATAATAATAATATTACTTATATATATATATATATTTGTATTTTTATAAAAGTAAACTAATATAGCGTTAAGCTTTGTTTAAAGATTTTCCCTGTGGAACGAACCGGACTTACTAAAAACTACACTACTGTACGATTAGGTACACTGCCTATAAGTGTTGTAGCAAGGTTTAAGTATATCCATTCTATAAATAAATAAATATATTGTGTAAAATTGTATCGTATTTAATAGTATTTTCTGCTAAAATATAATAGCTATTTTATATACACTCCGCTACCACATCAGTGTCGTAGTCCTAGATCTAGTTACTCGCTGGGTTGGCGGAGTCTGAATCATCTCATCAGGTATAAATCGAGTTCTCTTAGGAGAATGTTCAGGAGATGATTCAGTTATTGATGAATCGGTGTCACTGCTCACTTCGGGTGTTGTGGAAAGGGTTGGTTCAATCCTAGATGATCTAGGTTCCCTGATCCTCACGGGTTGAGCTTGACGTGCTACCCTAGAACATTTTAGGTTTACCCTAAGTGGAGGATTAGCTGGCCCAGGTGGTTGTACTACAGGTTCCTCTACAACCTCTGGGGCTGGAACCGCGGCGGGTTCAACTTGTTCTTATTGTACCGGGTTCGGAAGAGGTATTCCTACATCCTCAAAATATGAATGCATTCGAGTGTCTTGGGGTGCAGCTAGCCTCAGTAGCCAATTTGGAATCGGCGCAGTAAATTGGTTGTCAGATACCATCTGGGTATTCATCTTCAGCTCCCCAAATATTTTCATCAGTAATCCATGTGTACCTGGTACAAATATATTTGCATTTCTGCAAGCATTTATAGCATCATGGATAAAGATACAGAAAAACCTTTCACAAGGGATGTATGAACCCCTTGGCTTATCAACTTGGGCCTGAACCAAATCCCATAGAAGTCCTGCATAGTCAGGAGTCTCTACTCTTATGAAAGAGTAGAACAGTCTCAGCATTGGCACAGTTAAGCTGTCTGATCCACTCTGTGTTATCAGCAAGAATCTGTTGATGATTGAGAAGATCACATACCACCTTGAGTGCAGGTATTTCTTCTGAAACTTAGCCGGTGGAACATTGGTAGCTCCAACATAACCAAGATCAAAAATTAAAGTCATCATCTGCTGAGTAGCAGGGAAAGCAGGAGCATTCTGTACAAGCGAAAGTTTAAATATCCTCCTGAAGTCAGCCTTTGTGATACTCCTCATCCCTTGAACTCCTCTTAGCTCAAATTCAAAACGAGCTTGTGTTCCCTCTGGATTTGCAACAGTAGGTTGTGTAGCTTCCATAAACCTAATAGTTCTGTTTATAGCTCCAGATCTGTCACAGTCACACTGGCAGTAGAGCTTATAGCAGTCCATAATGTATGCCTCTCCAGTATTGCAGTCCAGTAGTTGCAAGGAATGTTGGTTTCAGAGTTGATGAAGTGATTGTTTGCCATTTACCTGTATAAATAAGAATTAGAAGACCACAAGATATTTATAATAAAGCACATATCTCTATTCTTATTTTCCTTCGAAATCCTTTGTATTTTTCAAGTTTTATAATTTTTATGGTTTTTCTAAGTTATAAAAATCATTTATTTCAAATATGAACAAGTAATTGACAAACATGACCTTCATATGATATTCATTACAGTACAAAATCATCATGCAAAGTCAATTATATAATACAAAGAATCAGAACAACACTTAGTCATTTTAAGCACAAATCAAGCAAATTCGGTAGTCATGAAAACTTTAGATTCTGTAACCAAATAAGCTTGAGTTTTCATACCAAAGACTTAAATAAAGCATGTAAGATTTATCAAGTTGAAAATCACATTATTTTTAAAGTACCAAATCACAGACTCGGTAAAATGCCAAGAACAGATTCGGTATTTTCAAAAATCACATATAATCACCCTAACATGTATATTCAGTCTTATATCATGCAAAAACATAGTCATAATCAATTAACAACTCAAACAAATCAGAAAAACATGTTAATGACTTGAACAGACTCGGTACTGTAGCAAGAACACATTCGGTATGTACAGAATACATCAAATACTCAATTAAACATGTAATCAGACTCGGTCAATTGATAGATCAACTAATTTAACATAGATTTGACAAGATTTCATGTTAATTAACCAAGTCAGATGAGTTTAATCTAAGATTTAAGGAATTTAACTTAGATTCGGTATAATCAACACTTTTTCAAAATTAAGTGTATCAATCTTGTTATTTGCATTATTTTCTGGTTTATAATTGTTCAATTATCTCAGATCTACAATATGTGTATCTTTGATTCAATTAAAACAAAGAATTACCAAGAAAATGAAGATACAGAAGACGGGATTCGGTAGATTAGGTAGACTCGGTAGATTAGTTCAGATTCGGTATGCAATTAGAATAAAGTAAGAGAAAGTTTGACTTTGACCCTCCTATTTATAGCTACCGAATGATTTTAAAAACATGGGCTTTACCGAATGGACCTTTATTACCGAATGCAGTCCAATTTTCAAATTCAAACAAATTCACTTCAAATTTTGACAAATCTTTATCAAAAATCATTCAAGATTATCACATTTTTAATGAAAAACATTTCTGAGACAATTTCTGAAAATTTTGAACTTACCGAATCTGTACTGTTGGTTGTCAGATTCGGTATAATGCTAAAATTAGCATTTATTCAGTAATATTCAAATCTTTTTGAATTTTATCTTTTCTAATTTTTATGAATTTTTCTCAAAACAAGATTTGTACTTAGAAAACTTTGAATTATGTACAAAGTACAAATCTTCAGTGATACCAATTGTTATACTGAGATGTATACAAGCCTTAGTGAATTATTTCAGATATAAAACATAGAGTTTATGAAATTCACTTTTGAAAATCAATTTCTTTTCATATTCTCCCTTTTTCTCCCCCTCAAAATGTGATATACAAGAGAGTAAATCATCATTTTGATATATTCTCAAGAAAATGAATTAACTCCCCCTTGAAATATGATATCAATGAGTTACCTCCCCCTATCATACCCATTGAAACTTAATCCCAGGAAGTTAAAAGAATTCTAAAAGGCTCCTCCTTGAAAGATGTTATCTAAAGAATTCTAAAAGGCTCTCACTTGAAAGATGTTATCTAAAGTAGAAGAAATCAGTTGCTCCCCCTAGAAAATATCTACTCCCCCTAAACACAAGATCCCAATAAGAAGTTCCAAAAGATCTAAGGAATGTTAAGCAGTATATTCTACCATGTCAATTTCTTTGATCAAGAATTTTAGCCTAAGTTCATCTAAGGGCTTAGTGAACATGTCATCTAATTGCACTTTGGTAGGCACAAAGTATAACTCTACATCCCCTTTCTCTACATGGTCCTTTATGAAATGATAACGAATATCTATGTGTTTAGTCTTAGAATGCTGGACCGGGTTGCTTGTAATGGCAATAGCACTTTGTGAATCATAGTAAATTGGGGTCTTAGAAATCTGAAAGCCATAGTCCAAAAGTTGAATTTGCATCCACAAAACTTGTGAACAACAGTGAGCTGCAACAATGTACTCAGACTCAGCTGTTGATAAAGACACACAATTCTGCTTTTTAGATGACCAACCAACTAGCCTATTCCCCAACATCTGAATTGATCCAGATGTGCTTTTTCTATCAACATGGCAACCGCCATGATCCGCATCAGTATAAGCAGTGAGAGTGAAATCGGATCCATGAGGATACCAGATTCCAAGGTTAGGTGTACCTTTAAGGTACTGAAAAATCCTAACAACCGCTTTGGAGTGTGATTTCTTAGGGTTTGACTGAAAGCGGGCACAAACAGTTACATCAAGTGTAATGTCTGGTCTACTTGCAGTCAGATACATTAAAGATCCAACCATGCTTCGATAAAGCGCAGTGTCAAAGGGTTCCCCATTAGCATCAGCATCCAGTAAAGTCCTCATTGGGGTTGTCATTGGTTTTAAAGCAGTCATTTTAAAACGTTTTAGCATATCATTGATATACTTTGTTTGACTGATAAAAATCCCATTTGGTAATTTTTTTACTTGTAACCCCAAGAAGAAATTTAACCGGTCAATCATGCTCATTTCGAATTTGTTGGCCATAAGGTCACCAAATTCTTTGCATAAGGCAGGAGACGTGGAACCAAAAATAATATCATCAACGTAAATATAAACCAAGAGAATGTGACTGTGATTTTTACGGATGAATAGCGTTGTATCAATCGTTCCATACAAAAGAATATCCTTGCTTCAGACCATACAAAAGCTTTCTCTAAGTTGTGGACGTGGTTTGGATGAATGGGATCGACAATGCCTTCTGGTTGATCAACATAAACTTCCTCTTGAAGAGGACCATTCAGAAAAGCAGTTTTGACATCCATTTGAAACACCGTGAACTTCATATGAGAAGCAAATGCAAGGAAAAGACGAATAGCCTCAATCCTAGCAACCGGAGCAAACGTTTCGTCATAATCAATAACCTCTTGTTGTCGATATCCCTTGGCCACAAGACGTGCCTTATTTCGAACCACAATTCCATCAGAATCCTTCTTGTTCTTAAAAATCCACTTAACCCCTATTGGTCGTTGACCCGTTGGTCTTGGAACTAATCACTATACTTTTAACCATTCAAATTGATTGATCTCTTCTTGCATTGCAACCACCCAGTTCGGATCTAGTAAAGCTTGAGAAACCATTGTTGATTCAATTACTAAGAAAGGCAGTGTATAGACACATATTCTGAGTAGCCCTTCGAGTTGAGACTGGAGCAGATGCATCACCAATGATAAGATCTATCGGATGACTTTTAGTCCATCGGTTATTATGTGGAAGAAGTTGTACATCAGTGGTATCCATGGAAACATCAACCGTTGTTGACATTGAGCCTTGATCCGCTTGATCTGATGTAACACTTTCTAATGGATTCATTTGAGTATCTGGAGAAACAACTGGAGTTGTATTAACGGATGAATCTTGAATTGTTTCAAGATTATCAGAAGTAGGAGGTGAGAGGGAGGATGAAGAAATAACAGGTGAAACAGTTGGTGTTGTATCTTCATCAAAAAGACTTGGTTGAGTCTCCACAGTAGTTGACCATGATGGTGTAACCGGTACGGCTTGAACATTTGAATCCCGTTGAGGAGCATAAAGACTATCAAACAAGATATCCAGTTCCTCTGTTGTTACCGTAGGAACACCCTTCTTCAAGAAAATTGAATTTTTCGCGGAAGAAGTAGTGGCTAGGTTAGGATCAGGTTTTGAACTGAGTTGTTCAAAAGCCATTCCCGATAACTCATCGAATCTTACATTAATACTTTCCTTGATCATCTTTGTCCGTTTGTGATAGACACGACAGGCAACTTTGTTCGAAGAATAACCGAGAAATATGGCCTGATCGCCATGAGGATCAAACTTTCCAAGGCTGTCAAAATCGTTAAGCACATAGCATATACAACCAAAGGCACGGAAATATTTGATATTCGGGTGTCTACCATATAGTAACTCGTAAGGAGTTTTATCAAATCGTTTATTAATGATGCAGCGATTTTGGGTATAACATGCAGTGGAAATGGCCTCCCCCACATTTCCGGAGGTAGTTTGGAGTAAGCAAGCATCGTTCGAGCTGCCTCACACAATGTACGATTACATCATTTGACTACTCCATTCTGTTGTGGGGTGCGTGCAGCAGAGAACTGATGTTCAATGCCTTGGTCTTTCAAATAACTATCAATCAGGTCATTCTTAAATTCCGTCCCATTATCAGTTCGAATACTCTTAACATGTTTGTTAAAAGAGTGTCGAGTCTTTTTAATAAACTCAATGATAATGGCGGGGGTTTCTGACTTAGTCCTTAGAAGGAAAATCCATGTAAATCGGGTATAGTCATCAACAATGACAAGTACATGTTTCCGGCCCCCAAGGCTAGAAATTATCATGGGTCCATATAGGTCCATATGCAATAATTGCAAGGATGATGAAGTACTGGGGTTTTGCTTAAGAGGATGATTAGTCTGTTTCAGCTTACCCATCACACATGATGGACACACATGATGCTTATCATATTGAAAGCTTGGAATACCATCAACTAAGTCTTTATAGACCAGTCGATTAATACCCTTGTAATTCAGGTATGACATCCGGTGATGCCATAACCATGAATTCTCCTTCGTTGACCGAGTAGCCAAACACATGGTTTCATGTGATGGTGCATCATTGAGGTCAATAATATAAAGTGAAGCACAACGTTTACCGATAAGGAGATCGTTTCCATCAGTGGATTGCACCGAGCATTGACGACATTCAAACAAAACCTTGAGATCAGTAAAAACCCGTCCCAATCCATAAGAACGAATACAATAACATATGATTACATCGCAAGGTATTTGACCTCTATATGTTACATCGAAAGTTGACAGGCATGCATTCCATTTTATAATATCCATCTATAAATAATCTAATCTGTCATTTACTTAATCATAATCTTTACTGAACTCAACGTCTTGAATGCAACGTCTTTTGAAATATGCCATGAATGATTCCAAGTAAAATCTTTAAAATGAGCAAATGCACAGCGGAAGATTTCTTTCAATCATGAGAATAAACATGCTTTGAAGTGCCAACCAAAAGGTTGGTGAGTTCATTAGTTTATCATAAACAATCATTTCCATTATTTTAATAGACCACAAGATTTTCATTTTTCATAAACATAATCCTCAAGCAGAATCCTCTCGTCTGCATTAAGGTAAAATCATTCATATGGTGAACACCTGGTAACCGACATTAACAAAATGCATATAGAATATCCCTAAAATAGAATCCTATCGTCTGTATAACAGAATCCTCTAGTCTGTATAAAAATCGAAGTACTAAAGCATCCGTACCTCGGATGGGGTTTGTTAGGCCCATAGATCTATCTTTAGGATTCGCTTCAATTAGGGGTACTGTTCCCTAATTCTTAGGTTACCAAGCTAAAGGGGTGATATTCGATTTCGATAATCCAACCATAGAATGTAGTTTGAGTACTTGTCTATTTTGTCAAACATTTATAAAAAACAGCGCATGTATTCTCAGTCCCAAAAGTATATATTGCAAAAGCATTTAAAAAGGGATCAAATGAAACCCACAAAACTGTATTTCGTAGCAATAATGCATATGACGGCACTGAACAAGTGCAAGGTTGACCTCGGATTCACGAACCTAAATTAAGTATATATATTTATATGTTGGTCAATATTTGTCTTAACAAATTAGGTCAAGTCATAGTGTACCACAATCCTAATGCTCGAGACTAATATGCAAAAGTCAACAAAAGTTAATCTGACTCAAAATGATTTCCAAAATTTATACATGATTATTATATAGTTTAAATATCGTCGTTTTATATTTTTAAATATTTTTAAAAGATCTATTAGAGTATATAATATAATTCATTTATTAATAAATAAAATTTTATATAAAATATACTTATATATATCTTAAGTAATAAAATTTATATAGTTCATTTAACATCATAAAAATAATATGATAGGTAGTATTAATGTAATTATGTTACACGTAGTAAAACATCTTTGTATTACATATTTATTTGATAAAATAATATCGATAATAATAATAGTAAGTAAAAGTTATATTATTTTGTAATAATAATTATTATTATTCTATTAATAATAATAACAATATTTATATTTGCTAAAATGATATTATGATAAAATAGTGAATTCATATTAATAAAAATAATGAAATTTTATATTAACAATGATATTCCTATTAAAATAATAATTTTGTAAAAATGATAGTTTTAATATTAATAATACTTTTAATAATAATAGTGATAAAAATAATGAAAAACGATAATTTTATCTAAATCAATATCTTACAATAATTTAAATTTCATCATGATATTCATACTCTTTATTTCCTAATCGGTTTGTTTAATAGCTTTTAATCGTCTTTTATATCGCGTTCGTGTTAATGATAATAATAGTAATCATAATAATTAGGTGTTACTAATATTAATTTTTAATTATAATAATACTAATGATAATAGATATTATGATAATGATAATACTAATTATAACTTTAACGATAATAACGACAGTAATAATAACAATTTTTAATGATAATACTTTTTATTGATAATGATAATGATAATAATAATAATAATAATAATAATAATAATAATAATAATAATAATAATAATAATAAAAATAATAATAATAATAATAATAATAATAATTAGATAAAAACTATAACGACGATAATAACGATGATAATAATAATCATTTTTAATAATAATACCAAATTTCAATTGACTATAACTTCAAATCCGTTCATCGAAACCATTTGATATCTAAATGAAAAGTTCTTAATTTTTCGCTAGCTTTCCAATGACATGCATATCTTATACCTTATCTCAACCTCTTATATAACTAATTCAGGATTCAACATAACCTAACTAAAGGCAATATCAAAAGTACAAACATGCATAATCCTATATACTCGAGCACTAGTCAGGGATACACTATTAGTATGTAAAAGTTAAATTATGAGTACTCACGTATCAATATTGAGATTTAATATTGCAGGAAAGGTACGTAGACGCAACGGAGATGATAAACACTAGATTGATCTCACGCGCATACCCATGAACCATACCCATCACCTCCATAGCTATAACCCATAATTTCCTTAGTCCTATCCCACTCATAAAACTCATTTTTAAATTAATCAATCAACACGCCGTCGTAGTAATTTATGTATAAATACTAATAATATCGCTCCTAATAATACTAATACTAATAATAATAAGATTAATATTCATAATATTCATAATATTAATAATAATAATAATAATAATAATAATAATAATAATAATAATAATAATAATAATAATAATAATAATAATAATAATAATATTAATAATAATAATAATAATAATAATAATAAGTATAGAGAGATCGAGAGATTAAAATGAAATGAAAACTGAACCTGAAATCGTGAAATTTAAAGGATGTAAACCCACCTACCACCTCATGCGATCGCATGAGGTTTGTGAGAGGGACTCATGCGATCGCATGAGCCTCTCCTTTAACTCATCTATGCTCAACAAAATGCTGCTGACACCTCTATTACTTAATATAAATAAATATTAATTTTAATCTTTATAATTAATTAAATATTATATTATATTTACGTACATAGTTAACTTGTAATTTTAGCACTGATGAATTGTACATTGATGCTCGACTTACGTACCGATTCTGGTTTTTCGAACGTCCTTTCGTATGCTGAGAAAACTTGTACTTTACGTTTCGCGACGTGTACCTTTATCAATAATTAGATTTAATCATCGATAAACTATTTTATAATAAATGTATCTTATAAAATTGAGCGTTGTGGTCATTTGCTTCTATAAATCAGTAGCTCGTTGTTTATAAAAATATATTTATTTTAAATTAGGACATTTTATGAGTAAGTTAAATTATATATATATTTATATTTTCATTTCGAAATGTAAAGTTGAACTATTTACTTAATATAATATATAGTTTTTCAAAACTAATGATATTCAAAACTTATATATTTAGAAATCGTTTAAATATTAAGAATTACTATTTCGTAACATTTGTATTTTAAAGTTTAAAATTGATATAATTCATTTATATACAACATTCATAAAAACATTTTAATAACCAAATTATTTTATATTCAAAAATCATTTTATTACAAAGGTTATAATAGTAGAAGTTGTTATGTCATAAGACGTTTTTAATAATAAAAGTCTATTATATCAAAAAGACGTTTTCGTTTAAGAAAGTAAAATCATATACGAATCATATCAGGTTTCAAGTTTTTAACTTCCAGTTTAATCATGACTCGTAGGATTAAGTCTAAAGGAAAATCAAACGTATGGAATCATCTTAATATAAAATGTCGATCTATTTAACTTGTCAATATCTATTTTCTAATTTACCTATATTCCCTAATTTCACTTTCACAATACATAATATGAAGGTTAATTAATTTATCTTATCAAATGTCACGAGGCAATTATTGTAAGGCATGTATTGGAATTTAATAGGAATTTTCACCAATCTGACTAGCTCTCGCTACTTGCCACTTTGTCCTTACTCGAAGATCACTTTACCATTTATTCCGAATATCCTTAAAAAGGAAAGGTTTCCTAAATCAAAGTGGACCTCTCAACAGAGACTTGTAATCATACAATGTATCTGATAAATCAATCATTTGATATTATCTTTTAATTTCGTTGATAATTATATTAAATATATTTTGAAACAAATACGTTCATGTAAAGTATTATACGTCTAATACTTTGTTAACGTTTTCAAGTTATAATATATATACATATACATACATAATCATATATGTTCATTTAATGGTTCGTGAATCATTGAAATTTGGATGAGGTTAAATGAATGTATGAACACAATTTAAAATTCTTGAGATTCAACAAACTTTGCTTATCGTGTCGGGAATATATGAAGATTAAAGTTTAAATTTGTTCGGAAATTTCCGGGGTGTCACAAGATCTCCGTCACAAAATTGGCTGACACTAAATAAAATGCACCCCAAACCCTCAACATATGAGATCCGTTTGATCGTTATGCCATTTTTCACAAAATCTCCATAACCCGTTATTGCTGCAATTTCATCATTTCCAAATGTAACCGTTCCTAGGAATTTGTCAACGAAATTGACAAGCAATGATTTATCGCCCGTCATGTGTCGAGAACAACCGGAATCGATATACCAAACACAGACGTCGAAACCCTGTAAATGTTAATTTCCTAGAGTTTAGGTACCCAAAGTTTCTTGGGTCCTCTACGGTTAGTACCAATAATAAACTTTGGATCAACAACGAGATAATCACGTAAAGCAAAATGCAATTTAGACAATAAAGCATCATTTAAAACTACATTACATGAAGCATCATACGCAATATCAAGTTTTACATCATTATCAGAAGTCTTAATACACAACTTATTCCAAACAGATGTTTTGTTCACAGACAAAAATTGAAAAACATGAGATGATTTCCTAGGCCGACTAGCAGATTGCTTTGGTTTGGTTGCTACTTTCTTAGTCGTGGACTTAGGAACCCATACAGACTTGTAAGTCAAATTTGGATTATGACCTGTGACACGAAAAACACCTCTGTTAGTTAGACGTCCAAATTTTTTAGTTGATACATGAGATGATTGATTTTGCAAAATTTCTAAGTTGATTTTACGTTCCTTTGCATCATACTCACTCAAATCAGGTTTAGGACTCGTGTGTTGTGTAGACTTGACTGATTTTGTTAAAAGACTCTCCTTTGATTTATTTGACATAGGAATCATAGGAATCTTTTCAGTTAACACAGAACCATTTTGAGAATGAGCTTTCTTGACAACAAATTGCATTGAAGGTGCAACTTTTGAAACACGTTTACCAAATTGAGAACGTAGTGGGTTTTTAAGAATAGTGATGGGTTTTGCATCCTTAGATGTTGTTATTCCCTTCCCCGTCTTAGTAATCCCACCAACACATTCAGACACATTGGTTTCAACAGAAGATGATTGCTTAAGTGTGTTAGCCTATTTCATTTGAATTATTTTGTGTTTTAAGCTTTTAATCTCAAGACATAATTCCTCAGTAGAAACTATCACTTCACCCTCCTTAAAGTCATAAGTACACTCTTTCTTAGGAAGTGGAGGCAATTTATCACACAAAGCAAGCATTTGTTCTAATGATTGACACTTAAGTTGCAAATCAACATTCTCCTTTTCTAGTCTATCTACCTTACGACTTAAAATGTGTAAAGCAGGTACGCTAGCATAAAATTCATTCAAAGGATCAATTGTTGTATCAAAGTCTATCAAGTTTTCAACAGTTGGTTCATCTTGAGGTTCTACCTTTACATCTAAAGCAGGTTGACCTACAGATTCTGTCTCAAAGAAGACAGTTAGTTCATGTGCTAGGTCTTCACAGAAAACATCATCAGAACATGCAGGTAAGACCAGTAGAATTGGTTTCACATCAAAAGTTGGTTCATCAAACACCTCATCTGTGGAAATAATGCTAGAACTAGGTTTGTTAAATACTTCATTCTCAAGCATTAAAATATATTTCTCTATCATGAGTGTTGGGATATAAACTAGTCTATGTTTAGGCACATAATTTTCACATTGCATATTCTTTTCAGTTTCAATAAGTTCCTTCAAGAAATCAGGATTTGATTTACCCATTTTAGCATTGATTTTTTCATACATTAAGCTAATTTGATGGTATTTTCTAGATTTGCGATTAGCAATAATATCATCAAAATCAGCATCAGAAGCATGCACAAAATGAGATGGTAAACCAGCTTGAAAGTAATCAGAATGATATAATCCTGGAATCTTTTTGGAAGCTCCATCTAAGATCTTAGGATCTTCAAAACCCAACCCCCACTTTTCACCATGAATCGTTTTTGGTCTATTTAAAAAAATCGTTTGTTTTGAAAGTTCCATATCCATGATAGCTTTGGATTGCTCTGTTCGATAGAGTTTTTCCTCATATCGAGCAAGTTGAGCTTTCATTAGAACAGACTCTTTTGACAATGAAGAGATTTCAGTGTCTTTTTCAATTATTGCGTTTTCCAAATGAATAATTTTCTTGTTTAGCTTTGAAAGTGTGGGTTCATGTTGGTTTTTTAAATCAGAAAGATCTTTTTCTAAGAATTGAACTTTTTCTGCAAGTCGTTCAGATTTTAAACGATAATCAGTCCGTTCAACTTTAATCGGATGAATTGTCTTTTTAAGATCTTCCAACTCAGATCTTTTTGGAAGCATTATCTAAGATCTTAGGATCTTCATAACCCAACCCCCACTTTTCACCATAAATTATTTTTGGTCTATTCATAAAAATTGTTTGTTTTGAAAGTTCCATATCAATGATAGCTTTAGATTGCTCTGTGCGATAGAGTTTTTCCTCATATCTAGCAAGTTGAGCTTTCATTTAAAAAGACTCTTTTGACAATGAAGAAATTTCAGTGTTCTTTTCAATTATGGTGTTTTCCAATTGAATAATTTTCTTGTTTAGCTTTGAAAGTGTGGGTTCATGTTGAGTTTTCAAATCAGAAATATCTTTTTCTAAAAATTGAACTTTTTCTGCAAGTTGTTCTGATTTTAGACGATAATCTGTCCTTTCGACTTTAATCGGATGAATTGATTTCTTAATATCTTCCAACTCAGTTTCCGTTGTGCTGATTTGGACAGTCAATCTTTCCAATTTCGATTGTAATTTAGATGAAGATGGTCTGGTCTCAGAAAGTTTGATTTTATCTTTTAAAACCTTATTTTCAGATTTTAAACCTTTGATTTCTTTTGACATTGAGACCAGATTCTTCATCATGTCATTTTTCACTTTTATAAAATCAGGTGAGATTTCAGATGATTGTACCTCATCATCAGATGTTGAGTCAGAATTCTCCATTGCTTCCTTAGCTTTGATGAGCTTAGTCACCTTGCAAATATTTGCATGTTCCACCTCTGAATCTGAATCATCAGTCCAGTTAAACCAAGTATCATCAACCGGTTTTAGCTCTCCCCCAATTTCTACAATCTTATCCATCAGCATTTTCTTCTTGTAGTAAGCTGCGTCCTTCTTCTTAGGCATCTTGCACTCACGAGAGTAATGACCAGCTTTGCCACAATTGAAACAGATTGAATCATCCTTCTTGGAATTATCAGCATGTTGTTGTTGTTTTGATTGATCATCTTTCTTATAGTACGAGAAAGACGATGAGTTCTTGCGTTGATTGCTTAATTTGCCTTTAAACTTGTGTTTGTTCAAGGCTTTTGTGAACATGGCTGCCATTTTGACTAATTCAAGGTGAGAATCATCTACATCAGAAAGATTCAACTCTTCAGAATCAGTTGATTCTTCAACAAGCACTTTCTTGGACAAGCTTTTGGAAGTCGTAAATGATTTGCTCTTCTTTTTGGCAATAAGGGCAAGTGGATCGCCTGGAGAAGACTCTTTCCTTCCTTCTTGAAGTTTAGACACCTCAGGTTGGTAATGCATAAGAACTCCAACAAGCTCATGAATAGTCAACTTGTCAATCTCTTTGGTAGATCGAACAATGGTTCCATAAGGAAGCCAATCAACATTGAGATTTTTGAGGAATTTCATGTTGACTTCAGCATTTACTTTTATGATCTTGCACCTTTTCAACTCATTGAGAACACCATTGAAACGACGGTAGGTATCCTTGAGTGGTTCATCGGGTTCCTGCTTGAAATCTTCATAAAATCCCAGAGCCTTATTCAATTTAGTAACATCTGACATGTCATAACCTTCTTGCTGTCGTTTGATCTCATCCCATATATCTTTTGCTATGGTGTTGCTATCAACATTTTCAAACAACTCATACAGGATATCTTGCATAACAATATTCTTTGCCTCTATGTCACCCTGAGCTCTCTCACATCTATCACCAGAAAGTTCATAGACTGGAATTGGCATACCAGTATTCGGATGATAATCTACAATTGGACCATCTCTCAGAGAAGCCCATATATACTTTTCTTTCTCACCCTTGTAGTCTATGTACTGAGTGATACGGTGAAGCCACTGAGTGTACTTGCCATCAAACAACACTGGAGGACGGGA
This sequence comes from Rutidosis leptorrhynchoides, assembly GCF_046630445.1. Taxonomy (NCBI): domain Eukaryota; kingdom Viridiplantae; phylum Streptophyta; class Magnoliopsida; order Asterales; family Asteraceae; genus Rutidosis; species Rutidosis leptorrhynchoides. Next base: position 311,874,154 of record NC_092339.1, read on the forward strand.
ATCTAATCCAATGATCAAAGTATCCTGAGTAGACATTTTGAAATTGAGGTAGATTCGGTAAAGATTCGGTATTACACAAATCTTGGATGAAAAATCACAACAATCTAACAAAAATGTCAGATTTGGTATCTTGTTCGGCACTGTAGCAGATTTGGTATAGATTCTGTACTGTAGCAGATTCGGTATACTAGATTCTGTATCAGAAACTTATCAAAAATACAAGTAACACACCCAGATTCAGTATAGATTCGGTAACCACAAGATTTGTTGCCTAAAAACACTTAAAACCAATGACTTAAGTGATACCGAGATCCTGATTCGGTATCTGACTCGGTAGTCATATTCTGTATGAATTTGAATTCAAACACAATCCAATTCCTTTAAATTAGATTCTGTAACCTTGTTGCACAAGGAAACAAGTTAGTATCACACAAAATATCAAAGATACCGAATGTATAGGATACCGAATGTCAACTGTAGCAGTTGACAATACCGAGTCTAAGTATGAAAACTTAGAAATTCTACAGAATCCTTTCTCAAACCACACCAATTAACTGCGTATGATCAAACCGAATGTGAAAGAATCACAAACACACCACAATTTGCAACACTGAATGAGAATTAACAGCTTTGAAGCAAATTCGGTATGACAGTTACGATACTGAATGTAGATCTAATCTTCAAAACTTGAAGAATTGATGAAATTAAACCGTCAGAAATGTGATTAAGCACCTCACGATCACAACTGAAACCTCAAACCTTTACTAAAATACAGAATCAAGCTGGAATTGATGAATACCGAGAGTTTTAGCCATGAACTCTAAAAATCAACTTGATTCTTCATAATTGATGTTAAAAAGCTGTAATGATGATCAAAACTCTTTCTAATCAACCTAATACACCTTCGCTGAACTTATCACAAGAATTTGAACGTCAGATTATCAGATTCGATTATACCAAATCTGATTCAATATACAGAGAGTGCTCAGATTCTGTAATCTTCAATCTCTGGATCGATCTAGTGATGTAATATCACTCCTTGGAAGCTCTGACACCAAATGATAGGTCAGATCATGTTGAGATTAGAAGAAAAGACAAGTTAGAATGAGATTCGGTAAAGATCAAGGAGACTCGGTATGAGAGAGAAGTAGATAAAATTTACATTCCACAGCTTCTAGAACTCATTTACAATGCAATGGCTATCTAATTAGGACTACTTAGGTTCCTTATATAGCCCTCTTTTAAGGAACCATCATTTAAGCTTATTTCACATTAACACTATACAACTTCGAGGTCCTAACAATTCATTGATATTCATGTGTCAAGGGTCCTATCAATTGGTATTAGAGCCATACATTCAATCAACCGAATGGCGATCCTATAAATATCATGAATGTTTTCCCTCCACCTTTAAACCTTCAACACCAAACCTTCATACCTTCATCATCTTTATCATGAAGATATGAAGATCTTCGAAATTTTTTCGAAAAATTTTCGAAAAATTTTTCGATACCGAATCTCACATAAACACAACACATTCAAAATGAGATTTACCGAAACCGATTCTCATTTACCAAATCTACACCGAACCTTATCTAATTCAAATTCATTTCACAAAACACAAACACTGATCATTATCATTTATTATTTCAGAAAACAAAATTACACAATCATGAGATAATTTTTGCTACAGTGCTCGTGTTATTCATTATGAAGATCAAATTGAAAATTCATCTCTTAATGATCTTCAACATGAATTAAGTTCAGAATCATTCTCCTAACACAAATCCTAACCTATGTGCATCATCAGATCGAGTAAACAACAACAAATTCAAACATATTTGATTCGAATTCATCCTCATTCATCAACGAGTGGAGTTTTAGCCTCTGGATCGTTTCAAAATGAAAGTGTGAAAAGTAAAAATGATAATCGTCAAGGTTTCTGCACAGTTTGATGATCTAACTCCTTGAATCGAGCTCCAATTTTGTGGTCAAAGGATTGGACAAAAAAAGTCAACGGTTTTATCATAAATTGAATTCATGATTTCTGTGATGTTTCAAGTAGAATTGATGATTTTTGAGTCTTCTAATGTTGATTTGCAATAGGTTTCATCAAGGAATCAAGGTATCAAACTGTCTGAAATTCGAAATCAGTGTTCATATTCATATGTTGAAGGTCGACGCTGTACATGACTGAGTTCAAATCAATTGATGTTTGTGATTAATCTGATGATTTTTGAGCATCAGTAAGATCATTTAGAACTTGTTTTATGAAGATATTGAGATCTAAAACGCATCAAATCGAGCTTTTAATTTTCAAGTTCATATGAAGGTTGTTTCACTGTTCTTCATCATTTTCGAAATTCAGTGATGTTTTAATCGATACTTCTTCTTCACATATTCAACTCGCTGCATATAGAGGCTTATTGATTAGATTTTAAGGCTCAATTGAAACTGATTTGGATTTTGGCTTCTGAATTCATGGAGGCTACTGTTCCGATGAATCTGATTCGGTATTGGTTGTTGGTACACATTCAGTACCAATCAGCTTTGTTTCCACAAACTAATTCAGTATTTTAATATAACAGCTTCGGTATTTGCAGTCACTCATGATTCAATCATGATTCGGTATTGGTATGATGATGATGACGACTCGGTATGTGGAATTTAATTCTCCTTCGGTATTATATTCGGTATTATATTCGGTACAGTGATGGTTAAAGTAGTGATACAGTACCGAATTGGAATTGGGCCTCATGCTTCAATTAGGCTACATAGTTCATTTGGCCTACCGAATTTTAAAATGGCCTACCGAATCTACTTAACAATTGGGCTTTTCAACCTATGTTGGTCCAACAAGCTTATTCAGGCCTACTTACCGAATCTGGGGGATATTTTGGCACATTTAGTCCCTGATATGTTTCAGGAATTTGCAAGGACAGTCCTCTTACCGAATCTGGCTACAAAATTGACAGTTTTTGCCCCTGCAATTTATCAAAATTTTTAGGGATGGTCCTTTACCGAATCTGGACCTCCAAAACATATTTTTCAACTCTTTTCGAGGCTCGGATTCACACGGATTTTCTCATACGTGTTCTATATGATATTTTGGAGATTTGCTGAGCACGTCAACCGTTTTATACAATGACACTCTTATTTCATACGATATTCATGCGAGCATCATTGTGGGGGAGATATGTATATGGTTGATGTGCGTGTGACTTCAATACACGTACGGTATTGGACTCGGACTTTAAAGAGATAAAATCAAAGCGTTACTTGTTTGACGAGTGAGCAAAGGAAAACGAAAAGGACTTCCACATCCTTGGAGGAGTATTGGAGACGTAAGGAACTTCGAAGGAGCCACGTCAAAGCCAACTATATTGATACCGGCAATATATGAATAATTGAGGCTATCAAAGATGTGATGAGTACACACTTGATTGGCCGTATGCCCCATACATTCCGGGGGAAGTTTCTCAAGTTTTCCCAGCTTACTAATCAAGTCAAGCGTTGGGGGGGAGCTAAGTGATTTCGAAGAAGATCTTTCTCCATTGGGATTTAGTCAAAAGCCGCGACTTTATCAATTTTCCGATAATCGTGCTAAGTTAGAAGATGCTTATTTCAAGATCGTTCTTAGTTCACGTAGGAAAGCCCAAGTATTTTGAGGGGGGAGATTCTAAGAATTCAAGGTATTCTTCATCAATATGAAGTGATGCAATGATGAATGTCTACCTTGCGCATTCCACTGTGCAAACTCAAAGACCGTTGAAAGAACGGTGACATCAAGTTTTGAAGATTTCAAGATCTTCATCAATGTCCATGCATCATTCAGGGGGGGGGGGTTGGGGGTGAAACGACCCGTCCTAATCCATCTGGACGAATACATTACATTTGGTTACATCGCGAAGTACTTGACCTCTATATGATACATTTTACAAACATTGCATTCGTTTTAAAAGACAAACTTTCATTACATCAAAAATTAATGGCATGCATACTATTTCATAATATATCCAACTATAATTAACTTAATAATAATCTTGAAGAACTCAATGACTCGAATGCAACGTCTTTTGAAATATGTCATGAATGACTCCAAGTAATATCTTTAAAATGAGCAAATGCACAGCGGAAGATTTCTTTAACACCTGAGAATAAACATGCTTTAAAGTGTCAACCAAAAGGTTGGTGAGTTCATTAGTTTAATCATCAATAATCATTTCATAATTTTAATAGACCACAAGATTTCATATTTCCATTTCTCATAAACATACGTCCCATGCATAGAGACAAAAATATCATTCATATGGATTGAACACCTGGTAACCGACATTCACAATATGTATATAAGAATATCCCCATCATTCCGAGATCCTCCTTCGGACATGATATAAATTTCGAAGTACTAAAGCATCCGGTACTTTGGATGGGGCTTGTTGGGCCCGATAGATCTATCTTTAGAGTTCGGGTCAATTATGGTGTCTGTTCCCTAATTCTTAGATTACCAGACTTAATAAAAAGGGGCATATTCGATTTTGATAATTCAACCATATAATGTAGTTTCGATTACTTGTGTCTATTTCGTAAAACATTTATAAAAATTGCGCATGTATTCTCAGCCCAAAAATATAAAGGGTAAAAAGGCAAATGAAACTCACGCATATAAATATTGCAAATCAGTTAATAAAGCATTTGCATGTATTCTCAGCCCAAAAGTGTAATGAGTAAAAAGGGAGCAAATGAAACTCACGCATATAAATATTGTAAAATAGTTAATAAAGCATTTGCATGTATTCTCAGCCCAAAAACGTAAAGAGTAAAAGGGAGTAAATGAACTCACCATACTGTATTTTGTAGTAAAAATACATATGACTAGATTGAACAATGCAGGGTTGGCCTCGGATTCACGAACCTATATAATTTGTGTATATATATTAATACACATAATCGTAATCGAATAAGTTTATATATATAACCTATTAATGATATTATTTTTATATTAATAATATATTTATATTTCATATATTACTTTTATATAATAAAATATTTTGTTATGTTATATGTGTTAAGTATATATATTTATGTATTTCGTTTGTCTATCAAAACAGTAGTTCTAATTATAATAAATTAATATTAGTAAAAATAATGATAATAACATTAATAATATATTTATGTTAATAATAACCCTATTAGTGATAATAACAATGAGATTAATGATAATACTTGTAAAAATATTAATTTTACTGTTAATAACATTTAATGATATTGATTTTAGTAATTACATAATAATAATAGTCGTGACAATAATAATAATAATACTTATGGTAATATTAACAATTCTACTATTTGTAAAAAGTTACTAATACTAATATTTACGAAAATAATAATAATTTATATTATTTTCATATTGATAATTTTCATAATCATAATACTTTTAATAATAAAGATATTGATATTACTATTAGTAGTCACTGGTAATTTAATGATAACAATAGTAAAATTGATAGTTATGATAACAGTTCTAAAATAATTATGATACTAATAATAACAATAGTAATATTGATAGTAATAATAATAAATGATATTCATGATACATAATAATGGTAATACAAATAATAATAATACCATTACTTAATAATGATACTAAAAATAATTAGTGGTATTACTTATTATTTGCTAATATGATAATAATAATAATCATATTATAAATTTTAACATAATAATAACAATTTATAATGACAATAACAATAATAATAATAAAAATCATAATGAAAATGATAATAATAATAATAATAATAATAATAATAATAATAATAATAATAATAATAATAATAATAATAATAATAATAATAATAATAATAATAATAATAATAATAATAATAATAAAATGGATACCTTTAAAATAGGCTTCCTAAAAAAAAACTATCGCCCCCTGGGTTCGAACCCCCGACCTCTCGCATACCCGAATAACTCTAAACCATGGCTCTAGCGCCTCTTTTCTGTTATAACCTAATATCTATATATATTTAACCTTTCTTCTGTTAACATCTTCTTCTTCCTTTATTTTTCCAGAATAAATCGACTAGGTATCAATAATTAACATAACATCCAATTAAGTTTGTTTTGAAGTTCTAAATTGAAACAGAAAACAAAAACTGATAGATTGAATTCATTAAAACAGAAATAAAAAAAAAATGAAACTGTCCCGTCAAGAACACCCATGAAACTTAAAATCGGTTTTAAAAATTGGGGCACTTTTGGAATATGATTACTACATGAATTATGTAGTAACTCATTCAAAGAAACTACAGAAATCTTCAATTGAACCTTATTTGTAACAATTAACTCGAATTTGATCACAGAAGAAATGTTTGACTTTTTAAAATAACTCTTTGACTTCGAAATTCAGATTCAATATGAAGAATTGAAAATTTATATTTTACAGAAAGTTTGAAAGAATGATTCCTAACAAAACTGCATTAACAGATTTTTGAATTCGATTCGTTTTTCTTGCTTTTGAATATTGGAACCAAGAACAGGTATATCGATGGGTTTTCTTAAATTTTCTGTTAAATTTTATTAGATAAAAAAACGTGAAGGTTGTTTGTGATTAATATAAATAGCAGTAGGTTGAGTGAGGTACAAATCAACTGAATTAATCAATTAACCAGGGGATATGGTTTTCAATTTCTACATCAGACAAAAAAATAGAAATTAAATAATAATAAAAAAATAAACGAATCCAGTTGATTATCTGATTTGTACTGACGATTTGGATGTTTAACAACTTAGAGTAATCTAACAAAAATCAGGTATAGTAATTGAGTAAGATGGCAAACTGATTTTGATTTATTATACGTACTCATGATATATAAATAATTATAATTATATTAATAATTAAATTTCTAATAATATTAATAGTAGAATTTAGTAATAATAATATTAATATTATTAAATAATACTAAAAATGATATTAATAATATTATTAATGATAAATATCATAATTTGTATTATTTTCTCATAACTATAATAATAAAGATAATAATAATTTATATAAATAATATTAATCCTTAATAATAATGTTTGTTATATCTAATAATAATAACTATGTTAATATTAGTGATATTAATAATAGTATTAATGTGGATAAACATACTAATAATAATATATAATCATAATAAAAATTACAATAGTAATGATATTAATAATTATAATAATAATATTAAATGTTATTAGTGAAACTAATAATAATACTAATTATCATAATATTGATATTATTATGATAATAATAATAATAATTTAATAATCTATACATCTTTCATTTCATATCTGTAGATTATGTATTATAATAATATTAATAATTCAAATAATAATATTAATATTGATATTAATATTAATAATAATATTAATGAGAGTAATACAATTTATGTTTATCAAATCTCATATTTATATATATTATGTATTAAATTTATAATATTAATAATACCAATATCAATATTAATAACGAAAGTAATGTTCGTTTATATAATAACTATATTTACACTTGTAACTATATTTAATATATTAATATTTTATATTATTAATTATGTAATATTCATATAACATATTCATAATATATTAATTGTATGTCAAAAATCATATACATAAGTTCATTTTATAAATAGTTTAATTATTTTGTATCATACTTTACATATTTGATTCAAATGATTATTTTGTATTAATTTAACTTAATATGTATTCTTATATTTATATATGTATATATATTTACATTTTTTATTTACACAACAGTTCATGAATCGTCGAGCATAGTCAAATGATATTTGATGTCATGAATATAAATTTCAAAACTTTCGAGACTCAATATTATAGATTTTGCTTATCGTGTCAGAAACATGTAAAGATTAATGTTTAAATTTGATCGGAAATTTCCGGGTCATCACAGTACCTACCCGTTAAAGAAATTTCGTCCCGAAATTTGATCGTGGTCGTCATGGCTAACCATAAAGATGTTTTCGTGACGAATATGAGTTGATAATAGAGTTTTATCATCATTGGGTAATATAGATAAAACCATTTGATTTTGTGAAGAGTACAAGTGACACTATCACAAAAGAATGAAATGAGTAGGTATAGATTCGGCATATCCTTTGACGTAGATAGGATTGATCTTCGGAGTTTAAGGGATTTATAGAAAATCTTCGAAATCGAAAAGATTTGATTCTTCGGTGAGTAAGGAAATTAAGATCTCTATAATTAAATACGGTGATCTGCCTCGATTACTCTGTCTGATATTTCCATTTTAAATTAAGCTCTTCCGTTCCACTATTCTTACCATTTATATACTTTCTTTCTTAGTTCATATATCCAAAAGATTGTGAAAATGCTTAATCCCGTTCTAATCCTTGATATTTTCCTAATTATCATTTCTGTCATCCTTCTTTTCAATCTTCCACCAGAAAAATCTGTTTACTTCTACTATTACCTTAGGTTGATACTATTCTTAATTCTACCGTGTCTTTATATTGCTATTTGTATTAATATCCACGGTTTGTAACTTCCGTGTTGTTATTGAGCTTTATATCTCCCCTTATATTTCAATGTCCCTAATTCTGTTTCCTATAATCATTGTCATTCACAGTTAATACTCTCTCCTATTTGCTGTGATTAATGCTCAAATTTCTATTTCAAAGCTTTGTCCCTTCGTTTCTTCTTCTTGCGATTAGGCATCTCTTGTAATGGTCCAGAGTTCGCAGATATGAATTTCAGAATGAACATTGCTAATGTTCTAAGAAGAAAATGGTAATGGCACGATCTCGATTTGTCAATTTACTAGAATCACTGAGAATAGAACTATCAATAAGATATATTCTTGGTATGTTTGGAGATTAGATAGAATGTAAGAGTCGTGTAAATGGCACATGATGACGGTATATTCTGTGAATCATCACGTTCCATTAGAAACTCAGCATGAATTACTGTAATATAATCACGTTGATCAAGTGTCATTATATTATACTAACTCATGCATCAGTTCCCAACACTACTTCAAAAACATTCATATTTTAAGCTTGAAGGTTTACAGAATATAGAAACTGACAGTTTCTATATGATGTAACACTGATAGCACGAAGAGATTATTGATTTTAGATAAGAATAGTTATGAAAATATCTTCAGAAATATGGAGGATATTTATAATGAAAGATACGATGATATCTTGAAATTTCTAATATCGATGGATGATGAAGAAGATTTATCCGTAAGGGTTTAGATTCGAAAGCAAGGTATTCGCTAAAGATTTCATCAGAAACAGAATCATTTGGATTCTTTGAAGTCAAACTTATTCTTTGTGATTTGTCCACGGCTTCCTTCATAGTTTCGCATAATCCGCTTTTCGGTACTAAATTTTCTATTGAATGTTTCAATATAATGATACACAGGAAGCACGAAGAGGTATATAATTTCGGACGAGAATATTTATGAAAATATCCTCAGAAATATCGAAGATATTGATGATGATATTTTGGAATTTCTAAGTTCGATGGTTGATGAAGAAAGATTTTCCGCAAGATTTTAACATGACTTCGGAGCAAGATATTCTATAAAGATTTCAACGGATCCGGACTTATCTAGATTCTTTGAATATAGGGTATGGTCTTATATTTGTCCTTGGTCTCCTTCATGGTTAACTCTATCCGTTTTCCAATTCCAACGTTTCTGAGCTTTTTCAACATATTATTCTTTATCATCAAACTTCCGACGACTAAGGTCGTTTACGGTTGCCTACTGTTTCTGCTGCTTCATTCAGCTTTTTCAACATTCAGAGTATCGATTCGTAAACTGGGTGCCTTTTCAAAATTTCAGAATTGAAGATCGTAATTCTAGGAGATAATTGTTATATGTATACATATAACTATTGATGTAGAAATGCTACGAGATTCGAAATACTGATTGCTGATTCCCGGTAATTGGTATGGAAATTATTGTTACAGGGTATAGATGAATACAAGATGGGGTTTCAATGAATATAATGATTTTTCGGAAAGTTCAAATTCATTGAAGTTGCTGGTAATTTTACTGCTAATGTGGTGAAATAAAAATGGTCCTCGGGTAACAAATACGACAGGCAAACTTATATATCGAGGTTATAATAGGGCTAATTCGAATGGAAGTTGAAGTTGATTTGTTGAAGCTGTGATAAAATTGGCTAATTTGAAAAAGAGTTGCAATGTTATTTTCGGTAATAACAATGCCAAAGGAGCTAAAACAGACACGTGTTAAACTTTTACTTAGGGTCCGGGAGTTTTCAGGTGCATAACTATATGCATCAATCTTTTCTTCCATAGATGAAGTGTGGTTGGTTCATCCTATCGATTGAGATGTTTTCAAGAATCATGAAAGGTTTGAACGCAGATTAGAATTGTCAAGATACAAATGGCGTTTAAGATGAAATCAAGTGGAAACTTGAAGAATTATTTAGTTTCATATATTATACTCAGTATTTTAATTCATTTTAATTGTCTAATATTATTCGTCCACAGTCGATAGTCCACAGTTAACAGTCCAATAATTCATATATAGTTTAATATATAATATTCGAATTGATTAATACTTATCGTGACACGTGTACATGTCTCAGACTCGATCACAACTCAAAGTATATATATTATTATAGAATCAACCTCAACCCTGTATAGAGAACTCGATCATTACTGCATATAGAGTGTCTATGGTGATTCCAAATAATATATATAGATGCGTCGATATGATATGTCAAAACCTTGTATACGTGTCCCGATATTTAAAGTGCGTGAAATAAATAACAGAATTTAAATAACAATAAATAAAGTACGTAAAGTAAATAACAGAAATTAAATGACGATAAATAAAATTGCGAGAATGTAAATTGCGATAATTAAATTGCGATAAATAAAGTGTAATCAGTTAGCTGGGAACAATTAGCTCGGAACAGTTAGCGTGAATTCTTAATAAAATTTTTCATAGTTAATTTGTTTGTTTCTAACAAATTTTATTTTGTCCAATGTTTTCTTCATTATGCCACTTGTTGGATTCTGATAAATCAAAATCCAAATATGAAATTGAATGAAAATGGTTATTCTGTGGTGAACGGATTCATATATCGGTAGATGTAAGTAGGATAGTATATGACTGTTGAAACAGATTCGAAGAACGTACAATGTAACTTATCAATGTGAAATTTAAATATTCCTCGGGTATTACCTACCCGTTAAAATATTTTCACTATTAACAGTTTATACAAGAGAATTTTTAATTACAATCTTTATGAACACATATATACATATATATTTTCTTCAGATGTATTCATGAATTTAATGAGTTAATATGATATTAAACTCATTTGCTTTTCGGTTGGAACTAGAATAAATAATCTCTCAAACTTTAGAGATTACATATTTGCCATGTCGTACGAAGATAAATGAGGTAGAACGATACGTAGAACGAAGATCATACTCAAAGTACAGATGATGATATTGAAGCATGGATTGTTGATGGTACTGGTGCTGTTATTAATGGTACTGTTGGTGCCAGTGATGTTGCTGAAGCTGGTACATTTTGCACCATATTCTCCGAATTGATTATTCGAGCGTGAAGTTCGTTGACTTATTACTCCAGGATGATTGTCGGCCAGAACGAGCGGATGAATAAGGTTCAGAATTGTGGATAGAATATAATCTTGTCGAGTTACCCTGGAAATGAAACTAAAAATGGTGTCTCGAATAGGTTCGCCGGTAAATGCTTCAGGTTCATTGTCAAGAGGTGAATTCGGTTGGTGGAAGGCATTGCCTTATGCGCGTTTCCGTTAATTAAGTCGACTACGAACCCATCAGATGAATTGATAATGGCTGATTGGTTGATTCATGCTGATGACGCTGTTTTCGGAGCTTAGGTGAACATCTATGTCGGAATAGCTGTCGGAATAACTATCGGAATAGCTATCGGAATCTGAGGGACTCGAACTGGTTGCAGGATTCATCTCGTACGATCAGATGAAGGATTTTCGATAAGAAATAGATTATAGGATGTAGATTAGTACCCTGCAAAACATAATTTACATATGCATATATAATACTAAAATCCCATAAGTTACAGAGGAATCTACGAAAGTTGTCAGGCAAAGTTATAGTAACAGATATGCTAAGATATGAAGTAGCAGATACGCTAAGATATGAATTTTGTCTATATACTATTCATGCAGTCAATGCAGTAAAACGTGTCTAGACTAAGAATGATAAGCAAGTGATTCTCTAAGAATGATAAGCAGGTAATTTTTGACACAAAATGATAAGCAAAACTTTTGACATGCAGACACGGTCGAAGTTCAGACTCACTAATGCATCCTAACGACTTATCAGTTAGACATACTAATGCAGACATGGTTCGCTAAGACCATCGCTCTGATACCAACTGAAACGACCCGTCCTAATCCATCTAGACGAATACATTACATTTGGTTACATCGCGAGGTACTTGACCTCTATATGATACATTTTACAAACATTGCATTCGTTTTAAAAGACAAACTTTCATTACATCGAAAATTGACGGTATGCATACTATTTCATAATATATCCAACTATAATTGACTTAATAATAATCTTGAAGAACTCAACGACTCGAATGCAACGTCTTTTGAAATATGTCATGAATGACTTCAAGTAATATCTTTAAAATGAGCAAATGCACAGCGGAAGATTTCTTTAACACCTGAGAATAAACATGCTTTAAAGTGTCAACCAAAAGGTTGGTGAGTTCATTAGTTTAATCATAAATAATCATTTCATAATTTTAATAGACCACAAGATTTCATGTTTCCATTTCTCATAAACATACGTCCCATGCATAGAGACAAAAATATCATTCATATGGATTGAACACCTGGTAACCGACATTCACAATATGTATATAAGAATATCCCCATCATTCCGGGATCCTCCTTCGGACATGATATAAATTTCGAAGTACTAAAGCATCTGGTACTTTGGATGGGGCTTGTTGGGCCCGATAGTTCTATCTTTAGAGTTCGCGTCAATTAGGGTGTCTGTTCCCTAATTCTTAGATTACCAGACTTAATAAAAAGGGGCATATTCGATTTTGATAATTCAACCATATAATGTAGTTTCGATTACTTGTGTCTATTTTGTAAAATATTTATAAAAATTGCGCATGTATTCTCAGCCCAAAAATATAAAGGGTAAAAAGGCAAATGAAACTCACGCATATAAATATTGCAAATCAGTTAATAAAGCATTTGCATGTATTCTCAGCCCAAAAGTGTAATGTGTAAAAAGGGAGAAAATGAAACTCACGCATATAAATATTGTAAAACAGTTAATAAAGCATTTGCATGTATTCTCAGCCCAAAAACGTAAAGAGTAAAAGGGAGTAAATGAACTCACCATACTGTATTTTGTAGTAAAAATACATATGACTAGATTGAACAATGAAGGATTGGCCTCGGATTCACGAACCTATATAATTTGTGTATATATATTAATACACATAATCGTAATCGAATAAGTTTATATATATAACCTATTAATGATATTATTTTTATATTAATAATATATTTATATTTCATATATTACTTTTATATAATAAAATATTTTGTTATGTTATATGTGTTAAGTATATATATTTATGTATTTCGTTTGTCTATCAAAACAGTAGTTCTAATTATAATAAATTAATATTAGTAAAAATAATGATAATAAAATTAATAATATATTTATGTTAATAATAACCCTATTAGTGATAATAACAATGAGATTAATGATAATACTTGTAAAAATATTAATTTTACTGTTAATAATATTTAATGATATTGATTTTAGTAATTACATAATAATAATACTCGTGACAATAATAATAATACTTATGGTAATGTTAACAATTCTACTATTTGTAAAGAGTTACTAATACTAATATTTACGAAAATAATAATAATTTATATTATTTTCATATTGATAATTTTCATAATCATAATACTTTTAATAATAAAGATATTGATATTACTATTAGTAGTCACTGGTAATTTAATGATAACAATAGTAAAATTGATAGTTATGATAACAGTTCTAAAATAATTATGATACTAATAATAACAATAGTAATATTGATAGTAATAATAATAAATGATATTCATGATACATAATAATGGTAATACAAATAATAATAATACCATTACTTAATAATGATACTAAAAATAATTAGTGGTATTACTTATTATTTGCTAATATGATAAAAATAATAATCATATTATAAATTTTAACATAATAATAACAATTTATAATGACAATAACAATAATAATAATAATCATAATGAAAATGATAATAATAATAATAACAATAATAATAATAATAATAATAATAATAATAATAATAATAATAATAATAATAATAATAATAATAATAATAATAATAGAAATAATAATAATAAAATGGATACCTTTAAAATAGGCTTCCTAAAAAAAACTGTCACCCCCTGGGTTCGAACCCCCGACCTCTCGCATACCCGAATAACTCTAAACCATGGCTCTAGCGCCTCTTTTCTGTTATAACCTAATATCTATATATATTTAACCTTTCTTCTGTTATCATCTTCTTCTTCCTTTATTTTTCCAGAATAAATCGACCAGGTATCAATAATTAACATAACATCCAATTAAGTTTGTTTTGAAGTTCTAAATTGAAACATAAAAAAAAACTGATCGATTGAATTCATTAAAATAGAAATAAAAACAAAAAAAATTGAAACTGACCCGTCAAGAACACCCATGAAACTCAAAATCGGTTTTAAAAATTGGGGCACTTTTGGAATATGATTACTAGATGAATTATGTAGTAACTCATTCAAAGAAACTATAGAAATCTTTAATTGAACCTTATTTGTAACAATTAACTCAAATTTGATCACAGAAGAAATATTTGACTTTTTAAAATAACTCTTTGACTTCGAAATTCAGATTCAATATGAAGAATTGGAAATTTATATTTTACAGAAAGTTTGAAAGAATGATTCCTAACAAAACTACATTAATAGATTTTTGAATTCAATTCGTTTTTCTTGCTTTTGAATATTGGAACCAAGAACAGGTATATCGACGGGTTTTCTTGAATTTTCTGTTAAATTCGATTAGATAAAAAAAATGTGAAGGTTGTTTGTGATTAATATAAATAGCAGTAGGTTGAGTGAGGTACAAATCAACTGAATTAATCAATTAACCAGGGGATATGGTTTTCGATTTCTACATCAGACAAAAAAAATAGAAATTAAATAATAATAAAAAAAATAAACGAATCCAGTTGATTATCTGATTTGTACTAACGATTTGGATGCTTAACAACTTACAGTAATCAAACAAAAATTAGGTATAGTAATTGATTAAGATGGCAAACTGATTTTGATTTATTATACGTACTCATGATATATAAATAATTATAATTATATTAATAATTAAATTTCTAATAATATTAATAGTAGAATTTAGTAATAATAATATTAATATTATTAAATAATACTAAAAATGATATTAATAGTATTATTAATGATAAATATCATAGTTTGTATTATTTTCTCATAACTATAATAATAAAGATAATAATAATTTATATAAATAATATTAATCCTTAATAATAATGTTTGTAATATCTAATAATAATAACTATGTTAATATTAGTGATATTAATAATAGTATTAATGTTGATAAACATACTAATAATAATATATAATAATAATAAAAATTACAATAGTAATGATATTAATAATAATAATATTAAATGTTATTAGTGAAACTAATAATAATACTAATTATCATAATATTGATATTATTATGATAATAATAATAATAATTTAATAATCTATACATCTTTCATTTCATATCTGTAGATTATGTATTATAATAATATTAATAATTCAAATAATAATATTAATATTGATATTAATATTAATAATAATATTAATGAGAGTAATACAATTTATGTTTATCGAATCTCATATTTATATATATTATGTATTAAATTTATAATATTAATAATACCAATATCAATATTAATAACGAAAGTAATGTTCGTTTATATAATAACTATATTTACACTTGTAACTATATTTAATATATTAATATTTTATATTATTAATTATGTAATATTCATATAACATATTCATAATATATTAAATGTATGTCAAAAATCTTATACATAAGTTCATTTTATAAATAGTTTAATTATTTTGTATCATACTTTACATATTTGATTCAAATGATTATTTTGTATTAATTTAACTTAATATGTATTCTTATATTTATATATGTATATATATTTACATTTTTTATTTACACAACAGTTCATGAATCGTCGAGCATAGTCAAATGATATTTGATGTCATGAATATAAATTTCAAAACTTTCGAGACTCAATATTATAGATTTTGCTTATCGTGTCGGAAACATGTAAAGATTAATGTTTAAATTTGATCGGAAATTTCCGGGTCATCACAGGGGGGGGGGGGGTGGAGTCAGTTAGCAATAGTTAATTCTTTCCTTGTAATGTTGTATATAAACTAGGAAGTTAGTTTTTGGAAACCCGTCTCACTCCTGGGGGGAGATTGTTAGGTACCCGAGAAGGAGTAAAACGTGTTTTCCTAGCCTTATGGAGGATCCTTTATACGAGGCTATATAAAGGATCCAAGGCTCCTTAGATTAGCTAAGCTTAGCCACTGTTATGTAGAGATTTTCAAGAGAGTCGTGGAAAGTCAATCTTGACTGATTGACTTTTTCTCTCAATCTTAATGGTTAATCTTCACATTCATTGATATTCATGTGTCAAGGGTCCTATCATATTACAATCGGTATGTTGACTGAGTTTTAGGGTGACGTTGCAGAGTTGATGTGTGCATCCTACGTTTTAGCACACGATAGTTTTTATTTAGCTATATATCTCCTTCAAGTGAGATTAATTATATATTAGTTTCTTTATTCCCAAACTTCATTTTCATTTATATTTCTTTAACTGTTGCATATCACAAACACGTATATCCTTTATAAATCTTGTGTATTTCTATCTAATATAATAAGGGATTTAATCCAACACTTGGTATCAGAGCAAAGTTACTTTTATTTTTTTCTTAGCTTAAAGCCAGTGAGTTAATAACAAAGTGTGGTTCAACAATTGGTATCAACACCTAGGGAGTGGCTCCAACTATGGTCATGTTGTTAGTGGAATGAAACTGCACCGAGGACAAGAAATCTCTAAAAGCGGGTGGGTTTGTTTTTTAGGTGGTGTAAGAGTTTCATGAGAAGAAATTAACCGGGGACAAGAAATCATTAGAGCCCGTGGCCCGGGTTTGTTTTCTTGGGTAGTAGAAGAATTTCTTTGAGAAGATTAATCCGGAAAAGTTGAAACTACCAAAGGTTGTTGTCAAAAAAGTGAGGTAAATTTGTTGTGAAAAGAGACTAACGGGGGAGGTACAAGAAAATGTGATAGCGTTCTTGGATTGTTTCTTGAGTGGTGTAAAAGACTCTTGGAACAAGTATGTCAACAGGAGAAGACACACAGTTGTATGCTTTGTGGCTAAGGAGGTTCAAACCGAAATGACTGTAGGCATGACCGGTGACGAGGTCGGAGGTCCGGCACAAGTTGAGATTGTGTAGATCGTATCCAGGAGAGTCGCGGTAGATGTTACAAATGTGGAGAAGATAAACTAATTAAGGTGGTGGTTGATGGGCTAATTGGTTTTTTTTATTAAAGTTTGTTTAGTTTAATCTTTTAGACTAAGTTTAGATTTGAATTAATTGTTAACTATTTGGATCAGTAATTGGGTGTTGACCGAATTAGAAGGAGATTATGGTTGAAATGGTAAGAATGAGCCTAAATTTATGCACACGTTGAGATACCCCCGTGGTTATATATTTGAGCTTATCTCAGGTTAATAAAATAATGCAAAAAAGAAAGAAAGATGGTAGGATCGTTTTCAGGTTCACCACCATGTACAACATATAAGCTCAAGAGTTTCCTAGTACTCTAAAACACTTAGAACTTGAAGATAGAACTTGAGAGAGATCAATTAGATGAAGAAAATTGAAGAATGAAAGTTTTTGTAGGTGTTTTTGGTCGTTGGTATATGGATTAGATATAAAGGATGTGTAATTTTGTTTACATGTAAATAAGTCATGAATGATTACTAATGTTTTTGTAATTTTATGAGATATTTCATGCTAGTTGCCAAATGATGGTTCCCACATGTGTTAGGTGACTCACATGGGCTGCTAAGAGCTGATCATTGGAGTGTATATACCAATAGTACATACATCTAAAAGCTATGTATTGTACGAGTACGAATACGGGTGCATACGAGTAGAATTATTGATGAAACTGAATGAGGATGTAATTGTAAGCATTTTTGTTAAGTAGAAGTATTTTGATAAGTGTCTTGAAGTCTTTCAAAAGTGTATGAATACATATTAAAACACTACATGTATATACATTTTAACTGAGTCGTTAAATCATCGTTAGTAGTTACATGTAAATGTTGTTTTGAAACCTTTAGGTTAACGATCTTGTTAAATGTTGTTAACCCATTGTTTATTATATCTAAAGAGATGTTAAATTATTACATTATCATGATATTATGATATATTAATATATCTTATTATGATATATATACAATTAAATGTCGTTACAACGATAATCGTTACATATATGTCTCGTTTCGAAATCATTAAGTTAGTAGTCTTGTTTTTACATATGTAGTTCATTGTTAATACACTTAATGACATGTTTACTTATCATTTATCATGATTAAACATAGTGTATCAATATCTTAATATGATTCATATGTATTTAGTAAGACGTTGTTATAACGATAATCGTTATATATATCGTTTCGAGTTTCTTAATTCAATAAACTCAATTTTATGTATATAACTAATTGTTAAAATACCTAATGAGATACTTACTTATCATAATATCATGTTAACTATATATATAATCATATATATGTCATCATATAGTTTTTACAAGTTTTAACGTTCGTGAATCACCGGTCAACTTGGGTGGTCAATTGTCTACATGAAACTCATTTCAAATAATCAAGTCTTAACAAGTTTGATTGCTTAACATGTTGGAAACATTTAATCATGCAAATATAGTTTTCAATTAATATATAATCATGAAAAATTTCGGGTCAATACAGTACCTACCCGTTAAATAAATTTCGTCCCAAAATTTTAAGCTGTTGAAGGTGTTGACGCATCTTCTGGAAATAGGTGAGGGTATTTCAGCTTCATCTGATCTTCACGCTCCCAGGTGAATTCAGGTCCTCTATGAGTATTCCATCGAACCTTAACAATTGGTATCTTGTTTTGCTTAAGTCTTTTAACCTCACGATCCATTATTTTGACGGGTTCTTTAATGAATTGTAGTTTTTCGTTAATTGTAATCTCGTCTAATGGAATGGTGAGATCTTCTTTAGCAAAACATTTCTTCAAATTCGAGACATGAAAAGTATTATGTACCCCGGCGAGTTGTTGCGGTAAGTTAAGTCGGTAAGCTACTGGTCCGACACGATCTATAATCTTGAATGGTCCAATGTACCTTGGATTTAGTTTCCTCCGTTTACCAAATCTAACAACACCTTTCCAAGGTGAAACCTTAAGCATGACCATCTCTCCAATCTCAAATTCTATATCTTTTCTTTTAATGTCCGCATAGCTCTTTTGTCGACTTTGGGCAGTTTTCAATCGTTGTTGAATTTGGATGATCTTCTTGGTAGTTTCTTGAATTATCTCCGGACTCGTAATCTGTCTATCTCCCACTTCACTCCAACAAATCAAAGACCTGCACTTTCTACCATAAAGTGCTTCAAACGGCTCCATCTCAATACTCGAATGGTAACTGTTGTTGTAGGAAAATTCTGCTAACGGTAGGTGTCGATCCCAACTATTTTTGAAATTGATAACACATGCTCGTAACATGTCTTCAAGGGTCTGTATCATCCTTTCACTTTGACCATCAGTTTGTGGACGATAAACAGTACTCATGTCTAGACGAGTCCCCAATGCTTGTTGCAATGTCTGCCAAAATCTTGAAACAAATCTGCCATCCCTATCTGAGATAATAGAGACTGGTATTCCATGTCGGGAGACAACTTCCTTCAAGTATAATTGTGCCAACTTCTCCATTTTATCATCTTCTCTCATTGGCAGAAAGTGTGCTGACTTGGTAAGGCGATCGACTATTACCCAAATTGTATCATAACCACTTGCAGTCCTTGGCAATTTAGTAATGAAATCTATGGTAATGTTTTCCCATTTCCATTCCAGGATTTCAGGTTGTTGAAGTAGACCTGATGGTTTCTGATGTTCAACTTTGACCTTAGAACACGTCAAACATTCTCCAACGTATTTAGCAATATCGACTTTCATACCCGGCCACCAAAAGTGTTTCTTGAGATCTTTGTATATCTTCCCCGCTCCGGGATGTACTGAATATCTGGTTTTATGTGCTTCCTTAAGTACATTTTCTCTTACATCTCCAAACTTTGGTACCCAAATTCTTTCAGCCCTATACCGGGTTCCGTCTTCCCGAATATTAAGATGTTTCTCCGATCCTTTGGGTATTTCATTCTTCAACTTTCCTTCTTTTACAACTCCCTGCTGCGCCTCCTTTATTTGAGTAGTAAGGTTAGTACGAATAATTATATTCATAGCTTTTACTCGAATGGGTTCTCTGTCCTTTCTGCTAAAGGTGTCGGCTACCACATTTGCCTTCCCCTGGTGGTAACGAATCTCAAAGTCGTAATCATTCAACAATTCAATCCACCTACGCTGCCTCATATTCAGTTGTTTCTGATTAAATATGTGTTGAAGACTTTTGTGGTCGGTATATATAATAATTTTGACCCCATATAAGTAGTGCCTCCAAGTCTTTAATGCAAAAACAACTGCGCCTAATTATAAATCATTCGTCGTATAATTCTGCTCGTGAATCTTCAATTGTCTAGACGCATAAGCAATTACCTTTGTTCGTTGCATTAATACACAACCGAGACCTTGCTTTGAGGCGTCACAATATATCACAAAATCATCATTCCCTTCAGGTAATGACAATATAGATGCCGTAGATAACTTTTTCTTCAATAATTGAAACGATTTCTCTTGTTCATCCTTCCATTCAAATTTCTTCCCTTTATGCGTTAATGCAGTCAAGGGTTTGCTATTTTGGAAAAATCTTGGATGAATCTCCTGTAATAACCAGTCAGTCCTAAAAATTAGCGTATATGCTTCGAAATTTTCGGGGTTTCCCACTTTTCAATGGTTTCAATCTTTTCCGGATCCACTTGAATACCTTCTTTGTTCACTATATGACCGAGGAATTGAACTTCTTCCAACCAAAATGCACACTTTGAAAACTTAGTGTACAGTTTTTCTTTTCTCAGCAACTCTAGCACTTTTCTCAAATGTTCTTCGTGCTCTTGGTCATTCTTTGAGTAAATAAGTATGTCATCGATGAAAATAATGAAAAACTTGTCAAGATATGGCCCACACACTCGGTTCATGAGGTCCATGAACACAGCTGGTGCGTTAGTCAATCCAAACGGCATAACCATAAACTCGTAATGACCATAACGCGTCTTAAAAGCAGTCTTTGGAATATCATCCTCCTTCACCCGCATTTGATGATATCCAGAATGTAAATCGATCTTCGAATAAACTGACGAGCCTTGTAGTTGATCAAATAAGTCGTCGATTCTCGGTAATGGTTAACGGTTCTTAATGGTAAGTTTGTTCAACTCTCGGTAGTCGATACACAACCTGAATGTACCATCTTTCTTCTTGACAGACAGAACAGGAGCTCCCCATGGTGATGTACTTGGTCGAATGAAACCACGCTCTAAAAATTCCTGTAATTGACTTTGTAATTCTTTCATTTCACCGGGTGCAAGTCTGTATGGAGCACGAGCTATTGGTGCAGCTTCTGGTATGAGATCTATTTGAAATTCAACAGATCGGTGTGGAGGCAGTCCCAGTAATTCTTTCGGAAATACATCGGGAAATTCTTTTGCGACGGGAACATCATTGATGTTCTTTTCTTCGGTTTGTACTTTCTCGACATGTGCTAGAACAGCATAGCAACCTTTTCTTATTAGTTTTTGTGCCTTTAAATTACTAATAAGATTTTGCTTCGCATTGCTCTTTTCTCCGTACACCATTAAGGGATTTCCTTTTTCTCGTACAATGCAAATTGCATTTTTGTAACATACGATTTCTGCTCTCTCCTTTTTTCAACCAATCCATACCGATTATCACATCAAACCTGCCTAACTCTATTGGTATGAAATCAATCTTAAATGTTTCGCTAACCAAATTAATTTCTCGATTCCGACATATATTATCTGCTGTAATTAATTTACCGTTTGCTAATTCGAGTAAAAATTTGTTATCCAAAGGCGTCAGTGAACAACTTAGTTTAGCACAAAAATCTCTACTCATATAGCTTCTATCTGCACCCGAAACAAATAAAACATAAGCAGATTTATTGTCAATAAGAAACGTACCCGTAACAAGCTCCGGGTCTTCCTGCGCTTCTGCCGTATTAATATTGAAAACTCTTTCGCGGCCCTGCCCACTAGTATTCCCCTGATTCAGGCAATTTCTACAAATGTGGCCCGGTTTTCCACATGCAAAGCAAACTATGGCGGCATTATCTGTTCTGACATTATTTGTTCTTTTAATTCTGTTAAACTTTGGTCCGTAGGCCTCACACTTTGCCGCACTATGACCATTTCTTCTACACCTAGTGCAAAATGTCGTGCAGAACCCTTGGTGATTCTCTTCACACCTTTGACATGACTGTTTTTGGTTTTTGTTGCCATTGTTGTTATTGAGATTGTTGTTGGGATTGTTATTGTTGCTATTGTTGTTGTTGTTATTGTTGTTGGGACGGTTATTGTAGTTGTTGTTAGGACGTTTATTGAAGTTGTTGTTGCAATTGATGTTGCGGTTGTTGGGATAGTTATTGCGATTGTGGTTGTGATTGTTGTTGTTGTATTGGTGACTCTTGTCATTGGTTTCTTTCCACTTTCTCTTGACTTGTTTCATGTTAGCCTCTTCAGTCGTCTGCTCTTTAATCCTTCCTTCGATCTGGTTCACTAATTTGTGAGCCATTCGACTTGCCTTTTGTATGGAGGCGGGCTCGTGTGAACTCACATATTCTTGAATCCTTTCCGGTAACTCTTTTACAAATGCGTCGATCTTCTCTTCTTCGTCTTCGAATGTTCTGGGGCATAATAGGCACAATTCGGTGAATCATCGTTTGTACGTGGTGATATCGAAATCTTGCGTTCGTAATCCTCTAAGATCTACCTTGAGCTTGTTGACCTCGTTTCTGGGACGATACTGCTCGGTCATCAATTGCTTGAATGCTGACCACGGTAGTGTGTAAGCAGCATCTTGTCCTACCTGCTCGAGATAGGTATTCCACCATGTTAGCGCCGTACCTGTGAAGGTATGCGTAGTGTACTTTACTTTGTCTTCTTCAGTACATTTACTTATGCCAAACACTGATTCAACTTTCTTGGTCCACCGTTTCAATCCAATTGGACCCTCGGTTCCATCAAATTCCAAAGGTTTGCAGGCAGTTAATTCTTTGTCGGAGCATCCTACACGATTTCTTGTGAAATTAGTTCCACTGCTAGATCCAGAATTATTGTTAATTTGTCATCGCAGCCTGTACTGCGGCTATGTTTGCTGCAAGGAAAACACGGATGTCTTCCTCGCTCATGTTCAAATTCTGACGAGTCGCCGGTGCCATTTCCTTCAAAATAGCCAACTGAATCGAGTTAATCATACAGAATATTAAGAGTAGTCAATAGTATTTCGTAGCATAATATGAACTCATTTATAAAAGCTTTTTCTTCATATTAGCTTTTTATAAGTTTAAATTCGGGTACTACCTACCCGTTAAGTTCATACTTAGTAGCTAATATACAATTCAACTACTATAATTCATATGAAAAACTGATTATAATAATATATCACATACAAATATTCTTCAAACTTACAACTTCGTTATATATTGCATATAACATGAAATATAGTACACTTTGATACAGGACAGTTTTGAAGATAAATCTATTAATACGCAAGTTATTCAGCAAAGGAAATAAAAACACGTAATTCATAAGTCCAGAAACAAGTCATGCATTCTGGTTTTACTAAGACGACTTCTCATCCTTGGTCTTGTGGAAAATAACCGTTATGACTATTGGCTAGGCAGCATGTTGTAATGTCGTCAAAAGGATGAGGGTTTTGTAATGTCCAACAGCCCCGTAATAATCTAAAAACCTTGTTTCTCACCCCAACTACTGAATCCGTCACTTGTGGGAAGGTTTTATTTAAAAGTTGCAATCCGATGTTCTTTTTCTCACTTTGATAAGAAGCGAACATCACTAACCCGTAAGCATAACATGCTTCTTTATGTTGCATGTTAGAAGCTCTTTCTAATTCATGAAATCCTATGTTGGGATATGTTGAGTCAAAATAGGTTCTTAACCCGTAGTGTAAAATTGCATTTGGGTTCCCCACATTTAACGCTTTAAAGAAAACACGGCGTAACTTACGGTCTCCCCAATGTGATATACCCCACCTATCAAAGGAAAGACTTTTATAAACTAAGGCATTTCTGGAAAGTCTTTCAAATGTTTGACAAGTTAATTTTTCCATAATTAATTGTTCTGATGAATTCTGACCGACTCTAGACAAGATTTCCTCAATCATATCCTCTGGTAGGTCTTCTAAAATATTCGGTTGTCTACCCTTAACGTCCATTTTGTTTTTATACTATAAAATAGACAAGGATTAGATTCGTAAAAGATAATTAACAAACAATACAAGCAATTTTTACATAGAACATAAAAGTACAAGCACACTACAATACATATAATACACAACATGATTACAACCCTCTAATCTGAATCAATGGTTTCTTCTTCTTCGAACTTGGTTCGTTTTTCTAATTTTCTAGGAATATATGGTGTTCCTCTAATACGAGCCGTCATTTTCCACAATGGTTTAGAAAAACCTGGTGGTTTAGAGGTTCCCGGGTCATTGTTACATTTTAGGAAATATGGATGTTGCCGATACATATAAAGTTCATCGGGGTTGGAATCGGGTTTCTCTATTTTTATACCTTTTCCCTTATTATTTTCTTTCGCTTTATTAAATTGGGTCGAGGTAATTTCTATAACATCATCGGAATCCTCATGGGGATCCGATTCATCGAAAAATTGGTAATCTTCCCAATATTTTGCTCCCTCGGTGAAAACACCATTGACCATTATTAACTTTGGTCCGTTGGTTGAGGATTTTCTTTTATTTAATCGAATTACTGTAGGTATCAATATTTCTTCCTCCGGAACCTCTTCTTCTTCTTCCGGTTCCTCCTCTTCCGGTTCCTTCTCTTCTGGTTCCTCTTCTTCCGATTCCTCCTCTTTCGATTCCTCCTCTTCCGGTTCCTCCTCTTCCGGTTCCTCCTCTTCCGGTTCTTCTTTAGGAATTTGTGAATCTTCCCAAAATATATTCGAATATTCATTATTATTAGGTGAATCGATGGGATTTGTACTAGTGGTAGACATCTATCACACAATATCAAACACATTAAGAGGTTAATGTATCACATAATATTTATATGTTAATAATATATAGTTTCCAACAAAAGTGTTAAGCAATCTTTTTTTATAGAAAACACGATCGAAGTCCAGACTTACAAATGTATCCTAACAAACTCGATAAGACACACTAATGCAAATTTCTAGTTCTCTAAGACCAACGCTCGGATACCAACTGAAATACAGTTGGGGACAACCACCGTCCCACCCAGTGCCTTCCCAGCTAACCGCCTGGTGACCACTGAGTGTACCTCAGATACTGATTTTAGGGCCTGCCTCTCGGCTACTGCCAACCCTCGTAAGGGATCGCAAGGAGTAAGAGCCAATGCTTCGTCACAGGTAACACTGTGAGAACCTCCTTTACGACTAACCCGCCACACATGGACGGCGTTATACCAGCTCTGATACCAACTGAAATGTCCCGTTCATATCGATTATAAACGTTCCATATTAATTGATTTCGTTGCGAGGTTTTGACCTCTATATGAGACGTTTTTCAAAGACTGCATTCGTTTTTAAAACAAACCATAACCTTTATTTTATCGACAAGGTTAAAAAGACACCACCTAGATTATCCAGAAATGATAATCTAAAAATATCACACTTACACACTACCAATACATATTGGTTTACAATATTAATATGTTACAATAAAATAAATCTCGAATGCAGTTTTAAACAATATTATACAAGCATGCTGACACCAAATCTTGTCCACATATTAGCATGCAACAGCGGAAGCTCTTAATAATCACCTGAGAATAAACATGCTTTAAACGTCAACAAAAATGTTGGTGAGTTATAGGTTTAACCTATATATTTATCAAATTGTTATAATAGACCACAAGATTTCCTATTTCAATATACATCCCATACATAGAGATAAAAATCATTCATATGGTGAACACCTGGTAACCGACATTAACAAGATGCATATAAGAATATCCCCTATCATTTCGGGAAATTCATCGGACATGATAAAACAACATCGAAGTACTAAAGCATCCGCAACCATGGATGGGGTTCGTTAGGCCCAATAGATCTATCTTTAGGATTCGCGTCAATTAGTAGATCGGTTTACTAATTCTTAGGTTACCAAGCAAAAAGGGTCATATTCGGCTTCGATCATTCACCCATAAAATGTAGTTTCATTTACTTGTGTCTATTTCGTAAAACATTTATAAAACTGCATGTATTCTCATCCCAAAATATTAGATTTTAAAAGTGGGACTATAACTTACTTTCACAGATTTTTACGTCGTCGTGAAGTAAGACTTGGCCACTGGTCGATTCACGAACCTATAACAAATATGTACATATATATCAAAGTATGTTCAAAATATATTTACAACATTTTTAATACGTTTATGTTTTAAGTTTATTAAGTCAGCTGTCCTCGTTAGTAACCTACAACTAGTTGTCCACAATTAGATGTACAGAAATAAATCGATATATATATATATTATCTTGAATCAATCCACGACCTAGTGTATACACGTCTCAGGCTAGATCACAACTCAAAGTATATATATATTTGGAATCAACCTCAACCCTGTATAGCTAACTCAAACATTACTGCATATAGAGTGTCAATGGTTGTTCCAAATAATATATATACATGGGTCGATATGATATGTCAAAACATTTGCATACGTGTCTATGGTATCCCAAGATTACATAATATATTAGAATATATATATAATATAATATAAGTTAGCTAGGATATGATTTGTATAGAATTGTTACAATATTTCCCGTAGCTAAAACAATAAAAAAATATCCAATCTTGTTTTACCCATAACTTCTTCGTTTTAAATCTGTTTTGAGTGAATCAAATTGCTATGGTTTCATATTGAACTCTATTTTATGAATCTAAACAGAAAAAATATATCTTTATAGTCGGAAATATAAGGTACAAGTCATTTTTGTAAGAGGTAGTCATTTCAGTCGAAAGAACGACGTCTTGATGACCATTTTGAAAAACATACTTCCACTTTGAGTTTAACCATGATTTTTGGATATAGTTTCATGTTCATAAGAAAAATAATTTTCCCAGAAGAACAACTTTTAAATCAAAGTTTATCATAGTTTTTAATTATCAAACCCAAAACAGCCCGCGGTGTTACTACGACGGCGTATATCCGGTTTTACGGTGTTTTTTCGTGTTTTTAGGTTTTAAATCATTAAGTTAGCATATCATATAGATATAGAACATGTGTTTAGTTGATGTTAAAAGTTAAGTTAGAAGGATTCACTTTTGTTTGCGAACAAGTTTAGAATTAACTAAACTATGTTCTAGTGATTACATGTTTAAACCTTCGAATAAGGTAGTTATATATATATATTAATCAAATGATGTTATGAACATCATTACTACCTCAAGTTTTCTGGATAAATCTACTGGAAATGTGAAAAATGGATCTAGCTTCAAAGGATCTTTGGATGGCTTGAAAGTTCTTGAAGCAGAATCATGACACGAAAACAAGTTCAAGTAAGATTTCCACTCGAAATAAGATTGTTATAGTTATAGAAATTGAATCAAAGTTTGAATATGCGTATTACCTTGTATTAGAAAGATATCTTACTGTAAATAATAAAGATTTCTTGAGGTTGGATGATCACTCTACAAGATTGGAAGTAAGCTAGCAAACTTGGAAGTATTCTTGATTTTATGAAACTAGAACTTGTAGAATTTATGAAGAACACTTAGAACTTGAAGATAGAACTTGAGAGAGATTAACTAGATGAAGAAAATTGAAGAATGAAAGTGTTTGTAGGTGTTTTTGGTCGTTGGTATATGGATTAGATATAAAGAATGTGTAATTTTGTTTACATGTAAATAAGTCATGAATGATTACTCATATTTTTGTAATTTTATGAGATATTTCATGCTAGTTGCCAAATGATGGTTCCCACATGTGTTAGGTGACTCACATGGGCTGCTAAGAGCTGATCATTGGAGTATATATACCAATAGTACATACATCTAAAAGCTGTGTATTGTACGAGTACGAATACGGGTGCATACGAGTAGAATTGTTGATGAAACTGAACGAGGATGTAATTGTAAGCATTTTTGTTAAGTAGAAGTATTTTGATAAGTGTCTTGAAGTCTTTAAAAAGTGTATGAATACATATTAAAACACTACATGTATATACATTTTAACTGAGTCGTTAAGTCATCGTTAGTCATTACATGTAAGTGTTGTTTTGAAACCTTTAGGTTAACGATCTTGTTAAATGTTGTTAACCCATTGTTTATTAAATCAAATGAGATGTTAAATTATTACATTATCATGATATCATGATGTATTAATATATCTTAATATGATATATATACATTAAATGTCGTTACAACGATAATCGTTACATATATGTCTCGTTTCAAAATCATTAAGTTAGTAGTCTTGTTTTTACATATGTAGTTCATTGTTAATATACTTAATGATATGTTTACTTATCATAATATCATGTTAACTATATATATATATATCCATATATATGTCATCATATAGTTTTTACAAGTTTTAACACTCGTGAATCGCCGGTCAACTTGGGTGGTCAATTGTCTATATGAAACGTATTTCAATTAATCAAGTCTTAACAAGTTTTATTGCTTAACATGTTGGAAACATTTAATCATGTAAATAATAATTTAATTTAATATATAAAAACATGGAAAAGTTTGGGTCACTACAACGCGCACCCTTATGTGTGCGCTGAGCGCACCAAGCTCAGATCAGTCTCTGACCTTTGTTTAAATACACAAGGTCACCCACACTTCATGTACCCTATTTACACTGCTGTACAATAATTATTCGGGTCTTACAACTCTCCCCCACTTAAATCGGAGCGCGTCCTCGTGATCCAAGCCGCTTGATAAGAGGGAAGATAAACCAACACGAACTCTTCGGGCTCCCATGTAAACTCGGAACCTTTACTACGACACCATTGAACCTTATAAGTTCTCACCTCTTTATTCCTCAACCTTTTGACCTTCTCATCGAGTATAGCAATTGGCTCCTCAATATACTCTAACTTATTTTTTAGCTCAATCTCGTCTAATGGCACCCAAGATGAATCATCTGCAAGACACTTACGGAGATGGAAAACATGAAATGTATTATGGATCCCCGCAAGCTCTTCGGGAAATTCCAAACGATACGCAACTCCACCAACACGAGCTAAAATTTTAAAAGGACCAATAAATCGAGGAGCTAACTTTCTCCATTTTCGAAACCGAATAACACCTTTCCATGGCGAAACTTTAAGCATCACCATGTCACCTTCTTGGAACTCAATTTGTCGTCTAAGCTTATCGTCATAAGATTTTTGTCTATCTTGAGCCTTTTTCAAATGAGTCCGAATCATATCAATCTTGATATTCGTCTCTAAAACCAAATCGGTACTCCCGATTTCTCTTTGACCAACTTCACCCCAACAAATCGGAGTTCGACACCTCCGCCCATAAACCATCTCATAAGGTGGCATCCCGATACTAGTATGATAACTATTATTGTACGAGAATTTCACCAAGGGAAAATGCTCATCCCAACTACCACCGAAATCAATAAAACACACCCGTAACATATCCTCTAATGTTTGGTTCGTACGTTCGGTTTGACCGTCCGTTTGAGGATGGTACGCCGTGCTCAATTTCAATTGAGTACCCATATCTTCGTGAAACTTTTCCCAAAACCGAGATGTGAAACGAGTATCTCGATCCGAAATAACAGATATAGGAACCCCGTGTCTCGATATCACCTCCTTGATATACAACTTAGCCAAGGTCTCCAACGATATCGCTTCCCGAATGGGAAGAAACAAGGCACTTTTCGTCAGTCGATCAACTATTACCCAAATCGAGTCAAATTGGGTTCTCGCTGTCTTTGATAACTTTGTGATGAAATCCATGGTAATGTGCTCTCATTTCCATTTCGGAATTTCTAACGGTTGTAACTTACCATACAGCTTTTGGTGTTCGGCTTTCACTTGCAAACACGTGATGCATTGTTTAACATACTTAACAACATCACGTTTCATGCCCGGCCACCAATACTCTTTCCTCAAATCAAGATACATTTTCGTCGCGGCCGGGTGAATGGAATACTTTGACTTATGTGCTTCATCAAGTAGCACTCGTCGATGATCACCTATTTTAGGCACCACACTCTTCCTTGAAAAGATAACAAACCATGCGGACCTAAGGTAATAAACTCCGTTTGGCCCACAATACGTTCCTCATGCTTGTTGTTAACAAAAGCTTCAATTTGAGTCTCGCCAAGCTTTACAAGAAAATCGTTAGTAATAATCATGCGTAACGATCCTACTCGTATCGCCGGATGTTGACTCTTCCAACTTAGCGCATCCGCTACCACATTCACCTTACCCGAATGATAAAGTATCTCACAATCTTAATCTTTCACCACATCCATCCATCTACGTTGACGATAATTTAAATCTCATTGATCAAAAGATTTTTTAAGCTCTTGTGATCCGAATAAATCGTACACTTGACACCGGACAAGTAATGGCGCCAAATTTTCAACGCATGAACCACCGCCACCAATTCAAGATCGTGAGTTGGGTATCTTGTTTCGTGTTCCTTTAATTTTCGAGAGGCATAAGCGATGACTTTACCTCTTTGCATTAGAACACACCCGATCCCATTTAAAGAAGCATCACAATAAACCGTCATGTCTTCTACACCTTTCGGCAAAACTAACACCGGAACTTGACACAACTTCTCTTTTAACAATTGGAAAGCAATTTCTTGTTCGTTTTCCCAATTAAATCTCGCGTTCTTTCTCGTTAACTTTGTCAATGGAGAAGCGATTTTAGAAAAGTCTTGGAAAAACCGACGATAATAACCGGCCAATCCAAGAAAACTTAGGATTTCCGTAGGCGTAGTCGGTCGTCCCCAACTCTTCATCGTCTCAATCTTCCCCGGATCTACTTGAATACCATCTTTGTTCACAATATGACCAAGGAATTGAACTTCCCTTAGCCAAAATTCACATTTGGAGAATTTTACATACAGCTTCTCCTTCCACAACGTCTTCAACACACCACGCAAATGATGTTCATGTTCCTTCATTCTCTTCGAATAGACAAGTATGTCATCAATGAACACAATTACCGACTTATCGAACATAGGTTGGCACACTCGGTTCATAAGATCCATGAATGTCGCCGGTGCATTCGTAAGACCAAAAGGCATAACTACAAACTCGAAATGCCCATAACGCGTTTGAAAGGCCGTTTTCTCAATATCTTCCTCACGGACCCGCATTTGGTGATAGCCGGACCATAAGTCGATTTTAGAAAAGTAAGTCGCGCCTTGGAGTTGATCAAACAAATCATTAATCCGAGGCAATGGATAACGATTCTTGATTGTCACCTTGTTCAACTCACGATAATCAATGCACATCCGCATACAACCATCCTTCTTCTTCACGAATAAAACTGGAGTGCCCCATGGTGAAGCACTCGGTCGAATAAAACCCTTTTCAAGCAACTCTTGGGTTTGATTTAACAATTCTTGCATCTTCGTTGGTGCTAAACGATAAGGAGTTTTAGCAATGGGAGTAGCCCCCGAAACCAACTCAATGCGAAATTCAACCTGTCTTTCCGTCGGAACACCCGGTAATTCATCCGGAAAAACATCTTCGAATTCACTAACCACCGGAATTTCACGAATGGATAGTGGCTATTCACGAGTATCAACTACATGAGTAAGAAAAGCCATGCCACCACTAACAAGAAAACGACGTGCTCGTGCATAAGTGCATAATGGCACAAGTCTTCTCCGTCTCTCGCCGTGAATAATTAACTCTCCCCCACTTGGGGTCTTCACACGAATAGATTTTTCATGGTATGCAATATCGGCTCTATAACGATCGAGCCAATC
Organism: Rutidosis leptorrhynchoides; assembly: GCF_046630445.1. Taxonomy (NCBI): domain Eukaryota; kingdom Viridiplantae; phylum Streptophyta; class Magnoliopsida; order Asterales; family Asteraceae; genus Rutidosis; species Rutidosis leptorrhynchoides. The sequence goes on from NC_092339.1 coordinate 311,906,767, forward strand.
CATACCAATGACAATATCAAATTCACCCAAGGTCATCGGGATAAGATCAATTTTAAACGTTTAGGAACCAAACACAATATCACAATCATTACACACATCAACCCCTATCACCGTCTTACCATCCGCTATTTCGACTTCTACTGGATGACTTAACTTAGCTAGCAGTTTATCAAGTTTAGACACAAATCTTGGAGAAACAAACGATAAATTAGCACCGCTATCAAATAGGATCCTTGCCGGATTAGAGTTAACCATGAAAGTACATGAGACAACTTCGTATGATTGCTTGGCCTAGTCATGGGTCATTAAATAATTACGTCCCCGAGCTGTACCCGCCGCCTTCTCCAACTTTTTAACATGATCGTTGTTCAAATCGGGGCACTCCGGCCTTCGGTGCCCTTCCTTACCACAATTGTAACAAGTGAGTTTGGTTATATAAGGTGGGTTGGTGCAATCACGGGCCATATGCCCCTTTCGTCCACAATTGTGACAAGAATAACGAAATTCTCCGTGAACACTCTTCTTCACACTACCGACACTCTCGGTTGCACCCTTACCCTTCTTATTCGAATGACTAGTAGCTTCGAACTTCCTCTTGCCAAAAGTAAAGCCACTCTTTCTCAACAAGAGCGCCTCAAAACCCTTGGCCATATTGAACAACTCATCAAAACTCTTCACCACATTTACACTAATCTTCTCTTGATAACTATCGTTCAAAATTCGATAGAAGTCTTCATTCAAAATTTTATCATTCCCGATATACTCCGGGAAAAATTGGGTTTTGGATAAGAAAACGGATTTGAGAGTGTTCAAATCCATCAACCCTTGCCTCAAGGAACGTAACTCGTCCTTAAGCCTTGTAAGATCGGCCGAAGTTCGGTATTCGTCGAAAAATTCCGCCTTGAATTCATCCCAAGTGAATTCCATGCATTGTTCTTCACCATAAACTTGGATCTTTGTGGCCCACCACAACTTTGCCTCGCCCCTCAACATACTACACCCGTACCTTGTCTTCTTATTGAGAGGACATTCACAAGTACGGAAGGCCCCCTCCATATCAGATATCCAACGGGCAATCTTAAGAAGATCTCGTTCACCTTCAAAGGTGGGAGGTTGAGAATCCTTCAAGTTCTTATAGAAAAAGTTCCGTCTTCCCACATTATCTTCATGAAGAACGGCCTTAACTTGCTCCTTTACTACATTGATTAGTTGCTCGTCAATCGTATCTAGAAACATCTTCTTAACATCCTCGAGGCACTCCACCTTTTGACGTTTAAAGATGGCCTCAACCTTGGCCGTAAACTCGGCGTCCTCACTCGTACCTCCATTATCATTTTCGGCTCCATTTCTCGTCTTCATTTTATAAAACGAAATAGGTTAAACGACGAAACGAAAGGACTTAACACGTATGTATATATATATATATATACCACACTACCCCATCTTGCTCAACAATCATCGTACATTGCTTGTTTGACACGATTTGAACCCGTAACAATGGTAACTAATCATTGTTACGCGAGCACGTCGCATTAACTTTCTAGTACAACGTCCATCTCGCTCGATGATTGCTAACACAACACATAAACAATTAGTGCAAGGTTAGTTCACATAAACCTAAGCACTAACACATCCCCGGTCCGACCCGTCTCCTACAAGTCTCACATAAAGCGCATATACAATAAAGTCTAAGTCTAGGCACCTATCTCAAGTCGCCTAAATCCCTTAGACCATGCTCTGATACCACTTGTAACAACCCAACCTAAAATCCAACTGAAAACAGCAAACAAAAAAAAAATTTGTGTCAGAAGGGTGCGCCACGCGCACCACCTTAAGGTGCGCGACGCGCAGACTGCTCTAGCAGCTTCTATCCAATTTTGCCATTTTTCCAAAAAAGATCACCCACTTCCCAACGTATTTAGACGAAACGCTTTTCACAACATGTTATAATATGTAAAACTAACACATTCCAATAATAAAAAGAGTTTTACGACACCGGGCCCACATATGCCCAAATTTCGAGTTTCGTACAAAATACAAGTTTCGACCAATTTAGTTTAAATTCCAAACGACACTAGAGCATGATGTTTGGGGGTTAAACTACCCAAATCTCAATCGAACTTCAAAAGCCATACATCCAAAAGCTTCTCCTAACATAACAAAGCGGGATCACTAATCCAAACGAACGCCCTTACCCTTGTCCACACCGGAGCCTATAAAAAGGTAAACAATGAGAGGGTAAGCAAAACGCTTAGTGAATGCAATAATTATACATATACATATATAACCTACTTACTTGCAATCACTTATACAATACCGTATGCAAGCTAGCAATTTGACAACTATGCAAACATTATGCATAAACCAAGATCCGCAATTCACAATAAGCTAGCGACACCACTAGCATATAGTTCACAATTACATATGCTAAAATACAAAATTCACACAACCACGGTTAACCGATCATACAGGGGAACGGTACTCGCGAAAGGCCGTCGGAGTTCATAACATCCGTTAGTGTTACTTAATCACCGCATAATCACTAATCCCCCGGGTGATGTCTTAAACACCGCGACTAACTCACCCCCATGACAATGTGGTGTCTTGAACACCGCGATAATTTCACATGTCAATCAACCAATGAGTGGTGTCTTGAACACAATTCCACTCCCATGACAATGTGGTGTCTTAAACACCGCGATAATACCACACGTCAATCAAACCAATGAGTGGTGTCTTAAACACCGCGACAATACCACTCGTTACGTAGAATGTGGTGTCTTAAACACCGCGACAATACCACATTCATACTACACAAATAAATACATTATATACGTACACGCATAATTATTCCACTCACCTTAACAATTCGGTGACGGTTTTATACTTCCACGAGCTTCAAGGCAAAGTACCTAATACAATAAGTACTCGATCAACGCACAATCTAGTTGGACTAAATACCAACAACTTACACATGTGCATTTAATGACTTAATGCATTAAATGCCCCATTTTCACCAAAACCGTCCACTAAATGTCATGGCCACCACATATCATTAAAAGCTAGTGATTAAGGTCCAACAACACTAACTAATACGTAATTAGGGTATTTCATACCCATCTTTCTTAATTAGGTTAATTATTACCCATTTGACCACTTTAAGGTCAACACACCCATTTACTAAACATCTAGGTGTGCTAGTAATTAACTAACCAATTTAGGCTCATAAACCCCAATTAACACTTTGAAACCTTAGGTTAGTCATTCTTGAGTCATCATGGTTCAATCTTACCCATGAACAACTAAAATCACCAAATATGGGTTTTTTATTCTTCATTTACCCAAACCCTAACCCATACATAAATCAAAGTAAGGAAATCAAAGTTAGAACATACCACTATAATCAAAATGTAGCTAGAGAGGAGATAAACAACTTTATAACTCGAGCTAAGACTCAAAACTAGCTCTTTCTTCCTTTGCTTGAGCTTTCTCACACAAGAATCTCACTCTCTCTCTAAAATTGAAGTGGATAGGATAAGGCTGTTGGAATTGGAGTGAATGACACCCCAAGATCTGATCTACTGGCCTTAATTCGTCCACAAGTGAAATTACCAAAGAGCCTTTCAAAATATCTGATTAAAAGGAACAGAATCTGGCTACAGTGAACAGTGCGCCACGCACACCCTTATGTGTGCGCTGAGCGCACCAAACTCAGATCAGTCTCTGACCTCTGTTTAAATACACAAGGTCATCCACACTTCATGTACCCTATTTACACTGCTGTATAATAATTATTCGGATCTTACAACTCAACAAAATCATAAAGAATAAATACGTACAAATAAAACTTACATTTAATGCATTAATAGTCGTATGGCAATTGATTTTGAATGTCGTTGAGATTCATATGCTATTGGATGTTGTTAATAAGATGATAGTTCTCAAACATCAGAAATCGATTTGAAGAGAACTTGAGTGGCGGAACTGAATTTGAAGTTTGTATGGGTGGGGATTTGGTGGTGGATCGTATATTTGATTTTCAGAACCTTCATTAAGAGTTTGGGGAAGATGTTAAAACTGATTCAAACGGGTTTTGTTTCCAAGTCGTAAATCAGTAGGGACACGTGTAATTTTCTTTGATTAATTAGTATTAATCTAGATAATTCCTTAATTAACATGTCAACACACATGTTTAGGGGGTAATTAGCAGTTGAAAAATGGGATTAATTCCCTTAATTTATACATATGTATAGATAGATGTATTGGTTTTATGTAATAAAATGTAAAAATAAAAATAACATGTAGACTCTATAATAATTTGACACTAACATTTTGAGTTTGTGAGGTCAAATTGTGACCTTGCCATGTCATAAAGAGTTTTCACTTTTTAACCAAAATGTAACACCCTGAACTCAAACGTACATGTGCAGGCATTTAAACAAGAGGCCGGAGTTGTAAAACATGTTTAATGTAACAACATACTTCGTACGACATTTCTAACAATGTATTATGGTTAGTTTACCTCAATTATGATTGGGTGTATCATTGGTGGCGTATGAATATTTAATTTTATACATCACATTCAATTTCAGAGTGGCTCCGTGTGATAATGCTAAAAACGAACATATATTTCATAGCATTATTCCTCAAGAAAGACAAGGTTTTAGTTGCAATTGTCCTATTTACAAGTGATATTCGTTTAAATAATAAAAGGTGAAGACAAAAGACAGATTCGACGAATTGAAGACGCAAACGACCAAAAAGCTCAAAAGTACAAAATACAATCAATGAGGTTCCAATTATTGATAAGAAACGTCTCAAAATTACAAGAGTACAAGATTCAAAACGAAAAGTACAAGATATTAAATTGTACGCAAGGACGTTCGAAAATCCAGAACCGGGACCAGAGTCAACTCTCAACGCTCGACGCAACGGACTAAAAATTACAAGTCAACTATGCATATGAATATAATATAATATATAATTAATTCTTAAAATTAATATATATATTATATTATATTTAAATAAACGTCGGCAGAAGAAAAGAACCAAAAGTGGCTCTCCCCAGCTGGCCATGCGATCGCATGGCCTGGAAGGCATAAATCCATGCGATCGCATGAGCCCCTTTTCCAGATCACAGGCCTATAAAAATCGAGCTTTGGTGCACCATTTTACCATCCATAATATTAATCTCTCTATCTATATACGTAGTATATATTTATATTTTAATTTTAATTTTAATTTTAATTTTAATTCTAATAATAAGGGTATGTTAGCGAATGTTGTAAGGGTGTAAGTCGAAATTCTGTCCGTGTAACGCTACGCTATTTTTAATCATTGTAAGTTATGTTCAACCTTTTTAATTTAATGTCTCGTAGCTAAGTTATTATTATGGTTATTTAATCCGAAGTAATCATGATGTTGGGCTAAAAATATTAAAATTAGGTAATTGGGCTTTGTACCATAGTTGGGGTTTGGACAAAAGAACGACACTTGCGGAAATTAGACTATAGGCTATTAATGGGCTTTATATTTATTTAACTAAATGATAATTTGTTAATGTTAATATAAAGATTTACAATTGGACGTCCCTATAAATAACCATATACACTCGATCGGACACGATGGGCGGGGTATTTATATGTACGAATAATTGTTCATTTAACCGGACACGGGAATGGATTAATAGCCACTAGAATTATTAAAACAGGGGTGAAATTATGTACAAGGACACTTGGCATAATTGATAACAAAGTATTAAAACCTTGGGTTACATTCAGTCGACATCCTGGTGCAATTATTAAACAAAGTATTAAAATCTTGTTACAGTTTAAGTCCCCAATTAGTTGGAATATTTAACTTCGGGTATAAGGATAATTTGACGAGGATACTCGCACTTTATATTTATGACTGATGGACTGTTATGGACAAAAACCAGACGGACATATTAAATAATCCAGGATAAAGGACAATTAACCCATGGGTATAAAACTAAAATCAACACGTCAAACATCATGATTACGGAAGTTTAAATAAGCATAATTCTTTTATTTCATATTTAATTTCCTTTATTTTATATTTAATTGCACTTCTAATTATCGCACTTTTATTTATTGTTATTGTATTTAATTGCACTTTTAATTATCGTACTTTTTAATTATCGCAAGTTTATTTTATCGCACTTTTATTATTCGCAATTTCATTATCGTTATTTACTTTACGCTTTAAATTAAGTCTTTTATTTATTTAATATTTTACATTTTGTTTTAACTGTAACTAAAGTTTTTAAAATCGACAAACCGGTCATTAAACGGTAAAAACCCCCTTTTTATAATAATAATATTACTTATATATATATTTGTATTTTTATAAATTTAAACTAATATAGCGTTAAGCTTTGTTTAAAGATTTTCCCTGTGGAACGAACCGGACTTACTAAAAACTACACTACTGTACGATTAGGTACACTGCCTATAAGTGTTGTAGCAAGGTTTAAGTATATCCATTCTCTAAATAAATAAACATCTTGTGTAAAATTGTATCGTATTTAATAGTATTTCCTTGTAAAATATAAGCTATTTTATATACACATCGCAGAACATCAAGTATTTTTGGCGCCGCTGCCGGGGAACCATCTATTTTAAAAGCCAGAAGCGCAACGCTAAAATATAAAAAATAAAAAAAAATTTCTTTTTAGTTTACTTTTATAAAAAAAAATACGCTTTTGTAAAAATACGTTTTAAATATTCAAAAATATAAAAACAAAACAAAAATATAAATATTTTTAAGAGTTTGTTAAATATATAAGTTATATAAAAGTTTCTTTATCTTTATAAAAATATAAGTTTTATTTAATTTATATAAATATATTACATAAATATTTAAAACAGAAAAAATAAACACAGCAAAATAAAATAAAAAAAATTAAAAAAACCAAATTCGGCCCGTACTGTAGCAGCCCAGTGTCTGGCCCGAAACCCTAGCCCATGCGATCGCATGGCTGGGTAACATAGGACTCATGTGATCGCATGAGCCCTTCTGACACGCCACATCTGATTCTCGTACAACATTTATTACGGATAATAATTATTATTATTTAACTTCAAACCCTAATTAGGGTTGTTTTTTTTTATTATTTAGTTTTAGTTTTTATATTTAATTTGTGTTATTTAGTTTAATTAGTTTAATTAATTTATAAAATTAATAGTTTTATAAAATAAATAATATAAAAATAATATTTTTATAAAAATTGTACTTTTTACAACTTTTAGTATATTTTTATATTTTATCCCTTTTAATTGTTTTAGCGTAACTTTTGTAATTTTTGCTCGTATTTATTTTTAATTCATAGTTTTTGCCATAGTTATTTTTATTTCTAGATTTTTAGGCTTTGCCGTAAAATCCCTTAAGTGCTTTTTTCTTTAGACTAAGATATAGGTGCTTTAGAATTTTGCGACGCCTTTTTAAGTTTTAGTACCTTTTTAAGATATTGCTATTTGAGATATAGATTTACTTGTAAGCTTTAATATTTTTTAGACGCCTTTTACCTATGTATCAATTATCATTTCAATTAGTTATCTCAATTTGCGATTATAATTTTAAGTTAGTGATAGTAATAAGGTTGGGTTAGTCAAGTATTTTTAAGTTTTATAAGTCACTCTTTTATTTTTCGACGCCTTTTTCAATTTTTTTTCTTTTTCGACCTTTTTCGACGCGCTCTTTTTCTTTCTTATTTCTCGCCATTCTAGTTTTAGTACATAGATTTTTATTCTACTTCTTATCTAAATTTCTTAAAATTACGAAAATTTATTTTAAGTGGTTAAATTGATAGACATCAAAATTTTCTGGTTCGTAGTAATAGTTGGATTTGTACGTGGACCGGGTTATTGGAGCCAAACAGTCCTCAATTATATTGAGACCAAACGAATCCTGCCCCTCTGCTGCATCTTTTGGCTATTCGAAACGTGGGCAAAATCAAAAAAGTCTATTAATTAGATAACTTATATAATTTTTTCTTTCCTTTTAAAAACTAATAGGATATTCAGTAAATGCACCGAGCAAGACGTTCACCACCTTTTGTACGTTCACCACCTGTAACTAGATCAAGACATCTAGCAAATATTACCGCCGTTGATTTTTCTTTAGAATCGTCATCCAGTCGACCAAGTACTCCAATTCAAATTTCCGATAATCCATTTTTTGAACCCGACCTCACAATTGAGAATCCGGAGAATATTCAGGGACGATTCATAGATCCGGAACCATTAAATTTTCCTCCGGAACCACCAATCATTCAAACAGAGATTGTTGAGGAACGAACCATTAAATCAGAATCCTCTAGTGATTCGGATTCAACAAATTCAATTATGGAGAATCTGGAACCTTTAAGTATGGAAGACCGAATGAGAGCTAAACGCACTGGCCAAGGTCACGCAATTACTCATCCAGACATTAATGCGCCAGATTATGAAATCAAAGGACAAATTCTACATATGGTGACTAATCAATGCCAATTTAGTGGTGCACCGAAGGAAGATCCATATGAACATCTTCGTACCTTTAATAGGATCTGCACACTATTTAAAATAAGAGAAGTTGAGGATGAACAGATATATCTCATGTTATTTTCCTGGACTTTAAAGGGAGAAGCCAAAGATTGGTTGGAATCGTTACCTGAAGGGGCGATCGATACATGGGACGTTTTAGTTGAAAAATTTCTTAAACAATTCTTTCCGGCATCTAAAGCCGTAAGACTTCAAGGAGAAATTGTTACATTCACACAGAAGCCAAATGAAACTCTATATGAGGCATGGACAAGATTTGGAAAGTTATTAAGAGGATGTCCGCAACATGGTTTAGATACCTGTCAAATAGTATAAATATTCTACCAAGGATGCGACATCAATGCAAGGAAAGACATAGATATTGCAGCTGGTGGTTCCATTATGAAGAAAACCGAAACTGATGCTTACAAAATTATTGATAACACTGCTTCCCACTCACATGAGTGGCACCAAGAAAAAGATATCGTTAGATCATCTAAAGCAGCTAGAGCCGATTCTAGCCATGACTTAGACTCCATTTCCGCAAAGATAGATGCTGTGGAGAGACGAATGGAAAAGATGACTAAAGATATCCACTCAATACGAATTAGTTGTGAGCAGTGTGGAGGACCACATTTGACAAAAGATTATCTCAGTATTGAATTAACAATGGAACAAAGAGAGAATGTTTCATATCTAAACCAAAGGCCTGGAAATAATTATCAGAATAATTATCAACCGCCAAGACTGATTTACAATCAAAACCAGAATTATAACCGAAATATTCCATACAACAACCAACAAGGTCCTAACAATCAACAAGTATCTAACAATACTTACAACTAGTAAAGACCTAATTTTCAAAACAAACCACCACAAACCGATGATAAAAAGCCGAATTTAGAAGATATGATGACGAAGCTAGTTGAAACTCAAATGCAGTTTTTCACATCTCAGAAACAAACGAATGAACAAAATGCTCAAGCATTTAGAAATCAACAAGCTTCTATTCAAAACTTGGAACAAGAAGTAAGTAACCTAGCAAGGTTAATAGGTGAAAGAAAACCGGGAAGTTTACCTAGTGATACAAATGCTAACCCCCAGAATGAAACAGCTAAAGCCATTACCACAAGAAGTGGTACAACACTTAAACCATCTGAAATACCTGTAACTTCTGATGAAGCTATTCCTACTCCACAAGAACCACAACCTAATCAAGATAAGGAAAAAGAACCGGTAGTTGAAAAGGTTAATGAAGATAACACAGTTAAGGATAAACCTTATGTTAAACCATACCAACCACCACTTCCTTACCCGAGTAAAATGATGAAAGAGAAACTTGAAGTCGAGCAATCCAAATTCTTGGATATGTTTAAATAGATAAATGTAAATCTTCCTTTCATTGATGTGATTTCAGGAATGCCTAGATATGCTAAATTCTTGAAAGATCTAATCTCAAATAGAAAGAAAATGAAAGAACTCTCGGCTGTTACTATGAATGCTAATTGTTCAGCAGTGCTGTTGAATAAGATACCAGAAAAATTATCTGATCCAGGAAGTTTCACAATTCCATGTTTTCTGGGTAGTCTTAGTTCAATAGAAGCATTGGCAGACTTAGGTGCTAGTATAAATTTAATGCCGTATTCACTATACGCTAAACTAGACCTTGGAGAATTGAAACCAACAAGAATAAGCATACAACTAGCCGATCAATCAATAAAATATCCTAGAGGGATAATGGAGAACATGCTAGTTAAAGTTGGTACTTTAGTATTTCCAGTAGATTTTGTTGTTCTGGACATGGAAGAAGATTCTCAAGTTCCTCTCATATTAGGAAGACCATTCTTAAACACGGCTAAAGCAATGATAGACGTGTTCGGTAAGAAACTGACCCTAAGTATACAGGACGAGAGTGTTACCTTTTCAGTTGATAGAGCAATGCAACAACCGCAATCTGCAGATGATACATGTTATTATATTCAAACTATAGATTCACATGCAGAATTATTAGAAGAATTTCCATAATTACAAGGAACAGGAGAATGTTCTTTAGGAGAAGGTAATAAACCAATTGATGAAGCTGAAATGTTAGCTACACTTATAGCTAATGGATATGAACCAACAACAGAAGAAATTCAAATGCTAAAAGAAGAAGACAGATATCGATATAAATCATCGATAGAAGAACCTCCGAAATTAGAGTTAAAGCCACTTCCAAACCATTTGGAATACGCTTATTTACATGGTGAATCTGAATTACCTGTAATAATATCGTCTTCTCTTACTGAATATGAGAAATCACAACTCATTTCTGTGTTGAAAGCTCATAAACCAGCCATTGCATGGAAGATTCATGATATTAAAGGAATAAGTCCTTCGTATTGCACACATAAAATCCTTATGGAAGAAGGTCATAAAACGTATGTGCAACGCCAATGAAGACTAAATCCGAATATGCAAGATGTAGTTAAAAAAGAAATTATTAAACTGCTAGACGCAGGTCTAATTTATCTAATTTCTGATAGTCCATGGGTAAGCCCAGTTCAATGCGTGCCTAAGAAGGGTGGCATGACTGTCATTACAAATGAAAAAAATGAGCTTATTCCTACTAGGACTGTAACAGGATGGCGTGTATGTATTGATTATAGAAAATTAAATGACGCCACCAGAAAAGATCACTTTCCCTTACCTTTCATTGATCAAATGTTGGAAAGATTAGCCGGAAATAGTTTTTATTGTTTTCTTGATGGATTTTCTGGATACTTTCAAATTCCAATAGCACCCGAAGATCAAGAGAAAACCACATTCACGTGCCCTTATGGTACTTTTGCTTACAAACACATGCCATTTGGACTTTGCAACGCCCCTGCAACCTTTCAAAGGTGCATGATGGCGATTTTTCACAACATGATAGAAGAATGCATGGAAGTTTTCATGGATGACTTTTCAGTCTTCGGTGATACATTTGAATCATGTCTAGTTAATCTGGAACGAATGCTTATTAGATGCGAACAATCAAATCTAGTACTTAATTGGGAGAAATGCCATTTCATGGTTAAAGAAGGCATCGTTCTTGGACATAAAATTTCAAAAGAAGGAATTGAAGTGGATAGAGCTAAAGTAGATGTAATTGCTAAACTTCCACATCCCACCAATGTTAGAGGAGTTAGGAGTTTTCTAGGGCATGCCTGTTTTTACCGACGTTTCATAAAAGATTTTTCTAAAATTGCCACTCCTATGAATAAACTCCTAGAAAAGGATGCTCCATTCATCTTTTCAGATGAATGTATCAAATCTTTTAATATTCTTAAAGAGAAACTCACTAATGCGCCGATCATGATAACACCAAATTGGAATCTACCGTTTGAACTAATGTGCGATGCAAGTGATTTTGCAATGGGAGCCGTTTTAGGACAAAGGATTGAAAAAAGATTTCAACCTATATATTATGCTAGTAAGACGTTACAAGGAGCACAAACAAATTACACAACTACTGAAAAAGAACTCCTTGCTATTGTCTTTGCTTTTGACAAATTTCGTTCATATCTCGTTCTAGCAAAAACGGTGGTCTATACCGACCATTCTGCTCTTAGATACCTATTTTCGAAACAAGATGCCAAATCAAGATTAATCTGTTGGATCTTACTCTTACAAGAATTCGATATTGAAATCCGAGATAAAAGAGGAGCAGAAAATCTCACCACTGATAATCTTTCTCGTCTTGAAAATCCTGAATTAGAAGTTCTAAATGAATCGGCCATACATGACAACTTCCCGGATGAATATCTATTGAAGATAGATTATAATGAAATACCATGGTTTGCAGACTATGCAAACTACTTAGTATGTGGATTCCTTGAAAAAGGATTATCGTACCAAAAACGAAAGAAATTCTTCAGTGATATAAAACACTATTTTTGGGAAGATCCACATCTGTTTAAAAGTTGTCCCGATGGAATAATACGCCGATGTGTATTCGGAGATGAACCTAGTAAAATTTTAAACCATTGTCACACAGGACCAACAGGAGGGCAGTATGGGCCTCAACTAACAGCAAGAAAAGTTTATGATACTGGATTCTATTGGCCTACAATTTACAAAGACGCACACCTTCTTTGCAAATCCTGTGATGCTTGTCAAAGGGCCGGAAAAATAAGTCAACGTGATGAAATGCCACAAAATGTCATTCAAGTATGTGAAGTATTTGACATTTGGGGTATTGACTTTATGGGTCCATTTCCAAAATCTCATAATAATCTCTATATTCTCGTAGCCATTGATTATGTATCTAAATGGGCGGAAGCACAAGCTCTCCCAACTAACGATGCACGAGTTGTAGTCAACTTTTTAAAGCATCTTTTTGCAAGGTTTGGAACACCGAAAGCTTTAATAAGTGATCGGGGAACTCATTTCTGTAATAATCAACTTGAGAAAGTTCTTAAAAGATATGGAGTAACTCATAAAATCTCCACTGCTTATCATCCACAAACAAGTGGACAAGTTGAAAATACCAACCGAGCTTTAAAACGTATTCTAGAGAAAACCGTAGGATCAAATCCAAAGGAATGGTCCATTAAGTTGGAGGATGCACTCTGGGCTTTTAGAACAGCCTACAAAACTCCAATTGGAACCACACCTTTTAAACTCGTCTACGGAAAAGCATGTCATCTTCTAGTAGAAATTGAACACAAAGCATTTTGGGCTTTGAAGACATGTAATCTTGATTTACATGAAGCTGGACGTCTACGATTAAGTCAATTAAATGAATTAGAAGAATTAAGACATGAAGCATACGAAAATTCGTTAATCTATAAAGAAAGAACGAAGAAATGGCATGATAAAAGAATCAGAAGTTCAAAAGAATTTAAAGAAGGAGACAGAGTTCTTCTTTTCAATTCACGATTCAAGCTATTTCCTGGAAATTTGAAATCAAGATGGTCTGGACCATTCATAGTCAAAAGAGTTTTCCCATACGGAACGATAGAATTAATAAATTCAAATGGAATTGAATTTAAAGTTAATGGTCACAGAGTTAAACATTACATAGATAGTCCGATGGAAGTCGACAACGAAGTTAATCACAATTTCGATACCACAGCTAACTAAGTGTGAGGAGAATCAAGTCTTTTAAGGATTTTATGTATTTCTGTTAGAGTTAGATTGTCTGTTTTCGTGTAGTTCTCGAAAATGGAACCCGAATGGTCTTTCCCTAGCAGACCCTAAAGAACTAGTCTTCTCCCCCCATTCTGAATTTTTATTTTTTTTAGGAAATGAAGACTGCCTGTGAACTAAACCATAGTCTAATGCTACACGCCTTGATCACTAAACGTAATAATGACACACTTCTGAGTGAAATAGTATCAGTAATCAGAGAAAGATTGGACGGAGTAAGAAAAGAATCCAGATGCGAAGATAATAAGTTACAATTTGGTAAAGGAAAATCAAAATCCGCAGCGAAAAGAAGAGAACGACACCTTGAAAGATGTCACAAATGCGGAAAATGGTCACATGGAGGTAAATGTTCAAATAATCAAACCTATTAAAATACCGAATTTGTTACTTTATGCAGAGACGTACCGTTCATATGTCTAGAAGAAAAAACACTGAATGCTCGAGGTTACGCCTATGTAGCTATGGAAAACTAATTAAACCGACTATCTTATGAATGGGATAGATCATATAACTAAGAATACTATCTCACAGGTAAGTCTGTACAGTTTTTATTTTTTTATTTTTATTTTTAACCTTTTGATAATAAACGCTAATTTGTTCGCTATAAAGTATTAAATTGGTATTGAATAAAATTAGGTTTGGCGACCGAAATTATTGATATCATACAAAAATTTATTACATCACTGTGAAATTTAACGTTTATTCTTAAGGTATAAATATCTTTAATCAATCAATCCAAAATATTTCAAAAATTCGTCATGAGTTAAATTAGGTCATGGAACTGAAATTACTTTACCGAAAAGAGGGGCGCATATTTTTGATAATATTTGATTGATTAAAGTGGGATAAAAGCCAAAAAGATTTTTAATTTTATTTTTTTACCATGTTTTTAAAATTAATATATAAATATTAAATTAATATTTTGAACTTTGTAAAATCAATATATTTAAAATTGTAAATATTTGAAAAATTAATCTTTTTAATATAATTTTGTATGTATAAAAACAAAAATATAATATAAGTTTGGTGTGAATTTACAATATGAATTTTAAATTTAAGTTTGGTGTGAATTTAAAAACAAAAATTTACTTTATTTCGCTAAGTTAAAAATATGATTTTTAAAATTCGTCGTGAGTTGAAGACTAGGTCGTTGAACCGAAATTGCTTTACCCGAGGGAGGGACGAGAACTTTTATTATCATTATTTTTAATCTTATTGAATTAAAGTATGCCAAAAACATTAAAAAAATCCAAAAATCTTTACTTTTAAAACCGCGCTTTAAATTGACAAATTTTAAATTTTTGTCGAGGGACGGACTAGGACAACGATCCGAAACACCCTCGCTCCTAAAGGAAAACAAAATTTTTAGAATTTAATTAATTATAAGTTTTATAAAGTATAAAGTTTTATATAAAAAAAATGCAAAAGTACTGTACCCGGGGCTCCATGCGATCGCATGGAGTTAGGCCTTTGTTTCCATGCGATCACATGGGGAGTAAAATCAGGCGTGATACAAGCAGTCGCCTGTTCTGTTCTTCAACACACAAAACACACAAACACGAACCAACCCCAAAATCACCTCTAAAATTCACAATTTTCCATCGTAATTCGTCATTTTTCTTGCTTTAATCATGCCTAGATTCTCATTCTTCAGCAAAATGGTAAAAATTACACTCCTAAACTCATAAATTTGCTAGTTTTTGTGATAAATTCCAATTTTTTACCTAATGCAATTTTGTTAATTTCTAGTGTAATTAGTGTTAAATTGTTAGTATTTTATGCATGTATAACCTAGATTGATGCTATTTAACATGATTTGAAGCCAAAAACTTCAAAAATTTTAGAAATCTAGGGTTTGTGTTCTTGAGTAATTTGGGGCTTTTTGATATAAACAGGTTATGGCCAATTTTTGTTATGAATTATTGCTAAATTGAGTAGTGTAACATGTTTAGATAGTTAAATGATCCAAACATTGATCCTAAACATGATTTTTGGAGATTAAAGTGGACTTTTTAAGTCCAAAATTCATGAACTTGATTAATTTGATATATTTGTCATTTGAGACTTGTTTAATTATTAGTAATGACTATTTTGACATGATATTTGAGTTAAATGCTTATGAATTTTGTATATATTTTCATATGTGCTTATTTGAAAAGTGTAGAATTGTGAAAAATTGTGAAAATGTATATAAGTTTAATTTTGATTTAACATGTTATAGTGATTGTTTTAAGTTGTTATTTTGCTAACACTAATGCATATTTGGATGCACAAATTTTGTGTTTAATGTGTTTTGCAGAAAGCCGATACTGGAGGTTCAGGAGCATCATCATCTAGACGACCAGCACCAGAACCAGAACCAGAAATGCAACACGAACAAGAACCACAACAGGAACAACAACAACAATAGCCTGATCAGCACGTACCTTATTATGATCCGGTACAGTTTGTTGATGAATTCATAGTATTCCCAATGAGGCCGCCAGTAGAATTCCCAACGATTCCTGAGCACACTCTGCATCCTAATCTGAGATTTGATAGGAGATGGAGAGATTACGAGACATATCAAAGGAACAAATTCAAATTGGTAACAAAAAATGTAGAGGTGCCAAGGGTAATCGATTGGGCCCCTTTGGAAACGGTCCATCTAGCTGACCGTGTTAGACAGCTTTTAGTTCAAAGGTATGGCAGTTCTTCTTTTACAGATTGGAAACGTCTTTTCACCATTCGTAGACCTGTATATAAGGAATGGTGTGTTGAGTTGATGAGTACTGTATCACTGGATACAAATATAGTTAGAATAGATGATAGAAGATTTCTTAGGTTTATCCTTGACGGTAGGATGTACAGAATGTCCATGCTGGATATGGCCAGGGCCTTACAGATATATACTCCTGGTGAGTTGCTATTACCCGATTGTACAAATTTGATTCATTATGGTGAAAGGGTAGATAGTAACTTTGACGCTGACGCCATTTGGAGGCGTATGTCACATTTTGATGTTTTTACACGAGCAGGAGGACACTCCTATACACATATTGACAGAGCCGAGCTTCGTATTATTCATAGATTTTTTGCTAACTCGATTACACAGAGAGGTCACAATAAAGAAAAAATTACCTTACATGATTTATTCTACCTAAAGTGTATTCGGGATCCTAGAAGCTTTGTCAATATCCCTTACTGTGTTGCTTTTTATTTATCTAAAATGGTAGAGGGAATGCAGGACGAGAGTATAATAGGAGGAGGTATTTTTGTTACTCTCATTGGAGAGTATTTAGGTGTTGATAGGAACCAAGGGGGTCCATTACAGCTTTGTAGAGAACAGGTTGAGCCCTTAGGATTGAAAGTTTATGTGGGTGCTAAGGTATTGAAAAGTAGACGTAACCAGGCAGTACCCTATGAGGGATCTCATCCTCAGGTAGAGAGAGGCTCAGACGAGGAAATGGAGGAGGTGGAAGACATTAGGGATGTCTTTCGAGATGCTATTCTTGACGTCCACGTTCGTATAGATGAGGAAGCAATGACGAACGCGGCCATACATAGTATGTATGAGCAGTGGAACTCCGAGCGAGTATACGAGGATTATAGGCAACGCCAACACGATAGCTGGTTAGTTCATCAGCACCAAATCATGAGCCAGCTATCATATCAGGTACCAAATAATTACGTACCTACTCGACCTGCTCATTTTCCGCCACACAGCCCCGATATCCGACCACCCTTTAACCGGTATGACTATAATCAAGCCTATCAGAACACCTATAACCAACAATGGAACCCACCTGACGAGATGAACTGGAATCCATATCCAGACTGATTTAGTTCCATTTGGTTATTTATATGATTTTTATGTTTTTATCTTTTTTACTTATTCATGTTTAAACTTATGTAATTTAATATACTTATGTAATCTTTATCATTTTTATTATTATTGTGTACTAATATTTCACATTTAGGATTTGAAAGTGGGATATTAAGTCCCATTTCAAATTGCCATGCATGTTTATATTTGTATGTATGTATATGGTAAATTGTACAAAACAGGGTAAAACAGCGCATTTTCAAAGACTGGCATTAAGTTTAGCAAAAGCTACTAATTTTGATGACAAGATAAATGTGATGTAACAACAGACGGAATGGACAAATGATATGTACCATTTATCATTCAGCAAACAAACACCAATATGTTTGGAAACTTTGGTAAAATTTGATCATTTCTACGCTAATCACCCTCAATAATTTAAATTGTTACTGATTTCTTACAAATGAGGGCATTGCAAGATCTTAAGTGTGGGAAGGGGTTAAATTCTTTCGAATTTTTTAAATTTTTTTACTTTAAACACTTGGTTACCATTAGAAATACTAGTAAAGTAGTAGTTGTATTAGAATCTAGTGCTCTCTGATAATAAAGAACAGCCCTAGTTTTATATACTGACTACCCAATTCTAGTAAAAATTTTCAAAATTTTCAATTAAATGAACTCAAAATCATGTTTATACATATTTATGAACGATAAAACTAGGTGTTAACACCGAAATTATTGTTACCTCGGAAAGGACATAAATTGAGAAACAAACCAAAATGTTAGAATTCATTTAAAATGGAATAGGGGACAATAAAAAGGAAAATAAAAGTCAAGTGTGGGAAATTTTCACCGAGTTATTCAAAATATATATCACATATTTTTGTACAAATAATTGAAAATACTTTTATTTTGGACGATAATTAACTGTTTTACCCGATGAAAGAAAAGAAGAGATGGATCTACACGATGAATCAATTCCATCGTTTAAAGGAAGTAAAGTCTTTCGAAAAAGACACGCACTTCTTGATTTAGGTCATGAAGTTGTCGTCCAGACCAGCTGTAGGTTGATGAAAAATCTAGAAAAGTCATCTCTAAAATCAGCAGGAAATCCACGGACCTCAGTATAAAATAGGGTCGCCAAGTGGTCAGATTTATCCTAACCATGAGAAGGATTTATCTCGTACAATGGGGGGCACCGTGCAAATTAGCTTGATAAGACTAATAAATCAGATCCCCAGAAAGGATAATCTCCTTAAAAGATCAAAAATCAGCTTTTAAGCCTGATATTACTCAATCCTAGAGATTGACCTTAAAGATTGAGAATTCAAACTCATGGAATTCAATGATATCTAAACTCGAGCTTGAACGAGAAAATATTTTGATTAAATTATAAACCGATTTGTTTTCTGAAAACCCATTTTCAATGCTTTCATTACCATTGAACGTAAAATTCTAGGAATTCACCTGGAATTCATTAGGTCATCTGAACCAAATCGGGTGTCAACCGTAAGAACGTGGTTGCATAGCATGGTCAAAGACAGGACCTTGTGCCAGACCGAAAAATTATAGGGTGAGCTTTACTATTGCTCCTACCAAGGATAGTAATTGCAACCGACACGTTATAGACCATAATTAAAAGCATGTCAGGGGACATTGCCTTAACAATTGCTTGTTCAACGCTTTCCTTTATAACCGGACGGTAGTTTACCGAAAGGTAATATACGGAGCAAGTATACTGGATGTGTTACTTTCCTAATACAAGGTTAGCAAGTGGGTGACACAAAACCACAAGTTTTGAGCTAAACTTTTCAAATCTGAAACCCACCAAGCCCACAAAAATATTTTGCAAACACCGGTGAAGGGTTATTTCGGAAAACTTATCTAGGGTTAAAACTAGATTTAATTTTCAAAAGATCAAATGTTTTCATAAAGATCCAATTTCCTTAATGGATCTAAATTTTATAGTCATGTGGGACTGTAAACCACATCGTTACTACCATTGTTTATACTGCCGTAAAGAAATTACTGATGTACAAAGTGTGAAGAATAAAGAAGTGATTCTAGTATTTCAAGACATATTGCTTGAGGACAAGCAACGCTCAAGTGTGGGAATATTTGATAATGCTAAAAACGAACATATATTTCATAGCATTATTCCTCAAGAAAGACAAGCTTTTAGTTGCAATTGTCCTATTTACAAGTGATATTCGTTTAAATAATAAAAGGTGAAGACAAAAGACAGATTCGACGAATTGAAGACGCAAACGACCAAAAAGATCAAAAGTACAAAATACAATCAATGAGGTTCCAATTATTGATAAGAAACGTCTAAAAATTACAAGAGTACAAGATTCAAAACGAAAAGTACAAGATATTAAATTGTACGCAAGGACGTTCGAAAATTCGGAACCGGGACCAGAGTCAACTCTCAACGCTCGACGCAACGGACTAAAAATTACAAGTCAACTATGCATATGAATATAATATAATATATAATTAATTCTTAAAATTAATATATATATTATATTATATTTAAATAAACATCGGGCTACAACTATTAAACAAAACGTTCCCACAAGTGACGGAGTCGGTAATTGGGGTAAGAAATGAGGTTTTTAGATTATTACGGGACTGTTGGACATTACGTAACCCTCATCCCTTTTACGACGTTACAACACGCTGTCTTATCAACGGCCATAACGGTTATGTTCCACAAGACCAAGGATGGGAAGTAGTCCTAGTAAAACCAGAATGCATGACTTGTTTCTAGACGTATGAATTACATGTATTTATTGCCTTTGCTGAATGACTTGTGTACTAGCAAGAATTATCTTCACAACCATCTTGTATCAAATTTATTGTGTGCTATATTTCATGCTATATGTAAAATAAGCGGTATTGTAAGTTTGTAAAATATTGTGTAAAAGTTTGAACGTAAAAAATTATTATAATCAGTTTTTCATATAGAATTGTAGTAGTTGAATTGTATATTAGCTACTAAGTATGAACTTAACGGGTAGGTACTACCCGAATTTAAACTTATAAAATGCTAATATGAAGAAAAAGCTTTTGTAAATGAGTTCATATTATGCTACGAAATACTATTAACTACTCTTAATATTCTGTATGATTAACTTGTTCCATTTGACTATTTTGAAGGAAATGGCACCGACTACTCGACACACCGTGAATATGAATGAAGAGGAATTCCGTACTTTTCTAGCTTCAAACATAGCCGCAGTACAGGCTGCGCTACATACCAACAATAACCTTGGATCTAGCAGTGCAGGAAATCGTGTAGGATGCACCTACAAAGAATTCACTGCCTGCAAACCTTTGGAATTTGATGGAACCGAAGGACCGATCGGATTGAAACGGTGGACCGAGAAGGTCGAATCGGTGTTTGCCATAAGTAAGTGTACTGAAGAGGACAAAGTGAAGTACGCTACGTATACCTTCACAGGTTCTGTGCTAACATGGTGGAATACCTATCTAGAGCAAGTGGGACAAGATGATGCGTACGCACTACCGTGGTCAGCATTCAAGCACTTGATGAACGAGAAGTACCATCCCAGAACCGAGGTCAATAAGCTCAAGACAGAACTTAGAGGGTTACGAACCCAAGGATTTGATATTACCACGTATGAAAGACGATTCACAGAATTGTGCCTATTGTGTCCGGGAGCGTTCGAAGATGAGGAAGAGAAGATCGACGCGTTTGTGAAAGGATTACCGGAAAGAATCCAAGAAGATATAAGTTCACACGAGCCCGCCTCCATACAACAGGCATGTAGAATGGCTCACAAACTAGTGAACCAGATTAAAGAAAGAATTAAAGAACAGACTCCTGAAAAGGCCAATGTGAAGCAAGTCAAAAGAAAATGGGAGGAAAACGGTGATAAGAATCACCAATACAACAACAACAGCAATTACAACAATAATCGCAACAATTATCCCAACAATCGCAACATCAATCGCAACTACAACAAATGGCCCAACAACAACAACAACAACAACAACAACAACAACAGCAACTATAACAATTATCCCAACAACAATAATAACCGCAACAACAACAACAACAACAACAATCAGAAGCAGCTATGCCAAAGGTGTGAAAAGTATCACTCGGGGTTCTGCACCAAATTTTACAACAAGTGTAAAAGAAATGGTCATAGCGCGGCGAAGTGTGAGGTCTACGGACCAGGGGTTAATAGAACGAAAGGAACAAATGGTGTCGGAACGAGTAATGGCGGAGCAAGTAGTGTCGGAGCAAGTTATGCCGATGTAGTTTGTTATAAATGTGGAAAACCGGGCCACATTATTAGAAATTACCCGAACCAGGAGAACACGAATGGACAAGGCCGCGGAAGAGTTTTCAATATTAATGCGGCAGAGGCACAGGAAGACCCGAAGCTTGTTACGGGTACGTTTCTTATTGACAATAAATCTGCTTACGTTTTATTTGATTCGGGTGCGGATAGAAGCTATATGAGTAGAGATTTTTGTGCTAAATTAATTTGTCCATTGACGCCTTTGGATAGTAAATTTTTACTCGAATTAGCAAACGGTAAATTAATTTCAGCAGATAATATATGTCGGAATCGAGAAATTAAACTGGGTAGTGAAATATTTAAGATTGATTTGATACCAGTATAGTTAGGGAGTTTTGATGTAATAGTTGGCATGAACTGGCTGAAGAAGGTGAAAGCAGAGATCGTATGTTATAAAAATGCAATTCGCATTGTACGAGAAGAAGGAGAACCCTTAATGGTGTACGGAGAAAAGGGCAACACGAAGCTACATCTTATTAGTAATTTGAAGGCACAAAAACTAATAAGAAAAGGTTGCTATGCTGTTCTAGCACACGTCGAGAAAGTACAAACTGAAGAAAAGAGCATCAATGATGTTCCCGTTGCAAAAGAATTTCGCGATGTATTTCCGAAAGAATTACCGGGATTACCCCCACATTGATCCGTAGAATTTCAAATAGATCTTGTACCAGGAGCTGCAACAATAGCTCGTCCTCCTTACAGACTCGCACCCAGTGAGATGAAAGAACTGCAAAGCCAATTACAAGAACTTTTAGAGCATGGTTTCATTCAACCAAGCACATCACCGTGGGGAGCTCCTGTTTTGTTTGTCAAGAAGAAAGATGGTACATTCAGGTTGTGTATCGACTACCGAGAGTTGAACAAACTTACCATCAAGAAACGCTACCCACTACCGAGAATCGACGACTTATTTGATCAACTACAAGGCTCGTCTGTTTATTCAAAGATTGACTTACATTCCGGGTATCATCAAATGCGGGTGAATGAAGATGATATTCCAAAGACTGCTTTCAGAACACGTTACGGTCATTACGAGTTTATGGTCATGCCGTTTGGTTTAACTAATGCACCAGCTGTGTTCATGGACCTTATGAACCGAGTGTGTGGACCATACCTTGACAAGTTTGTCATTGTTTTCATTGATGACATACTTATTTACTCAAAGAATGATCAAGAACACGGTGAACATTTGAGAAAGGTGTTAGAAGTATTGAGGAAGGAAGAATTGTACGCTAAGTTTTCAAAGTGTGCATTTTGGTTGGAAGAAGTTCAATTCCTCGATCACATAGTGAACAAAGAAGGTATTAAGGTGGATCCGGCAAAGATAGAAACTGTTGAAAAGTGGGAAACCCTGAAAACTCCGAAACACATACGCCAGTTTTTAGGACTAGCTGGTTACTACAGAAGGTTCATCCAAGACTTTTCCAGAATAGCAAAACCCTTGACTGCATTAACGCATAAAGGGAAGAAATTTGAATGGAATGATGAACAAGAGAAAACGTTTCAGTTATTGAAGAAAAAGCTAACTACGGCACCTATATTGTCATTGCCTGAAGGGAATGATGATTTTGTGATTTATTGTGACGCATCAAAGTAAGGTCTCAGTTGTGTATTAATGCAACGAACAAAGGTGATTGCTTATGCGTTTAGACAATTGAAGATTCACGAACAAAATTATACGACGCATGATTTGGAATTAGGCGTGGTTATTTTTGCATTAAAGACTTGGAGGCACTACTTATATGGGGTCAAAAGTATTATATATACCGACCACAAAAGTCTTCAACACATATTTAATCAGAAACAACTGAATATGAGGCAGCGTAGGTGGATTGAATTGTTGAATGATTACGACTTTGAGATTCGTTACCACCCGGGGAAGGCAAATGTGGTAGCTGACGCCTTGAGCAGAAAGGACAGAGAACCCATTCGAGTAAAATCTATGAATATAATGATTCACACTAACCTTACTACTCAAATAAAGGAGGCACAACAAGGAGTTTTAAAAGAAGGAAATTTAAAGGATGAAATACCCAAAGGATCGGAGAAGCATCTTAATATTCGGGAAGACAGAAACCGGTATAGGGCTGAAAGAATTTGGGTACCAAAATTTGGAGATATGAGAGAAATGGTACTTAGAGAAGCTCATAAAACCAGATACTCAATACATCCTGGAACGGGAAAGATGTACAAGGATCTTAAGAAACATTTTTGGTTGCCGGGTATGAAAGCCGATGTTGCTAAATACGTAGGAGAATGTTTGACATGTTCTAAGGTCAAAGCTGAGCATCAGAAACTATCAGGTCTACTTCAACAACCCGAAATCCCAGAATGGAAATAGGAAAACATTACCATGGATTTCATCACTAAATTGCCAAGGACTGCAAGTGGTTTTGATACTATTTGGGTAACAGTTGATCATCTCACCAAATCAGCACACTTCCTGCTAATAAAAGAAGATGACAAGATGGAGAAGTTAGCACGACTGTATTTGAAGGAAGTCGTCTCCAGACATGGAATACCAATCTCTATTATCTTTGATAGGGATGGCAGATTTATTTCAAGATTCTGGCAGACATTACAGCAAGCATTAGGAACTCGTCTAGACATGAGTACTGCCTATCATCCACAAACTAATGGGCAGAGCGAAAGGACGATACAAACGCTTGAAGACATGCTACGAGCATGTGTTATTGATTTCGGAAACAGTTGGGATCGACATCTACCGTTAGCAGAATTTTCCTACAACAACAGCTACCATTCAAGCATTGAGATGGCGCCGTTTGAAGCACTTTATGGTAGAAAGTGCAGGTCTCTGATTTGTTGGAGTGAAGTAGGGGATAGACAGATTACGGGTCCGGAGATAATACAAGAAACTACCGAGAAGATCATCCAAATTCAACAACGGTTGAAAACCGCCCAAAGTCGACAAAAGAGCTACGCTGACATTAAAAGAAAAGATATAGAATTTGAAATTGGAGAGATGGTCATGCATAAAGTTGCACCTTGGAAAGGCGTTGTTCGATTTGGTAAACGAGGGAAATTAAATCCAAGGTATATTGGACCATTCAAGATTATTGATCGTGTCGGACCAGTAGCTTACCGACTTGAGTTACCTCAACAACTCGCGGCTGTACATAACACTTTCCACGTCTCGAATTTGAAGAAATATTTTGCTAAAGAAGATCTCACTATTCCGTTAGATGAAATCCAAATCAACGAAAAACTTCAATTCATCGAAGAACCCGTGGAAATAATGGATCGTGAGGTTAAAAGACTTAAGCAAAACAAGATACCAATTGCTAAGGTTCAATGGAATGCTCGTAGAGGACCCGAGTTCACCTGGGATCGTGAAGATCAGATGAAGAAGAAATACCCGCATCTATTTCCAGAAGATTCGTCAACACCTTCAACAGCTTAAAATTTTGGGACGAAATTTATTTAACGGGTAGGTACTGTAGTGACCCGAACTTTTCCATGTTTATATATATTAATTGAGATTGATATTTACATGATTAAATGTTTCCAACATGTTAAGCAATCAAACTTGTTAAGACTTGATTAATTGAAATAGGTTTCATATAGACAATTGACCACCCAAGTTGACCGGTGATTCACGAACGTTAAAACTTGTAAAAACTATACGATGACATATATACGGTTATATATATAGTTAACATGATTTTATTATAAGTATGTATCTCATTAGGTATTTTAACAATGAGTTATATACATAAAAATGAGACTATTAATTTAAGAAACTCGAAAACGATATATATAACGATTATCGTTATAACAACGTCTTACTAGGTACATATGAATCATATTAAGATATTGATACACTTGGTTAATTATGTTAAATGATAAGTAAATATATTATTAAGTGTATTAACAATGAAATACATATGTAAAAACAAGACTACTAACTTAATGATTTTTAAACGAGACTTATATGTAACGATTATCGTTGTAAAGACATTTAATGTATATATATCATACTAAGAGATATTCATACATGATAATATCATGATAATATAATAATTTAAAATCTCATTTGATATTATAAAAATTGGGTTAACAACATTTAACAAGATCGTTACCCTAAAGGTTTCAAAACAACACTTACATGTAACGACTAACGATGACTTAACGACTCAGTTAAAATGTATATACATGTAGTGTTTTAATATGTATTTATACACTTTTGAAAGACTTCCATACACTTATCAAAATACTTCTACTTAACAAAAATGCTTACAATTACATCCTCGTTCAGTTTCATCAACAATTCTACTCGTATGCACCCGTATTCGTACTCGTACAATACACAGCTTTTAGATGTATGTACTATTGGTATATACACTCCAATTATCAGCTCTTAGAAGCCCATGTGAGTCACCTAACACATGTGGGAACCATCATTTGGCAACTAGCATGAAATATCTCATAAAATTACAAAAATATGAGTAATCATTCATGACTTATTTACATGAAAACAAAATTACATATCCTTTATATCTAATCCATACACCAACGACCAAAAACACCTACAAACACTTTCATTCTTCAATTTTCTTCATCTAATTGATCTCTCTCAAGTTCTATCTTCAAGTTCTAAGTGTTCTTCATAAATTCCAAAAGTTCTAGTTTCATAAAATCAAGAATACTTCCAAGATTGCAAGTTTACTTCCAAGTTTTCTAAATCCATTCCAAGTAATCATCCAAGATCAAGAAACCTTTGTTAATTATAGTAGTTTATCTTTCTAATACAAGGTAATAATCATATTCAAACTTTAATTCAATTTCTATAACTATAACAATCTTATTTCGAGTGGAAATCTTACTTGAAATTGTTTTCGTGTCATGATTCTGCTTCAAGAACTTTCAAGCCATCCAAGGATCCTTTGAAGCTTGATCTACTTTTCTCATTTCCATTAGGTTTATCCAAGGAACTTGAGGTAGTAATGATGTTCATAACATCATTCGATTCATACATATAAAGCTATCTTATTCGAAGGTTTAAACTTGTAATCACTAGAACATAGTTTAGTTAATTCTAAACTTGTTCGCAAATAAAATTAATCCTTCTAACTTGACTTTTAAAATCAACTAAACACATGTTCTATATCTATATGATATGCTAACTTAATGATTTAAAACCTGGAAACACGAAAAACACCGTAAAATCGGATTTACGCTGTCGTAGTAACACCGCGGGCTGTTTTGGGTTAGTTAATTAAAAACTATGATAAACTTTGATTTAAAAGTTGTTATTCTGGGAAAATGATTTTTATTATGAACATGAAACTATATCCAAAAATTATGGTTAAACTCAAAGTGGAAGTATGTTTTCTAAAATGGTCATCTAGACGTCGTTCTTTCGACTGAAATGACTACCTTTGCAAAAATGACTTGTAACTTATTTTTCTGACTATAAACCTATACTTTTTTCTGTTTAGATTCATAAAATAGAGTTCAATATGAAACCATAGCAATTTGATTCACTCAAAACGGATTTAAAATGAAGAAGTTATGGGTAAAACAAGATTGGATAATTTTTCTCATTTTAGCTACGTGAAAATTGGTAACAAATCTATTCCAACCATAACTTAATCAACTTGTATTATATATTATGTAATCTTGAGATACCATAGACACGTATACAATGTTTCGACCTATCATGTCGACACATCTATATATATTTCGGAACAACCATAGACACTCTATATGTGAATGTTGGAGTTAGCTATACAGGGTTGAGGTTGATTCCAAAATATATATAGTTTGAGTTGTGATCAATACTGAGATACGTATACACTGGGTCGTGGATTGATTCAAGATAATATTTATCGATTTATTTCTGTACATCTAACTGTGGACAACTAGTTGTAGGTTACTAACGAGGACAGCTGACTTAATAAACTTAAAACATCAAAATATATTAAAAGTGTTGTAAATATATTTTGAACATAGTTTGATATATATGTATATATTGTTATAGGTTCGTGAATCAACCAGTGGCCAAGTCTTACTTCCCGACGAAGTAAAAATCTGTGAAAGTGAGTTATAGTCCCACTTTTAAAATCTAATATTTTTGGGATGAGAATACATGCAGATTTTATAAATGATTTACAAAATAGACACAAGTACGTGAAACTACATTCTATGGTTGAATTATCGAAATCGAATATGCCCCTTTTTATTAAGTCTGGTAATCTAAGAATTAGGGAACAGACACCCTAATTGACGCGAATCCTAAAGATAGATCTATTGGGCCTAACAAACCCCATCCAAAGTACCGGATGCTTTAGTACTTCGAAATTTATATCATATCCGAAGGGAGTCCCGGAATGATGGGGATATTCTTATATATGCATCTTGTTAATGTCGGTTACCAGGTGTTCACCATATGAATGATTTTTATCTCTATGTATGGGATGTGTATTGAAATATGAAATCTTGTGGTCTATTGTTACGATTTGATATATATAGGCTAAACCTATAACTCACCAACATTTTTGTTGACGTTTAAAGCATGTTTATTCTCAGGTGAATACTAAGAGCTTCCACTATTGCATACTAAATTAAGGACAAGATTTGGAGTCCATGTTTGTATGATATTGTGTAAAAACTGCATTCAAGAAACTGATTTCGTTGTAACATATTTGTATTGTAAACCATTATGTAATGGTCGTGTGTAAACAGGATATTTTAGATTATCATTATTTGATAATCTACGTAAAGCTTTTTAAACCTTTATTTATGAAATAAAGGTTATGGTTTGTTTTAAAAATGAATGCAATCTTTGAAAAACGTCTCATATAGAGGTCAAAACCTCGCAACGAAATCAATTAATATGGAACATTTTTAATCAATAAGAACGGGACATTTCACGAATAATCGTTCATTTAACCGGACACAGGAATGGATTAATAGCCACTAGAATTATTAAAACAGGGGTGAAATTATGTACAAGGACACTTGGCATAATTGATAACAAAGTATTAAAACCTTGGGTTACATTCAGTCGACATTCTGGTGTAATTATTAAACAAAGTATTAAAATCTTGTTACAGTTTAAGTCCCCAATTAGTTGGAATATTTAACTTCGGGTATAAAGATAATTTGACGAGGATACTCGCACTTTATATTTATGACTGATGGACTGTTATGGACAAAAACCAGACGAACATATTAAATAATCCAGGACAAAGGACAATTAACCCATGGGCATAAAACTAAAATCAACACGTCAAACATCATGATTACGGAAGTTTAAATAAGCATAATTCTTTTATTTCATATTTAATTTCCTTTATTTTATATTTAATTGCACTTCTAATTATCGCACTTTTATTTATTGTTATTGTATTTAATTGCACTTTTAATTATCGTACTTTTTAGTTATCGCAAGTTTATTTTATCGCACTTTTATTATTCGCAATTTCATTATCGTTATTTACTTTACGCTTTAAATTAAGTCTTTTATTTATTTAATATTTTACATTTTGTTTTAACTGCAACTAAAGTTTTTAAAATTGACAAACCGGTCATTAAACGGTAAAAACCCCCTTTATAATAATAATATTACTTATATATATATATTTGTATTTTTATAAATTTAAACTAATATAGCGTTAAGCTTTGTTTAAAGATTTTTCCTGTGGAACGAACTGGACTTACTAAAAACTACACTACTGTACGATTAGGTACACTGCCTATAAGTGTTGTAGCAAGGTTTAAGTATATCCATTCTCTAAATAAATAAATATCTTGTGTAAAATTGTATCGTATTTAATAGTATTTCCTTGTAAAATTTAATAGTATTTTATACCCCTTAGCTTTAACCATCACCGTGCCAAAGCAAAATTCAGCAAACCAGTTCAGAGTGGCACGCCGTGCCAAGAAAGTGGCACACCGTGCCAAGGAAAAAATCAGCAAATTCAGAACTCAAGTGGCACGCCGTGCCAGTTATGTGGCACTCAGTGGGCGGATTTTTGGCTACCAAAACTGATCCAAACCTTATCCAAACTTCATTTCTTCCATTTTATTCACATCCAAACACATGAACCCCTAGAGTGAGAAACAAAAGGTTTTAGAGAGATTGGAGTTTTTGGGGAAGAAGAAGAGTGATTCGGTCAAGAGTGTAAGAGTTAAAGTTGTTCTCCTCGTTCACGGCAATGTTGTGGTAGTGTTGGTAAGTTCTAACTCTGAATTTCATTGTTTATGATTGTTGTTCAATTTAGGGTTTTAAACTTGCATGTTCTTAAGAAAACCCATTTAGCTCTTTAATGGAAGTTTGGAGCTAGTAATTGGTGTTGTTGACCCTTGTTGATGGATTTTAGGTTGGTTGATGATTTAACCATGGTTAAGACTTGTAATTGGGTTTAATCACTAGATTTAGTAATTTTTGAAGTGTTGACACCCATTTGGGTGTATTTGGAAGACTAATTTTGAAATGGGTCAAAATTAGGGTTTATGAGTCAAATTGGGGAAGACAAGTATTAATACTTGTGTTTTGGTTAAATTGGCGTTATAGGACCATTTTCACTTGTGTTAAGTGATTATTGGTTAGTTTGGGCTTTAGTTGTGCTTAAAAGTGCAATTGGGTCAAATTTGCACTAAGTGTCAATTTGGGTTGGTTTGTAATCCACCTTAATTGTGTTGTGTGTATTGTGATAAATGGAATAGGTAAATTCCATTGGCGAGTTGCGGACTATTCGGTTGCATTCATCGAGGCGCTAAGGTGAGTGGAATATTTATACATGTATGTATGTAGTTTATTTACACGTAAGCAATGTGGGTCTTCTGTGCTACATCGTGAGTATGTGTGGGTGATTCACAAGTCAGTGACACCCTATGGTGATTCACAAGTAGGTGTCACCTAATGGAGGTTCACAATTTGGTGACCTCGTATGTATTGGCGGGTGACTTACAAGTCGGTGACATCTCATGGTGATTCACAAGTCGGTGACACCTCATTGAGGTTCACAAGTCAGAGACCTCGTATGTCTTGGTGGGTGATTCACAATTCGGTGACACCCTATGGTGATTCACAAGTCGGTGACACCTCATGTAGGTTCACAAGTCGGTGACCTCGTATGTGTTGGCGGGTGACTCACAAGTCGGTGACACCCTATGGTGATTTACATGTAGTGACCCGAACTTTTCCATGATTATTCCATGATTATATATTAAATGAAAACTATATTTGCATGATTAAATGTTTCCAACATGTTAAGCAATCAAACTTGTTAAGACTTGATTATTTGAAATGAGTTTCATGTAGACAATTGACCATCCAAGTTGAACGGCGATTCACGAACGTTAAAAGTTGTAAAAACTATATGTTGATATCTATATATGGACATATATGTAATGATTATCGTTGTAACGACATTTTAAAGTATATATATCATATCAAGATATATTCATTGTTGGTGATTTGTGTCACCAATATGATTTAACTGTAATGGGATTAATTTGTTAACCAAAATAACCTTGTTAAATATCGAACAAGTTTGGGGAAAGTATGGAGTGCACAATTATTTGAACTTATCTTGATTATGACGGGGGGTTCGGGGGCAGCGCCCCCGATAGCGGGGTCCAAGGGGTGGCAACCCTTGGCGGGGTCTAAGGGGCAGAGCCCCTGGCTGGGGTCGAGCTGCCAGGTCAGCTTGGAATTTTTTTTGGGTTAATATCGCTTTATTAAAAATGTGTTAAAAATTTGATTTTAAGATTTCAACAACATTAAATAAGATCGTTAACTAAGACACATATCAAAGTACTTCTACTTAGCAAAAATGCTTACAATTACATTTCCATTCATTTTTTCATCAACAATTCTACTCGTAGTTATTCAGTATCCCGTATTATACACAGCTGCTAGACGTACTTACTATGAGTATATACCAATAGGAACTAGCATGGGATTCCACTCTTGATTAATTCATACATGACTAATCAAATTTAACTTCTACCATGAACTAGTCAACTAACTAGAGCTCCTTTTAACCCCACTCACCACTCATCATTCACCACTCACCAATCAATCCATTTCACTTCCAATTCTCTTTCTAATTCTCTCTAAACACACACACACACACACACACACACACACTTAGAAATGAAATTTCCAGTAAACTAATCATCATCTTCATCACAAATTACTTCAAGAATCAAGCTATAATCATCATAGGAAGAACACTTCAAGAACACTTCGAAAATCCTTTCAAGTTTGCTAGTTTACTTTTAATCTTGCAAATCCAGTCCAAGTAATCATCTAAGATCAAGAAACCTTTGTTAATTACAGTAGGTTATCTTTCTTATTCAAGGTAATACTCATATCCAAACTTTGATTCGATTTCTATAACTATAAACTATCTTGATTCGAGTAATAATCTTACTTGAAATTATTTTCGTGTCATGATTCTGCTTCAAGAACTTCCAAGCCATCAAAGATCCATTCAAGCTCAAAATTATTTTTGTCATTTCCAGTAGGTTTACCTACTATACTTGAGGTAGTAATGATGTTTGTAACATCATTCAATTCATATATAAATAACTATCTTATTCGAAGATTTGAAAACGTAATCACTAGAACATAGTTTAGTTAATTCTAAACTTGTTCGCAAACAAAGTTAATCCTTCTAACTTGACTTTTAAAATCAACTAAACACATGTTCTATATCTATATGATATGCTAACTTAATGATTTAAAACCGGAAAACACAAAAAACACCGTAAAACCGGACATACGCCGTCGTAGTAACACCGCGGGCTGTTTTGGGTTTGATAATTAAAAACTATGATAAACTTTGATTTAAAATTTTTTCTTCTGGGAAAATAATTTTTCTTATGAACATGAAACTATATCCAAAAATCATGGTTAAACTCAAAGTGGAAGTATGTTTTTCAAAATGGTCATCAAGACGTCGTTCTTTCGACTAAAATGACTACCTCTTACAAAAAAGACTTGTAACTTATATTTCCCACTATAAACCTATACTTTTTCTGTTTAGATTCATAAAATAGAGTTCAATATGAAACCATAGCAATTTGATTCACTTAAAACGGATTTAAAACGAAGAAGTTATGGGTAAAACAAGATTAGATATTTTTTGATTGTTGTAGCTACGGAAAATATTGTAACAATTCTATACAAATCATATCCTAGCTAACTTATATTGTATTATACATGTATTCTAATATATTATGTAATCTTGGGATACCATAGACACGTATGCAAATATTTTGACATATCATATCGACCCATGTATATATATTATTTGGAACAACCATAGACACTCTATATGCAGTAATGTTGGAGTTAGCTATATAGGGTTGAGGTTGATTACAAAAATATATATGCTTTGAGTTGTGATCTAGCCTGAGACGTGTATACACTGGGTCGTGGATTGATCCAAGATAATATATATCGATTTATTTCTGTACATCTAACTATGGACAACTAGTTGTAGGTTATTAACGAGGACAGCTGACTTAATAAGCTTAAAACATTAAAACATATTAAAAAAATGTTGTAAATATATTTTGAACATACTTTGATATATATGTACATATTTGTTATAGGTTCGTGAATCGACCAGTAGCCAAGTCTTACTTTCTGACGAAGTAAAAATCTGTGAAAGTGAGTTATAGTCCCACTTTTAAAATCTAATATTTTGGGATGAGAATACATGCAACTTTATAAATGTTTTAGGAAATAGATACAAGTAAATGAAACTACATTATATGGGTGAATGATCGAAGCCGAATATGCCCCTTTTAGCTTGGTAGCCTAAGAATTTGGGAACAGACCCCCAAATTGACGAGAATCCTAAAGATAGATCTATCGGGCCCAACAAGCCCCATTCTGGAATTTGGAATACTTTAGTACTTTGAAATTATCATGTACGATGGGTGACCCAGAATGATGGAGATATTCTATATACATCTTGTTAATGTCGGTTACCAGGTGTTCACCATATGAATGATTTTTATCTCTATGTATGGGATGTATTGAAATATGAAATCTTGTGGTCTATTATTACGAATTGATAATATATAGGTTAAACCTATAACTCACCATCATTTTTTGTTGACGTTTTAAGCATGTTTATTCTCAGGTGATTATTAAGAGCTTTCGCTGTTGCATACTAAAATAAGGACAAGATTTGGAGTCCATGCTTGTATGATATTGTGTAAAAACTGCATTCAAAAAACTTATTTTTGATGTAATATATTCTTATTGTAAACCATTATGTAATGGTCGTGTGTAAACAGTATATTTTAGATTATCATTATTTGATAATCTACATAATGCTTTTTAAACCTTTATCGATAAAATAAAGGTTATGCTTGTTTTTAAAAATGAATGCAGTCTTTGAAAAACGTCTCATATAGAGGTCAAAACCTCGCGACGAAATCAATTAATATGAAACGTTTATAATCAATATGAACGGGACATTTCAGTTGGTATCAGAGCGTTGGTCTTAGAGAACCAGAAAATTGCATTAATGTTTCTTACCGAGTTTGTTAGGATGCATTAGTGAGTCTGGACTTCAACCGTGTTTTCTTTAAAAACGATTGCTTAACACTTTTTGTTGGAAACTATATATTATTAACATGTAAATATTATGTGATATATTAATCTCTTAACGTGTTTGATATTGTGTGATAGATGTCTACCACTAGTACAAATCCCATCGACTAACCTAATAATAATGAAGAGTCGAATATATATTGGGAAGATTCACAAATTCCCGAAGAGGAACCGGAAGAGGAGGAACCAGAAGAAGAGGAACCGGAAGAAGAGGAACCAGAAGAGGAGGAATCGGAAGAGGAGGAACCGGAAGAAGAAGAGGTTCCGGAGGAAGAAATATTGATACCTACAGTAAATCGTTTAAATAAAAGAAAATCCTCAACCAACGGACCAAAGTTAAAAATGGTCAATGGTGTTTCCGCCGAGGAAGCAAAATATTGGGAAGATTACCAATTTTCCATTGAATCGGATCCCGATGAGGATTCCGATGGTGTTATATAAATTACCTCGACCCAATTTAATATAGCAAAAGAAAATAATAAGGAAAAAGGTATAAAAATAGAGAAACCTAATTCTAACCCCGATGAGCTTTATATGTATCGGCAACATCCGTATTTCCTAAAGTGTAACAATAACCCGGGAACCTCTAAACCACCAGGTTTTTCTAAACCATTGTGGAAAACGACGGCTCGTATTAGAGGAACACCATATATCCCTAGAAAATTAGGAAAGCGAACCAAGTCCGAAGAAGAAGAAACCAGTGATTCAGATTAGAGGGTTGTAATCATGTTGTGTATTATATGTATTGTAGTGTGCTTGTACTTTTATGTTCTATGTAAAAATTGCTTGTATTGTTTGTTAATTATTTTTTTACGAATCTAATCCTTGTCTATTTTACTGTATAAAAACAAAATGGACGTTAAGGGTATACAACCGAATATTTTAGAAGACCTACTAGAGGATATGATTGAGGAAATCTTGTCTAGAGTCGGTCAGAATTCATCAGCACATTTAGTTACGGCGAAATTAACTTGTCAAACATTTGAAAGACTTTCCAGAAATGCCTTAGTTTATAAAAGGCTTTCCTTTGATAGGTGGGGTATATCACATTGGGGAGACCGTAAGTTATGCCGTGTTTTCTTTAAAGTGTTAAATGCGGGGAACCCAAATGCAATTTTACGCTACGGGTTAAGAACCTATTTTGACTCAACATATCCCAACATAGGATTTCGTGAGTTAGAAAGAGTTTCTAAAATGCAACATAAAGAAGCATGTTATACTTACAGGTTAGTGATGTTCGCTTCTTACCAAAGTGAGAAAAAGAATATCGGGTTACAACTTTTAAATAAAACCTTCCCACAAGTGACAGATTCAGTAGTTGGGGTGAGAAACAAGGTTTTTAGATTATTACGGGGCTGTTGGATATTACGAAACCCTCGTCCTTTTAACGACATTACAATATGCTGCCTAGCCAATGGTTATAACGGTTACTTTCCACAAGACCAAGGATGGGAAGTCGTCTTAGTAAAACCTGAATGCATGACTTGTTTCTGGACTTATGAATTACGTGTCTTTATTTCCTTTGCTGAACAACTTGCGTATTAACTAGTTTTATCTTCAAAACTATTCTGTATCAAAGTGTACTATATTTCATGTTATATGTAATATAGCGAAGTTGTAAGTTTGAAGTATATTTGTATGTGATATATTATTAAAATCAGTTTTTCATATGAAATTGTAGTAGTTGAATTGTATATTAGCTACTAAGTATGAACTTAACGGGTAGGTAGTACCCGAATTTAAACTTATAAAACACTAATATGAAGAAAAAGCTTTTATAAATAAGTTCATATAATGCTACGAGATACTATTGACTACTCTTAAATTCTATATGATTAACTCAATTCTTTTGGCTATTTTTTGAAGGAAATGGCACCGGCGACTCGTCAGAATTTGAACATGAGTGAGGAAGACTTCCTTGTTTTCCTTGCAGCAAATATAGCCGCAGTACAGGCTGCGATGCAAAATAACAATAACTCTGGATCTAGCAGTGGAACTAATTCCACAAGAAATCGTGTAGGATGCACCTACAAAATATTCACTGCCTGCAAACCTTTGGAATTTGATGGAACCGAAGGACCAATTGGATTGAAACGGTGGACCGAGAAAGTCGAATCGGTGTTTGCCATAAGTAAGTGTACTAAAGAGGAAAAAGTTAAGTACGCTACGCATACCTTCACAGGTACTGCGTTAACGTGGTGGAACACCTATCTTGAACAGGTAGGACAAAATGCTGCTTACGCACTACCGTGGTCGGCATTCAAGCAATTGATGAACGAGCAGTACCGTCCTAGAAACGAAGTCAATAAGCTCAAGGCAGAACTTAGAGAGTTACGAACACAAGGGTTTGACGTTACCACGTATGAACGACGATTCACAGAGTTGTGCCTATTGTGTCCGGGAGTGTTTGAAGATGAAGAAGAGAAGATCGACGCATCTGTAAGAGGGTTACCAGTAAGGATTCAAGAAGATGTGAGTTCACACGAGCCCGCTTCTATACAAAAGGCAAGTAGAATGGCTCATAAACTCATAAATCAGATTGAAGGAAGAATTAAAGAGCAGGCGGCCGAAGAAGCCAACACGAAACAACTCAAGAGAAAGTGGGAAGAAACCAGTGACAAGGGTCACCAATACAACAACAACAACAACAATTACAACCACAACCGCAACAACAATCGCAACAATAACCGCAATCCTAACAATAACTACAACAAACGTCCCAACAACAACAACAACCGTTCCAACAACACCCAACAACAACCTCAATAACAACAACGGCAACAAAAACCAAAAATGCCAAAGGTGTGAAGAGTACCACTAGAATGGGTTCGGCATGACATTTTGCACCAAGTGTAAAAGAACTGCCCATGGTGCGAAAAAGTGTGAGGTCTACGGACTAAAGTTTAACAGAACTAAAGGAACAAATAGTGGCGAAACAAGTAATGCCGCCTTTGTTTGTTATGGATGTGGAAAACTGGGCCATATTAGAAGTAATTGCCTGAATCAGGGGAATACTACTGGGCAGGGCCGCGGAAGAGTTTTCAATATTAATACGGCAGAAGCACAGAAAGACCCGGAGCTTGTTACGGGTACGTTTCTTATTGATAATAAATCTGCTTATGTTTTATTTGATTCGGGTGCAGATAGAAACTATATGAGTAGAGATTTTTGTGCTAAGTTAAGTTGCCCATTGACGTCTTTGGATAATAAATTTTTACTAGAATTAGCAAACGGTAAATTAATTTCAGCAGATAATATATGTCGGGATAGAGAAATTAAATTGGGTGATGAAACGTTTAAGATTGATTTAATACCAGTTGAGTTAGGGAGTTTTGATCTAATAATTGGCATGGACTGGTTAAAGAAGGTGAGAGCAGAGGTCGTTTGTTACAAAAATGCGATTCGCATTATGCGTGAAAAGGGAAAACCTTTAATGGTGTACGGAGAAAAGAACAATGCGAAATTAAATCTTATTAGTAGTTTGAAGGCGCAAAAACTAATAAGAAAAGGTTGTTACGTCATTCTAGCACACATCAAGGAAGTTAAACCTGAAGAAAAGAATATCAGTGATGTTCCCGTCGCAAAAGAATTTCCCGGTGTATTTCTGAAAGAATTACCGGGATTACCCCCACATCGATCCGTTGAATTTCAAATAGACCTTGTACCAGGAGCTGCACCAATAGCTCATGCTCCATACAGACTTGCACCCAGCGAAATGAAAGAACTTCAGAGCCAATTACAAGAACTTTTAGAGCGTGGTTTCATTCGACCAAGCACATCACCGTGGGGAGCTCCTGTTTTGTTTGCCAAGAAGAAGGATGGCACATTTAGGTTGTGTATCGACTACCGAGAGTTGAAAAAACTTATCATCAAGAACCGCTACCCACTACCGAGAATCGACGACTTATTTGATCAACTACAAGGCTCGTCGGTATATTAGAAGATTGATTTACTTTTTGGGTATCATCAAATGTGGGTGAAGGAGGATGATATTCCAAAGACTGCTTTTAGGACGCGTTACGGTCATTATAAGTTTATGGTTATGTCATTTGGGTTGACTCACGCACCGGCTGTGTTCATGAACCTCATGAACCGAGTGTGTGGACCATACCTTGACAAGTTTTTCATTGTTTTCATCGATGACATACTTATTTACTCAAAGAATGACCAAGAGCACGAAGAACATTTGAGAAAAGTGCTAGAGTTGTTGAGGAAAGAAAAAATGTACGCTAAGTTTTCAAAGTGTGCATTTTGGTTGGAAGAAGTTCAATTCCTCAGTCACATAGTGAACAAAGAAGGTATTCAAGTGGGTCCGGCAAAGATTGAAACCGTTGAAAAGTGGGAAACCCCGAAAACTCTGAAGCATATACGCCAATTTTTAGGACTAGCTGGTTACTATAGAAGATTCATCCAAGATTTTTCTAAAATAGCAAAACCCTTGACTGCATTAACGCATAAAGGGAAGAAATTTGAATGGAAAGATGAACAAGAGAAGGCGTTTCAATTGTTAAAGAAAAAGTTAACTACGGCACCTATCTTGTCATTACCTGAAGGGAATGATGATTTTGTGATATATTGTGACGCCTCAAAGCAAGGTCTCGGTTGTGTATTAATGCAACGAATGAAAGTAATTGCTTATGCGTCTAGACAATTGAAGATTCACGAACAGAATTATACGACGCATGATTTGGAATTAGGCACGGTTGTTTTTGCATTAAATACTTGGAGGCACTACTTATATGGGGTCAAAAGTATTATATATACCGACCACAAAATTCTTCAACACATATTTAATCAGAAACAACTGAACATGAGGCAGCGCAGGTGGATTGAATTGTTAAATGATTACGACTTTGAGATTCATTACCATCCGGGGAAGGCAAATGTGGTAGCCAACGCCTTGAGCAAAAAGGACAGAGAACCCATTCGAGTAAAAGCTATGAATATAATGATTCACAATAGCCTTACAACTCAAATAAAGGAGGCGCAATAAGGAGTTTTAAAAGAGGGAAATTTAAAGGATGAAATACCCAAAGGATCGGAGAAGCATCTTAATATTCGGGAAGACGGAATCCGGTATAGGGCTGAAAGGATTTGGGTACTAAAATTTGGAGATATGAGAGAAATGGTACTTAGAGAAGCTCATAAAGCCAGATACTCAATACATCCTGGAACGGGGAAGATGTACAAGGATCTCAAGAAACATTTTTGGTGGCCGGGTATGAAAGTCGATGTTGCTAAATACGTAGGAGAGTGTTTGACGTGTTCTAAGGTCAAAGCGGAGCATCAGAAACCATCAGGTCTACTTCAACAACCCGAAATCCCGGAATGGAAATGGGAAAACATTACCATGGATTTCATCACTAAATTACCAAGGACTGCAAGTGGTTTTGATACTATTTGGGTAATAGTTGATTGTTGAAATGTCCCGTTCTTATTGATTAAAAACGTTCCATATTAATTGATTTCGTTGCGAGGTTTTGACCTCTATATGAGACGTTTTTCAAAGACTGCATTCATTTTAAAACAAACCATAACCTTTATTTCATCAATAAAGGTTTAAAAAGCTTTACGTAGATTATCAAATAATGATAATCTAAAATATCCTGTTTACACACGACCATTACATAATGGTTTACAATACAAATATGTTACAACAAAATAAGTTTCTTGAATGCAGTTTTTACACAATATCATACAAGCATGGACTCCAAATCTTTTCCTTATTTAAGTATGCGACAGCGGAAGCTCTTAATAATCACCTGAGAATAAACATGCTTAAAACGTCAACAAAAATGTTGGTGAGTTATAGGTTTAACCTATATATATCAAATCGTAACAATAGACCACAAGATTTCATATTTCAATACACATCCCATACATAGAGATAAAAATCATTCATATGGTGAACACCTGGTAACCGACAATAACAAGATGCATATATAAGAATATCCCCATCATTCCGGGACACCCTTCGGATATGATATAAATTTCGAAGTACTAAAGCATCCGGTACTTTGGATGGGGTTTGTTAGGCCCAATAGATCTATCTTTAGGATTCGCGTCAATTAGGGTGTCTGTTCCCTAATTCTTAGATTACCAGACTTAATAAAAAGGGGCATATTCGATTTCGATAATTCAACCATAGAATGTAGTTTCACGTACTTGTGTCTATTTTGTAAATCATTTATAAAACCTGCATGTATTCTCATCCCAAAAATATTAGATTTTAAAAGTGGGACTATAACTCACTTTCACAGATTTTTACTTCGTCGGGAAGTAAGACTTGGCCACTGGTTGATTCACGAACCTATAACAATATATACATATACATATATATCAAAGTATGTTCAAAATATATTTACAACACTTTTAATATATTTTGATGTTTTAAGTTTATTAAGTCAGCTGTCCTCGTTAGTAACCTATAACTAGTTGTCCATAGTTAGATGTACAGAAATAAATCAATAAATATTATCTTGAATCAATCCACGACCCAGTGTATACGTATCTCAGTATTGATCACAACTCAAACTATATATATTTTGGAATCAACCTCAACCCTGTATAGCTAACTCCAACATTCACATATAGAGTGTCTATGGTTGTTCCGAAATATATATAGATGTGTCGACATGATAGGTCGAAACATTGTATACGTGTCTATGGTATCTCAAGATTACATAATATACAATACAAGTTGATTAAGTTATGGTTGGAATAGATTTGTTACCAATTTTCACGTAGCTAAAATGAGAAAAATTATCCAATCTTGTTTTACCCATAACTTCTTCATTTTAAATCCGTTTTGAGTGAATCAAATTGCTATGGTTTCATATTGAACTCTATTTTATGAATCTAAACAAAAAAAATATAGGTTTCTAGTCGGAAAAATAAGTTACAAGTCGTTTTTGTAAAGGTAGTCATTTCAGTCGAAAGAACGACGTCTAGATGACCATTTTAGAAAATATACTTCCACTTTGAGTTTAACCATAATTTTTGGATATAGTTTCATGTTCATAATAAAAATCATTTTCTCAGAATAACAACTTTTAAATCAAAGTTTATCATAGTTTTTAATTAACTAACCCAAAACAGCCCGCGGTGTTACTACGACGGCGTAAATCCGGTTTTACGGTGTTTTTCGTGTTTCCAGGTTTTAAATCATTAAGTTAGCATATCATATAGATATAGAACATGTGTTTAGTTGATTTTAAAAGTCAAGTTAGAAGGATTAACTTTTGTTTGCGAACAAGTTTAGAATTAACTAAACTATGTTCTAGTGATTACAAGTTTAAACCTTCGAATAAGATAGCTTTATATGTATGAATCGAATGATGTTATGAACATCATTACTACCTTAAGTTCCTTGGATGAACCTACTGGAAAAGAGAAAAATGGATCTAGCTTCAATGGATCCTTGGATGGCTCAAAGTTCTTGAAGCAAAATCATGACACGAAAACAAGTTCAAGTAAGATCATCACTTGAAATAAGATTGTTATAGTTATAGAAATTGAACCAAAGTTTGAATATGATTATTACCTTGTATTAGAATGATAACCTACTGTAAGAAACAAAGATTTCTTGAGGTTGGATGATCACCTTACAAGATTGGAAGTGAGCTAGCAAACTTGAAAGTATTCTTGATTTTATGAAACTAGAACTTTTGGAATTTATGAAGAACACTTAGAACTTGAAGATAGAACTTGAGAGAGTTCAATTAGATGAAGAAAATTGAAGAATGAAAGTGTTTGTAGGTGTTTTTGGTCGTTGGTGTATGGATTAGATATAAAGGATATGTAATTTTGTTTTCATGTAAATAAGTCATGAATGATTACTCATATTTTTGTAATCTTATGAGATATTTCATGCTAGTTGCCAAATGATGGTTCCCACATGTGTTAGGTGACTCACATGGGCTGCTAAGAGCTGATCATTGGAGTGTATATACCAATAGTACATACATCTAAAAGCTGTGTATTGTACGAGTACGAATACGGGTGCATACGAGTAGAATTGTTGATGAAACTGAACGAGAATGTAATTGTAAGCATTTTTGTTAAGTAGAAGTATTTTGATAAGTGTATTGAAGTCTTTCAAAAGTGTATAAATACATATTAAAACACTACATGTATATACATTTTAACTGAGTCGTTAAGTCATCGTTAGTCGTTACATGTAAGTGTTGTTTTGAAACCTTTAGGTTAACGATCTTGTTAAATGTTGTTAACCCAATGTTTATAATAACAAAAGAGATTTTAAATTATTATATTATCATGATATTATGATGTACGAATATCTCTTAATATGATATATATACATTAAATGTCGTTACAACGATAAACGTTACATATATGTCTCGTTTCAAAATCATTAAGTTAGTAGTCTTGTTTTTACATATGTAGTTCATTGTTAATATAATTAATGATATGTTTACTTATCATAATATCATGTTAACTATATATATAACCATATATATGTCATCATATAGTTTTTTTACAAGTTTTAACGTTCGTGAATCACCGGTCAACTTGGGTGGTCAATTGTCTATATGAAACCTATTTCAATTAATCAAGTCTTAACAAGTTTGATTGCTTAACATGTTGGAAACATTTAATCATGTAAACATCAATCTCAATTAATATATATAAACATGGAAAAGTTCGGGTCACTACAGTACCTACCCGTTAAATAAATTTCGTCCCGAAATTTTAAGCTGTTGAAGGTGTTGACGAATCTTCTGGAAATAGATGCGGGTATTTCTTCTTCATCTGATCTTCACGCTCCCAGGTGAACTCGGGTCCTCTACGAGCATTCCATCGAACCTTAACAATTGGTATCTTGTTTTGCTTAAGTCTTTTAACCTCACGATCCATTATTTCGACGGGTTCTTCGATGAATTGAAGTTTTTCGTTGATTTGGATTTCATCTAACGAAATAGTGAGATCTTCTTTAGCAAAACATTTCTTCAAATTCGAGACGTGGAAAGTGTTATGTACAGCCGCGAGTTGTTGAGGTAACTCAAGTCTGTAAGCTACTGGTCCGACACGATCAATAATCTTGAATGGTCCAATATACCTTGGATTTAATTTCCCTCGTTTACCAAATCGAACAACGCCTTTCCAAGGTGCAACTTTAAGCATGACCATCTCTCCAATTTCAAATTCTATATCTTTTCTTTTAATGTCAGCGTAGCTCTTTTGTCGACTTTGGGCGGTTTTCAACCGTTGTTGAATTTGGATGATCTTCTCGGTAGTTTCTTGTATAATCTCCGGACCCGTAATCTGTCTATCCCCCACTTCACTCCAACAAATCGGAGACCTGCACTTTCTACCATAAAGTGCTTCAAACGGCGCCATCTCAATGCTTGAATGGTAACTGTTGTTGTAGGAAAATTCTGCTAACGGTAGATGTCGATCCCAACTGTTTCCGAAATCAATAACACATGCTCGTAGCATGTCTTCAAGCGTTTGTATCGTCCTTTCACTCTGCCCATCAGTTTGTGGATGATAGGCAGTACTCATGTCTAGACGAGTTCCTAATGCTTGCTGTAATGTCTGCCAGAATCTTGAAATAAATCTGCCATCCCTATCAGAGATAATAGAGATTGGTATTCCATGTCTGGAGACAACTTCCTTCAAATACAGTCGTGCTAACTTCTCCATCTTGTCATCTTCTCTTATTGGTAGGAAGTGTGCCGATTTGGTGAGACGATCAACTATTACCCAAATAGTATCAAAACCACTTGCAGTCCTGGGCAATTTAGTGATGAAATCCATGGTAATGTTTTCCCATTTCCATTCCGGGATTTCGGGTTGTTGAAGTAGACCTGATGGTTTTTGATGCTCAGCTTTGACCTTAGAACACGTCAAACATTCTCCTACGTATTTAGCAACATCGGCTTTCATACCCGGCCACCAAAAATGTTTCTTGAGATCCTTGTACATCTTCCCCGTTCCAGGATGTATTGAGTATCTGGTTTTATGAGCTTCTCTAAGTACCATTTCTCTCATATCTCCAAATTTTGGTACCCAAATCCTTTCAGCCCTATACCGGGTTCCGTCTTCCCGAATATTAAGATGCTTCTCTGATCCTTTGGGTATTTCATCCTTTAAATTTCCCTCTTTTAAAACTCCTTGTTGCGCCTCCTTTATTTGAGTAGTAAGGTTATTATGAATCATTATATTCATAGATTTTACTCGAATGGGTTCTCTGTCCTTCCTGCTCAAGGCATCGGCTACCACATTTGCCTTCCCCGGGTGGTAACGAATCTCAAAGTCGTAATCATTCAATAATTCAATCCACCTACGCTGCCTCATATTCAGTTGTTTCTGATTAAATATGTGTTGAAGACTTTTG
This sequence comes from Rutidosis leptorrhynchoides, assembly GCF_046630445.1. NCBI lineage: Eukaryota > Viridiplantae > Streptophyta > Magnoliopsida > Asterales > Asteraceae > Rutidosis > Rutidosis leptorrhynchoides. Next base: position 311,951,588 of record NC_092339.1, read on the forward strand.
TGGTCGGTATATATAATACTTTTGACCCCATATAAGTAGTGCCTCCAAGTCTTTAATGCAAAAACAACCGCGCCTAATTCCAAATCATGCGTCGTATAATTTTGTTCGTGAATCTTCAATTGTCTAGACGCATAAGCAATCACCTTCGTTCGTTGCATTAATACACAACCGAGACCTTGCTTTGATGCATCACAATAAATCACAAAATCATCATTCCCTTCAGGCAATGACAATATAGGTGCCGTAGTTAGCTTTTTCTTCAATAACTGAAACGCTTTCTCTTGTTCATCATTCCATTCAAATTTATTCCCTTTATGCGTTAATGCAGTCAAGGGTTTTGCTATTCTGGAAAAGTCTTGGATGAACCTTCTGTAGTAACCAGCTAGTCCTAAAAACTGGCGTATGTGTTTCGGAGTTTTCGGGGTTTCCCACTTTTCAACAGTTTCTATCTTTGCCGGATCCACCTTAATACCTTCTTTGTTCACTATGTGACCGAGGAATTGAACTTCTTCCAACCAAAATGCACACTTTGAAAACTTAGCGTACAATTCTTCCTTCCTCAATACTTCTAACACCTTTCTCAAATGTTCACCGTGTTCTTGGTCATTCTTTGAGTAAATAAGTATGTCATCAATGAAAACAATGACAAACTTGTCAAGGTATGGTCCACACACTCGGTTCATAAGGTCCATGAACACAGCTGGTGCATTAGTTAAACCAAACGGCATGACCATAAACTCGTAATGACCGTAACGTGTTCTGAAAGCAGTCTTTGGAATATCATCTTCTTTCACCCGCATTTGATGATACCCGGAACGTAAGTCAATCTTTGAATAAACAGACGAGCCTTGTAGTTGATCAAATAAGTCGTCGATTCTCGGTAGTGGGTAGCGGTTCTTGATGGTAAGTTTGTTCAACTCTCGGTAGTCGATACACAACCTGAATGTACCATCTTTCTTCTTGACAAACAAAACAGGAGCTCCCCACGGTGATGTGCTTGGTCGAAAGAAACCACGCTCTAAAAGTTCTTGTAATTGGCTTTGCAGTTCTTTCATCTCGCTGGGTGCGAGTCTGTAAGGAGCACGAGCTATTGGTGCAGCTCCTGGTACAAGATCTATTTGAAATTCAACGGATCGATGTGGGGGTAATCCCGGTAATTCTTTCGGAAATACATCGAGAAATTCTTTTGCAATGGGAACATCATTGATGCTCTTTTCTTCAGTTTGTACTTTCTCGACGTGTGCTAGAACAGCATAGCAACCTTTTCTTATTAGTTTTTGTGCCTTCAAATTACTAATAAGATGTAGCTTCGTGTTGCCCTTTTCTCCGTACACCATTAAGGGTTTTCCTTTTTCTCGTATAATGCGAATTGCATTTTTGTAACAAACGATCTCCGCTTTCACTTCTTTCAACCAGTCCATACCGATTATCACATCAAAACTCCCTAAATCTACTGGTATCAAATCAATCTTAAATGTTTCGCTAACCAGTTTAATTTCTCGATTCCGACATATATTATCTGCTGAAATTAATTTACCATTTGCTAATTCGAGTAAAAATTTACTATCCAAAGGCGTCAATGGACAACTTAATTTAGCACAAAAATCTCTACTCATATAGCTTCTATCCGCACCCGAATCAAATAAAACGTAAGCAGATTTATTGTCAATAAGAAACGTACCTGTAACAAGCTCCGGGTCTTCCTGTGCCTCTACCGCATTAATATTGAAAACTCTTCCACGGCCTTGTCCATTCGTGTTCTCCTGGTTCGGGCAATTTCTAATAATGTGGCCAGGTTTTCCACATTTATAACAAACTACATTGGCATAACTTGCTCCGACACTACTTGCTCCGCCATTACTCGTTCCGACACCATTTGTTCCTTTCGTTCTATTAACCCCTGGTCCGTAGACCTCACACTTCGCCGCGCTATGACCATTTCTTTTACACTTGTTGCAAAATTTGGTGCAGAACCCCGAGTGATTCTTTTCACACCTTTGGCATAGTTGCTTCTGATTGTTGTTGTTGTTGTGGTTATTATTGTTGTTGGGATGATTGTTGTAGTTGCTGTTGTTGTTGTTGTTGTTGTTGTTGTTGTTGTTGTTGTTGTTGGGCCGTTTGTTGTAGTTGCGATTGATGTTGCGATTGTTGGGATAATTGTTGCGATTATTGTTGTAATTGCTGTTGTTGTTGTATTGGTGATTCTTATCACCGTTTTCCTCCCACTTTCTTTTGACTTGCTTCACATTGGCCTCTTCAGCAGTCTGTTCTTTAATTCTTTCTTCAATCTGGTTCACTAGTTTGTGAGCCATTCTACATGCCTGTTGTATGGAGGCGGGCTCGTGTGAACTTATATCTTCTTGGATTCTTTCCGGTAATCCTTTCACAAACGCGTCGATCTTCTCTTCCTCATCTTCGAATGCTCCCGGACACAATAGGCACAATTCTGTGAATCGTCTTTCGTACGTGGTAATATCAAATCCTTGGGTTCGTAACCCTCTAAGTTCTGTCTTGAGCTTATTGACCTCAGTTCTGGGACGGTACTTCTCGTTCATCAAGTGCTTGAATGCTGACCACGGTAGTGCGTACGCATCATCTTGTCCCACTTGCTCTAGATAGGTATTCCACCATGTTAACGCAGAACCTGTGAAGGTATGCGTAGCGTACTTCACTTTGTCCTCTTCAGTACACTTACTTATGGCAAACACCGATTCAACCTTCTCTGTCCACCGTTTCAATCCGATCGGTCCTTCGGTTCCATCAAATTCCAAAGGTTTGCAGGCAGTGAATTCTTTGTAGGTGCATCCTACACGATTTCCTGTACTGCTAGATCCAAGGTTATTGTTGGTATGTAGCGCAGCCTGTACTGCGGCTATGTTTGAAGCTAGAAAAGTACGGAATTCCTCTTCATTCATATTCACGGTGTGTCGAGTAGTCGGTGCCATTTCCTTCAAAATAGTTAAATGGAACAAGTTAATCATACAGAATATTAAGAGTAGTTAATAGTATTTCGTAGCATAATATGAACTCATTTATAAAAGCTTTTTCTTCATATTAGCGTTTTATAAGTTTAAATTCGGGTAGTACCTACCCGTTAAGTTCATACTTAGTAGCTAATATACAATTCAACTACTACAATTCTATATGAAAAACTGATTATAATAATATTTCGCGTTCAAACTTTTATACAATATTTTACAAACTTACAATACCGCTTATTTTACATAAAGCATGAAATATAGCACACAATAACTTTGATACAAGATAGTTGTGAAGACAATTCTAGCTAGTACACAAGTCGTTCAGCAAAGGCAATAAAGACACGTAATTCATACGTCCAGAAACAAGTCATGCATTCTGGTTTTACTAGGACTACTTCCCATCCTTGGTCTTGTGCAACATAACCGTTATGGCCGTTGATAAGACAGCGTGTTGTAACGTCATCAAAGGGACGAGGGTTACGTAATGTCCAACAGTCCCGTAATAATCTAAAAACCTCATTTCTTACCCCAATTACCGACTCCGTCACTTGTGGAAACGTTTTGTTTAATAGTTGTAGCCCGATGTTCTTGTTCTCACTTTGGTGAGAAGCGAACATTACTAATCCGTAAGCATAACATGCTTCTTTATGTTGCATGTTAGCCGCTTTTTCTAAATCACGAAGTCCAATATTCGGATATATTGAGTCAAAATAATTTCTTAACCCGTTGCGTAAAATAGCATTTGGGTTCCCCGCAATATATGCGTCAAAGTAAACACATCGTAACTTATGGGTTTCCCAATGTGATATCCCCCATCTTTCAAACGAAAGTCTCTTATAAACCAAGACATTCTTGGAACGTTCTTCGAATGTCTTACAAACTGATCTCGCCTTAAATAGTTGTGCCGAAGAATTCTGGCCGACTCTAGACAAGATTTCATCAATCATGTCTCCGGGTAGGTCTCTTAAAATATTGGGTTGTCTATCCATTTTGTGTTTTTAAACTGTAAAATAGACAAGAGTTAGATTCATAAAAAAATACTTATTAATACAAGCAATTTTTACATATATCATAAAGCATAAGAACACTATATTACATATATTACACCACACGAATACAACTATCTTATTCCGACTCGCTCATTTCTTCTTCTTCGGTTTTGGTTCGTTTTGCCAAGTTTCTAGGGATATATGATGTTCCCCTAATACGAGCCGTCGTTGTCCACATTGGTTTAGAAAAACCTGGTGGTTTAGAGGTTCCCGGGTCATTGTTACAACTTAAGGACTTCGGAGGTTGACGATACATATAAAGTTCATCGGGGTTGGAATTAGATTTCTCTATTTTTATGCCATTTCCCTTATTATTTTCTTTTGCCTTTTTAAATTCAGTTGGGGTAATTTCTATAACATCATCAGAATTCTCGTCGGAATCCGATTCATCGGAGAATTGGTAATCCTCCCAATATTTTGCTTCCTTGGCGGAAACACCATTGACCATAATTAACTTTGGTCGGTTGGTTGAGGATTTTCCTTTACTTAACCGTTTTATTATTTCCCCCACCGGTTCTATTTCTTCATCCGGTTCCGATTCTTCTTCCGGTTCTGATTCTTCTTCCGGTTCCGACTCTTCTTCCGGTTCCTCTTCGGGAACTTGTGAATCAGTCCACAAATCATTCCAATTTACATTTGACTCTTCATTATTATTAGGTGAGTCAATGGGACTTGTTCTAGAGGTAGACATCTATCACATAATATCAAACACGTTAAGAGATTAATATATCACATAATATTCATATGTTAAAAATATATAGTTTCCAACAAAAATGTTAAGCAATCATTTTTAAAGAAAACACGGTCGAAGTCCAGACTCACTAATGCATCCTAACAAACTCGATAAGACACACTAATGCAAATTTTCTGGTTCTCTAAGACCAACGCTCGGATACCAACTGAAATGTCCCGTTCTTATTGATTAAAAACGTTCCATATTAATTGATTTCGTTGCGAGGTTTTGACCTCTATATGAGACGTTTTTCAAAGACTGCATTCATTTTAAAACAAACCATAACCTTTATTTCATCAATAAAGGTTTAAAAAGCTTTACGTAGATTATCAAATAATGATAATCTAAAATATCCTGTTTACACACGACCATTACATAATGGTTTACAATACAAATATGTTACAACAAAATAAGTTTCTTGAATGCAGTTTTTACACAATATCATACAAGCATGGACTCCAAATCTTTTCCTTATTTAAGTATGCGACAGCGGAAGCTCTTAATAATCACCTGAGAATAAACATGCTTAAAACGTCAACAAAAATGTTGGTGAGTTATAGGTTTAACCTATATATATCAAATCGTAACAATAGACCACAAGATTTCATATTTCAATACACATCCCATACATAGAGATAAAAATCATTCATATGGTGAACACCTGGTAACCGACAATAACAAGATGCATATATAAGAATATCCCCATCATTCCGGGACACCCTTCGGATATGATATAAATTTCGAAGTACTAAAGCATCCGGTACTTTGGATGGGGTTTGTTAGGCCCAATAGATCTATCTTTAGGATTCGCGTCAATTAGGGTGTCTGTTCCCTAATTCTTAGATTACCAGACTTAATAAAAAGGGGCATATTCGATTTCGATAATTCAACCATAGAATGTAGTTTCACGTACTTGTGTCTATTTTGTAAATCATTTATAAAACCTGCATGTATTCTCATCCCAAAAATATTAGATTTTAAAAGTGGGACTATAACTCACTTTCACAGATTTTTACTTCGTCGGGAAGTAAGACTTGGCCACTGGTTGATTCACGAACCTATAACAATATATACATATACATATATATCAAAGTATGTTCAAAATATATTTACAACACTTTTAATATATTTTGATGTTTTAAGTTTATTAAGTCAGCTGTCCTCGTTAGTAACCTACAACTAGTTGTCCATAGTTAGATGTACAGAAATAAATCAATAAATATTATCTTGAATCAATCCACGACCCAGTGTATACGTATCTCAGTATTGATCACAACTCAAACTATATATATTTTGGAATCAACCTCAACCCTGTATAGCTAACTCCAACATTCACATATAGAGTGTCTATGGTTGTTCCGAAATATATATAGATGTGTCGACATGATAGGTCGAAACATTGTATACGTGTCTATGGTATCTCAAGATTACATAATATACAATACAAGTTGATTAAGTTATGGTTGGAATAGATTTGTTACCAATTTTCACGTAGCTAAAATGAGAAAAATTATCCAATCTTGTTTTACCCATAACTTCTTCATTTTAAATCCGTTTTGAGTGAATCAAATTGCTATGGTTTCATATTGAACTCTATTTTATGAATCTAAACAAAAAAAATATAGGTTTCTAGTCGGAAAAATAAGTTACAAGTCGTTTTTGTAAAGGTAGTCATTTCAGTCGAAAGAACGACGTCTAGATGACCATTTTAGAAAATATACTTCCACTTTGAGTTTAACCATAATTTTTGGATATAGTTTCATGTTCATAATAAAAATCATTTTCTCAGAATAACAACTTTTAAATCAAAGTTTATCATAGTTTTTAATTAACTAACCCAAAACAGCCCGCGGTGTTACTACGACGGCGTAAATCCGGTTTTACGGTGTTTTTCGTGTTTCCAGGTTTTAAATCATTAAGTTAGCATATCATATAGATATAGAACATGTGTTTAGTTGATTTTAAAAGTCAAGTTAGAAGGATTAACTTTTGTTTGCGAACAAGTTTAGAATTAACTAAACTATGTTCTAGTGATTACAAGTTTAAACCTTCGAATAAGATAGCTTTATATGTATGAATCGAATGATGTTATGAACATCATTACTACCTTAAGTTCCTTGGATGAACCTACTGGAAAAGAGAAAAATGGATCTAGCTTCAATGGATCCTTGGATGGCTCAAAGTTCTTGAAGCAAAATCATGACACGAAAACAAGTTCAAGTAAGATCATCACTTGAAATAAGATTGTTATAGTTATAGAAATTGAACCAAAGTTTGAATATGATTATTACCTTGTATTAGAATGATAACCTACTGTAAGAAACAAAGATTTCTTGAGGTTGGATGATCACCTTACAAGATTGGAAGTGAGCTAGCAAACTTGAAAGTATTCTTGATTTTATGAAACTAGAACTTTTGGAATTTATGAAGAACACTTAGAACTTGAAGATAGAACTTGAGAGAGTTCAATTAGATGAAGAAAATTGAAGAATGAAAGTGTTTGTAGGTGTTTTTGGTCGTTGGTGTATGGATTAGATATAAAGGATATGTAATTTTGTTTTCATGTAAATAAGTCATGAATGATTACTCATATTTTTGTAATCTTATGAGATATTTCATGCTAGTTGCCAAATGATGGTTCCCACATGTGTTAGGTGACTCACATGGGCTGCTAAGAGCTGATCATTGGAGTGTATATACCAATAGTACATACATCTAAAAGCTGTGTATTGTACGAGTACGAATACGGGTGCATACGAGTAGAATTGTTGATGAAACTGAACGAGAATGTAATTGTAAGCATTTTTGTTAAGTAGAAGTATTTTGATAAGTGTATTGAAGTCTTTCAAAAGTGTATAAATACATATTAAAACACTACATGTATATACATTTTAACTGAGTCGTTAAGTCATCGTTAGTCGTTACATGTAAGTGTTGTTTTGAAACCTTTAGGTTAACGATCTTGTTAAATGTTGTTAACCCAATGTTTATAATAACAAAAGAGATTTTAAATTATTATATTATCATGATATTATGATGTACGAATATCTCTTAATATGATATATATACATTAAATGTCGTTACAACGATAAACGTTACATATATGTCTCGTTTCAAAATCATTAAGTTAGTAGTCTTGTTTTTACATATGTAGTTCATTGTTAATATAATTAATGATATGTTTACTTATCATAATATCATGTTAACTATATATATAACCATATATATGTCATCATATAGTTTTTTTTACAAGTTTTAACGTTCGTGAATCACCGGTCAACTTGGGTGGTCAATTGTCTATATGAAACCTATTTCAATTAATCAAGTCTTAACAAGTTTGATTGCTTAACATGTTGGAAACATTTAATCATGTAAACATCAATCTCAATTAATATATATAAACATGGAAAAGTTCGGGTCACTACAATTGTCTCACCAAATCAGCACACTTCCTGCTAATAAAAGAAGATGACAAGATGGAGAAGTTAGCACGACTGTATTTGAAGGAAGTCATCTCCAGACATGGAATACCAATCTCTATTATCTTTGATAGGGATGGCAGATTTATTTCAAGATTCTGGCAGACATTACAGCAAGCATTAGGAACTCGTCTAGACATGAGTACTGCCTATCATCCACAAACTGATGGGCAGAGCGAAAGGATGATACAAACGCTTGAAGACATGCTACGAGCATGTGTTATTGATTTCGGAAACAGTTGGGATCGACATCTACCGTTAGCAGAATTTTCCTACAACAACAGCTACCATTCAAGCATTGAGATGGCGTCGTTTGAAGCACTTTATGGTAGAAAGTACAGGTCTCTGATTTGTTGGAGTGAAGTAGGGGATAGACAGATTACGGGTCCGGAGATAATACAAGAAACTACCGAGAAGATCATCCAAATTCAACAACGGTTGAAAACCGCCCAAAGTAGACAAAAGAGCTACGCTGACATTAAAAGAAAAGATATAGAATTTGAAATTGGAGAGATGGTCATGCTTAAAGTTGCACCTTGGAAAGGCGTTGTTCGATTTAGTAAACGAGGGAAATTAAACCCAAGGTATATTGGACCATTCAAGGATATTGATCGCGTCGGACCAGTACCTTACCGACTTGAGTTACCTCAACTACTCGCGGCTGTACATAACACTTTCCACGTTCTCGAATTTGAAGAAATATTTTGCTAAAGAAGATCTCACTATTCCGTTAGACGAAATCCAAATCAACGAAAAACTTCAATTTATCAAAGAACCCGTCGAAATAATGGATCGTGAGGTTAAAAGACTTAAGCAAAACAAGATACCAATTGTTAAGGTTCGATGGAATGCTCGTAGAGGACCTGAGTTCACCTGGGAATGAGAAGATCAGATGAAGAAGAAATACCCGCACTTATTTCCAGAAGATGCATCAACACTTCCAACAGCTTGAAATTATGGGACGAAATTTATTTAACGGGTAGGTAATGTAGTGACCCGAACTTTTCCATGATTATTCCATGATTATATATTAAATGAAAACTATATTTGCATGATTAAATGTTTCCAACATGTTAAGCAATCAAACTTGTTAAGACTTGATTATTTGAAATGAGTTTCATGTAGACAATTGACCACCCAAGTTGACCGGCGATTCACGAATATTAAAACTTGTAAAAACTATATGTTGATATCTATATATGGACATATATGTAACGATTATTGTTGTAATGACATTTTAAAGTATATATATCAAATCAAGATATATTCATTGTTGGTGATTTGTGTCACCAATATGATTTAATTGTAATGGGATTAATTTGTTAACCAAAATAACCTTGTAAAATATCGAACAAGTTTGGGGAAAGTGTGGAGTGCACAATTATTTGAACTTATCTTGATTATGACGGGGGTTCGGGGGCAGCGCCTTCGATAGCGGGGTCCAAGGGGTGGCAACCCCTGGCGGGGTCTAAGGGGCAGAGCCCCTGGCTGGGGTTGAGCTGTCAGGTCAGCTTGGAAATTTTTTTTGGGTTAATATCGCTTTGTTAAAAATGTGTTAAAAATTTGATTTTAAGATTTCTACAACATTAAATAAGATCGTTAACTAAGACACATATCAAAGTACTTCTACTTAGCAAAAATGCTTACAATTACATTTCCATTCATTTTTTCATCAACAATTCTACTCGTAGTCATTCAGTATTCGTACCCGTATTATACACAGCTGCTAGATGTACTTACTATGAGTATATACCAATAGGAACTAGCATTGGATTCCACTCTTGATTATGTCATGCATGACTAATCAAATTTAACTTCTACCATGAACTAGTCAACTAAGTAGAGCTCCTTTTAACCCCACTCACCACTCATTATTCACCACTCACCAATCAATCCATTTCACTTCCAATTCTCTTTCTAATTCTCTCTAAACACACACACACACACACTTAGGAATGAAATTTCCAGTAAACTAATCATCATCTTCATCACAAATTACTTCAAGAATCAATCTATAATCATCATAGGAAGAACACTTCAAGAACACTTCGAAAATCCTTTCAAGTTTGCTAGTTTACTTTTAATCTTGCAAATCCAGTCCAAGTAATCATCTTAGATCAAGAGACCTTTGTTAATTACAGTAGGTTATCTTTATTACTCAAGGTAATACTCATATCCAAACTTTGATTCAATTTCTATAACTATAAACTATCTTGATTCGAGTAATAATCTTACTTGAAATTATTTTCGTGTCATGATTCTGCTTCAAGAACTTTCATGCCATCAAAGATCCATTCAAGCTCAAGATTATTTTTGTCATTTCCAGTAGGTTTACCTACTATACTTGAGGTAGTAATGATGTTTGTAACATCATTCAATTCATATATAAATAACTATCTTATTCGAAGATTTAAAAACGTAATCACCAGAACATAGTTTAGTTAATTCTAAACTTGTTTCCAAACAAAGTTAATCCTTCTAACTTGACTTTTAAAATCAACTAAACACATGTTCTATATCTATATGATATGCTAACTTAATGATTTAAAACCGAAAAACACGAAAAATACCGTAAAACCGGACATACGCCGTCGTAGTAACACCGCGGGCTGTTTTGGGTTTGATAATTAAAAACTATGATAAACTTTGATTTAAAATTTGTTCTTCTGGGAAAATTATTTTTCTTATGAACATGAACCTATATCCAAAAATCATGGTTAAACTCAAAGTGGAAGTATGTTTTTCAAAATGGTCATCAAGACGTCGTTCTTTCGACTGAAATGACTACCTCTTACAAAAATGACTTGTAACTTATATTTCCGACTATAAACCTATACTTTTTCTGTTTAGATTCATAAAATAGAGTTCAATATGAAACCATAGCAATTTGATTCACTCAAAACGGATTTAAAATGAAGAAGTTATGGGTAAAACAAGATTAGATATTTTTTGATTGTTGTATCTACGGGAAATATTGTAACAATTCTATAAAAATCATATCCTAGCTAACTTATATTGTATTATACATGTATTCTAATATATTATGTAATCTTGGGATACCATAGACACGTATGCAAATGTTTTGACATATCATATCGACCCATGTATATATATTATTTGGAACAACCATAGACACTCTATATGCAGTAATGTTAGAGTTAGCTATACAGGGTTGAGGTTGATTCCAAAAATATATATGCTTTGAGTTGTGATCTAGCCTGAGAAGTGTATACACTGGGTCGTGGATTGATCCAAGATAATATATATCGATTTATTTCTGTACATCTAACTATGGACAACTAGTTGTAGGTTATTAACGAGGACAGCTGACTTAATAAGCTTAAAACATTAAAACGTATTAAAAAAATGTTGTAAATATATTTTGAACATACTTTGATATATATGTACATATTTGTTATAGGTTCGTGAATCGACCAGTAGCCAAGTCTTACTTCCCGACGAAGTAAAAATCTGTGAAAGTGAGTTATAGTCCCACTTTTAAAGTCTAATATTTTGGGATGAGAATACATGCAACTTTATAAATGTTTTTACGAAATAGACACAAGTAAATGAATCTATATTATATGGGTGAATGATCGAAGCAGAATATGCCCCTTTTAGCTTGGTAGCCTAAGAATTTGGGAACAGACCCCCAATTGACGCGAATCCTAAAGATAGATCTATCGGGCTCAATAAGCCCCATTCTGGAATTTCGAATGCTTTAGTACTTCGAAATTATCCTGTCCGATGGGTGTCCCAGAATGATGGGGATATTCTATATGCATCTTGTTAATGTCGGTTACCAGGTGTTCACCATATGAATGATTTTTATCTCTATGTATGGGATGTATTGAAATATGAAATCTTGTAGTCTATTATTATGATTTGATAATATATAGGTTAAACCTATAACTCACCAACATTTTTGTTGACGTTTTAAGCATGTTTATTCTCAGGTGATTATTAAGAGCTTCTGCTGTTGCATACTAAAATAAGGACAAGATTTGGAGTCCATGCTTGTATATTATTGTGTAAAAACTGCATTCAAGAAACTTATTTTTGATGTAATATATTCTTATTGTAAACCATTATGTAAAGGTCGTGTGTAAACAGTATATTTTAGATTATCATTATTTGATAATCTACGTAATGCTTTTTAAACCTTTATCGATAAAATAAAGGTTATGCTTGTTTTAAAAAATGAATGAAGTCTTTGAAAAACGTCTCATATAGAGGTCAAAACCTCGCGAAGAAATCAAGTAATATGGAACGTTTATAATCAATATGAACGAGACATTTCATTACAAGTCGGTGACACCTCATGGTGGTTCACAAGTCGGTGACCCCTTATGTCGTGGAAGGTGATTCACAAGTCGTTGACACCTTATGATGATTCACAAGTCGGTGACATCATTGCGAGTTGGACTCGGCGATATTGGTCGACTACAAGTCAGTAGTACCAAAGTGGAAGAATGGTTAGCATGTTTGTGCCTTGTTATGTTTAGTTTATATTAGTGGTGATGTATATACTAATGTTGTTGCTAGTTGTATATTTGGTGATGCTAGCTCGTTTATGCGTTGTTTGCATGGTAATTATATGTGGATGCGTGTAGGTAAACTATATATGTATATGTATAAGTGTTGCATTCATTAAGCAATTAGCTTAACCTCTCATTGTTTATATTTTTATAGGTTGCAAGTGGCGGCTTGGGTTTGCTTGGGGACTAGTGCTTTACTGATTGCTTTAGACTTTGATTAGGATTGGGTAGCGTTCCCAATCACCATGCTCGGTTTTGGTTGTAAAGTAAACTAATCCGGTCATGATCTATCTTTTGGATACGTCAAATGGGTCACGGGTTGTATTCCCGTTTTGTAAACTTAATTCATGTATTGTATGTTTTAAAGATGTTTAAATTTAATATTGTAATGATGATGTTTTCGGAAACATAAATGGGGTAAAGTTGTATATATTGTTATGTTAAAAAGAAAAATTTTTATGGGCCAGAATTACGACGGGTTGGGTCGTTACAAGTGGTATCAGAGCATGGTCTAAGGGATTTAGGTGACTTGAGATAGGCGCCTAGACTTAGACTTTTTGTGTGTGCTTAATTATTGCTGGACTTGTAGGACTACGGGTTAGTTCGGGTTTTAGTTAGTGCCTTAGAGAATAGGTGAACTAGCTAGGTGTTGTTTATGTTGTTGTGTGTTGAACATCTAGCGAGATGGTTGTAGTATTTAAGAGCTCGGCATGGCATGTGAGCGTAAAAATGATTCGCGACCATTATTACGGTTGCAAACCAAGTCAAGCAAATGATGTACAACAAGTATTGAACTAGATGGGGTGTACGGATGGTTATACATATGTGATTGTCAGTATAGATCATGGCGATGTATGTAATTTATTCGTGTTGCGTTCCTAACCGAGTTCATTTCTTAGAATGAAGACGAGGAATGTACATGATAACGATGATCAAAGCGAAGACTCCGAGTTCACGGCCAAGGTTGAGGCCATTATACAAAGGCATCATGCAGCCTTTCTAGCAGACGTTAAGAAGATGTTCCTAGAGTCAGTTGAAGAGCAATTAACTGATCTAATCAAGGAACAAGTTAAGGCTATTGTTCACGATGATAATGTTGGAAGGCGAGACTTCCACTATAAGAATTTCAAAGATGTCCAACCTCCCACCTTCGATGGTGAACGAGACGCACTCAAGAGTGCTCGTGGGGTCTCCGATATGGAGGGGGCCTTCTATACTAGTGAATGCCCTCTCGATAAGAAAACGAGGTACGGAAGCAGCATGTTGAGAGGTGATACAATTGGACGCAAAAATTCGAATTTACAGTAAGGAGCAAAGTATGAGTTTGACTTGGGATGAGTTCAAGTCAGAATTCTTCAAGGAGTACCGAACTTCGGCCGATATTTCGAGACTCAAGGATGAGTTGCGTGCTTTAAAGCAAGGGTCGATGGATTTGAACACTCTCAAGTCCACTTTCTTATCGAAAACCCAATTTTTCCGGAGTATGTCGGGAATGATCATATGTTAATGGAAGATTTTTATCGAGCTTTGAACGACGGTTTGAAGAACAAAATTAGTAGAGGGTCGGTGGACTCTTTTGAAAAGTTGTTTGAAGTGGCAAAGGGTTTTGAGACCATTTTTCCGAAAGGAAGTGGTTCCTATGTTAGTAAGCGGAAGTTCGAAGCTACGATGCATTCGAACAAGAAAAGTAAAAGTGCTACCGAAGGTGTCGGAAGCGTGAACATGAGTGGCACGGGTGGCTTTACATTCGCGTGTTATAATTGTGGGCAAACGGGACATAAGTCTCGTGAATGTCCGTCGAGTAAGGTCACATGTTTTAAGTGCCGGAAGGAGGGACACCGAAAGTCGTAGTGTCCCGAGTTTATTATTGACGGAGCACGGAGGTCTAACGACACTTGATTCAGGTACTATTTGATTTCGGTACATGTCTTTGTGTGGGTGACTTTTGGGTAATAAGTGGGTTTATCCATGTAGTGATCCGAACTTTTCCATGATTATTCCATGATTATATATTAAATGAAAACTATATTTGCATGATTAAATGTTTCCAACATGTTAAGTAATCAAACTTGTTAAGACTTGATTATTTGAAATGAGTTTCATGTAGACAATTGACCACCCAAGTTGACCGGCGATTCACGAACGTTAAAACTTGTAAAAAATACATGATGATATATATATATATGGACATATATATGGTTAACATGAGATTATGATAATTAAGTATCTCACTAAGTATATTAACAATGTGTGATATACATAAAAATGAGAATATTGAATTATGAAGCTCGAAACGATATACATAACGATTATCGTTATAACAACGTCTTACTAAATACATATATATTGTATTAAGATATTGATATACTATATTTAACATGATAAAATGATAATTAAGTATATCATTGAGTGTATTAACAATGAACTATACAAGTAAGATGAGACAACTAACTTAAGGATTTCGAGACAATATATATATATATATATATATATATATATATATATATATATATATATATATATATATATATATATATATATATATATATATAACGATTATCGTTGTAACAGTATTTTAACATATATATATGATGTTAAGATATATTCATACACCATGTTATCATGTTAACATAACAATTTAACATCTCATTTAAGTATAATAACAATGATATAATTACATTTAACAAGATCGTTAACTTAAAGGTTTAAAAACAACACTTACATGTAACGACTAACGATGACTTAACGACTCAGTTAAAATGTATATACATGTAGTGTATTTAGATGTATTAGTACACTTTTGAAAGACTTCAAGACACATATCAAAGTACTTCTACTTAACAAAAATGCTTACAATTACATCCTCATTCATTTTCATCAATAATTCTACTCGTATGCACCCGTATTCGTACACGTACAATACACCGCTTTTAGATGTATTTACTATTGGTATATACACTTCAATGATCATCTCTTAGCAGCCCTTGTGAGTCACCTAAACATGTCGGAACCATCATTTGGCAACTAGCATGAAATATCTCACAAAATTACAAAAAATATTATAAATCATTCATGAATTATTTACAAAAAAACAAACTTACACATCCTTTATATCTAATCCATATACCAACGACCAAAAACACCTATAAACACTTTCATTCTTCAATTTTCTTCATCTAATTGATCTCTCTCAAGTTCTATCTTCAAGTTCTAAGTGTTCTTCATAAATTCTATAAGTTCTAGTTTCATAAAATCAAGAATACTCTCAAGTTTACAAGTCTACCTCCAAGCTTTCTAATCCATTTCAAGTGATCATCCAATATCAAGAAATCTTTCTTATTTATAGTAAGATATCTTTCAAATTCAATATAATATTCATATTCAAACTTTGGTTCAATTTCTATAACTATAACAATCTTATTTCGAGTGATAATCTTACTTGAACTTATTTTCGTGTCATGATTCTACTTCAAGAACTTTCAAGCCATCCAAGAATCCTTTGAAGCTAGATCAATTTTTGTCACTTCCAGTAGGTTTACCTACTAAACTTGAGGTAGTAATGATGTGTTGGAGTATGATACCAAAAACATAGCGAGCGGAAGCATTTTAAATTTCTTAATTACAAAATCATACTCTTCCAAGGACCCATGTACAAACTTTTAGCAAAAAAATTAAATTAACGAACAAGAATGGGTTAGATTACAACCTTTGTAGCCTTTGTTGAAATTCTAGCTTGGAGAGAACCCAAATGAGAGCTCCTCTAAAAGATTGACACCCAAAGTTCCAACCTTATTTGATCTTTACCTTAACAAAAAACTTTTTAAAGTCTTCCTTTTCTTCCTTTAAAACTACCGAGAACACATTTGATGGAGAGGTTTCGGTTATGTTCAAAAAAAGAAAAGATTGGGAAAAGTATGAGATTCTTTACAGTGTACTCAGTCAAAGTTGTTGCATGTCTTGTCCATTTAAAAGGGAAAACTTTTACTACTTCCCATTCTACAAAGTCATGCGTACATTGGTTATGTAAAAAGCAAAACAACTTCACATGTCATGGAGTGTCAAGTTGTTACAAAACCTTTATTTAATTAATGTATTAGTTAACCAATAACTAATTAATCAAACAAATCTCATACTTATTTAATTTATTAACCATTACCAAATGTTAATTTATTAATTCCCGGTTTGAAGGTATATCAAACAAAATATGATTGGCCTTTGTGTGTGACCGAATAGGATAAATGGACTTTATATTATTTAATGTCATGGGCATACCTTCAGAATATATGTACCACGATCAAACCACGGTTGAACCGTTAGCCAACCCGAGAACATATTTCCAACAGACTCCCACTTGCACTGACATTAATAATATTGGTTAGTCTTTAAAAGACACACCATGTGTAACAACTAGTCAATAAGTTACACTCCTATATTTTGATTTATATCAATCATCCTTTTGTTCTAGATATCTATATGAACGTGTGACATGGTTAAGTGTCAATCATCATCGTTCAAGATTATGTTTCCCGATTGAGATTTGTGGTGATCAAATAGACTGCAATTGCATTAATTCAGTCGTAGCATGGCCATGCATTTAATTCAGCACAAATCAACGAGGGGCCCAGAGATATCACTTCAACTTTCTAAGAGAAGAAGGAACAAATTGCTTCAACTGTATAGACATCCACCACATCCCATATTATACCTGATCTGCACCCTTATGACTTGCATTTACGCACAGTGTTAAGTACAGGTCAAAGTGCAACACAGTTTGTGTCAGGATTCCTCATACATGTCCACTCTAGGATAAATGATGTTGCCATCTTAGAGTTTACTCGTGACTTAAAACTATGAAGTAATGTCTAAGTGTGGTCATTCCAGAACCTTGAATCAATTATCAAGTTTCTCATGAATGTAGTTTCATAAAAGCCTATATTACTACACTTCATAGCAGCCTTAATTTAATTCTCTCTTCCTTAGAGAATGACCGACTGTGGAAGTTTATGAAATAATATTCATTGGAAGTTAAAACATACAAAATGAAACATGACAATATACAATGAAATGATCGCATCGTGCGTATAATATAATCTCAATATATTAATCATCAGATCAATTGCAACATATATTATTGCCTAATGTTTAAAGTTTCAAACTTAACATAATAAATACAATCAAACTTTATCATCAATGACACGAATGCCAATAGACATGCTATGAGTATCATGCTTAGTCTGTGGCAAAGGCTTGGTGAAAGGATCAGCCAAGTTCTTAGTCGTGTCTACTCTACTTAATAATATGTCATTTTCTGCTACAAGTTGACGGATGTAATGGTATTTTCTGAGTATGTGCCGTGTGCACTTTTGTGACCTCGGTTCTTGAGCCAAGACAACCGCACTCACATTATCGCAGAAAATCTTAACAGGATCATGGATTGTAGGAACCACACCTAGATCCCCGATGAATTTCTTTATCCACATGGCCTCTTTAGCAGCTTCATTTACCGCTATATACTCGGCTTCTGTCGTAGAATCAGCAATAGTACTTTGCTTGGAGGTTCTCCAAGTGACGGCTCCACCATTCAACATAAATACAAATCCAGATTGTGATGAGCAATCATCTCTATCTGATTGGAAACTAGCATCAGAGTATCCTTTGACGCTCAGTTCGTCATTCCCACCATAGAACAAGAACATCTCTTTAGTTCTCCTAAGATACTTTAGAATGTTCTTGACTGCTATCCAATGAGCTTCACCAGGGTTGGCCTGATAACAACTAGTCATGCTTAGTGCATACGATACGTCAGGCCTAGTGCATATCATGGCATACATGATCGACCCTATAGCTGAAGCATATGGAGTCCGACTCATGGTAGCTGATTCCAAGTCAGAATTAGGACATTGAAACTTGCTCAATATCATTCCAAGGTTCATAGGAACACACCCTTTCTTGAAGTTGTGCATACCGAATTTCTTTAGTATCTTATCTAGATATGCACTTTGGCTTAGCCCAATCAATCTCCTTGACCTATCTCGATAGATCTTAATACCCAAAATATATGATGCATCTTCCAAATCTTTCATGGAGAAACATTTCCCTAACCAAGCTTTGACATCTTTCAATGTCGGGATATCGTTTCCTATGAGTAATATGTCATCGACATATAGTACCAGGAAGACTACAACACTCCCACTAGACCTAACATAGACACATGGCTCATCTTCGCTTCTGATAAAACCAAATTCTTTGATTTTCTAATTAAAGCAAAGATTCCAGCTACGAGAAGCTTGTTTAAGTCTAAATGGACTTTTGAAGCTTGCACACACTTTTAGGATACTTAGGATGTACAAAACCCTCAGGCTGTGTCATAAACACATCCTATGTTAGCTTACCATGAAGGAAAGCTGTTTTTACATCCATTTGCCATATTTCATAGTCATAAAATGCAGCTATGGCAAGAAGTATTCTAATAGATTTCAACATAGCCACTGGTGAAAAAGTTTCATTGTAGTCTACACTATGTTGTTGCGTGTAACCCTTAGCCACCAGTCTGGCTTTAAATGTGTGTACATTTCCATCCATGTCAGTCTTCTTCTTGAAGACCCACTTACACCCAATGGTTTTAATTCCTGGTGTATGATCAATCAAGGTCCAGACTTGATTATCATGCATGGATTGAATCTCGTTGTCCATAGCCTCCTTCCATTTGGCAGACTCGGGGCCTGTCATCGCTTCCTGATAGGTAATAGGTTCATCAGAATCTATATTTTCGTCATCACCCTCAAATATGTGTAAACTATATTTCTTTGGTATTTGACGCACTCTATCAGATCTACGTATAGGTGGTGACAGTAGGTCAGTTTCTCTCTCAACAGCAGGCTCGTCGACCTCTTGAGGAGAATTGGTTCCAATATTGGTTTCTATGTCGGTTGATTCTTGAATTTCTTCAAGGTCAATTTTGCTCCCACTGGTTCCTTTTGATATGAGATCCTTTTCAAGGAAGACTCCCCTTCGAGACACAAAGACTTTGTTCTCAGTAGGGTTGTAAAACAAATATCCAAAAGAAACAGCCGGGTATCCAACAAATAAACACTTTTCGGATCTGGGTTCAAGTTTATCTTGAGCTTTACGACGAACGTAAGCCTCACATCCCCAGATTCTAAGATACGAGAGAGACACGGTTTTGCCATGCCATATCTCATAAGGTGTTTTGGAAACTTTCTTGGTTGGGATGAGGTTAAGGATCCTTGCGGCAGTTTGTAGGGCGTAACCCCAAAAACTGATTGGAAGCATTGTGCGACTCATCATGGACCGAACCATATCAAGTAATGTTCGATTCCTCCTTTCAGCCACACCATTATGCTGTGGTGTTCTAGGAGGATCTAATTGTGAGATTATCTCACAACCCCGTAGATGATCACGAAGTTCGTCATTAAGATATTCACCACCTCTATCAGATTGGAGAATCTTAATTCTTTTGTTCAGTTGATTTTCTACTTCGTTTTGGTATGCCTTGAACACTCCCAAAGTTTCAGACTTTTGTTTAATTAAATAAACATAACCATATCTACTGAAGTCATCAGTAAATGTAACGAAGTATCGTTCCTGGTGTCTAGTAGGCGATCTGAACGGACCGCACACATCAGTGTGTACCAAGTCCAACAGATCCTTACCCCTTTCACAGTTTCCTGTGAAAGGTGCTTTTGTCATTTTTCCTAATAAGCAAGATTCGCATTCATCATATGATTGAATATCAAATGATTCTAGAATTCCATCTGACTGGAGTTTAGCTATGCGTTTCTTGTTTATATGGCCTAAACGACAATGCCATAGATACATTTTATCCAAAACATCTTTGGATGAATCAACATTGTAGATTGAACTATCATTTAGCTTTGCCGTGGTTTCTAAGATGCCTTTACAAGGACTAGCCTTGAAATAAAACATCCCATTTTTGTGAACAAGTATTGATCCATTATCAAAACTTAAATTAAAACCATCATTAAATAAAGCATCAAAAGATATAATGTTTCTTGCCATTTCAGCACTGTAGCAAACATTAGATAAAACAATACATAGACCAGAATCAAAAGTAAGCTTATATTCTCCAATCATATCAACAGAGGCAACGTTCTTGTTTCCCATGATTAGATTAAGCTCTCCGGTCTTCAGCTTCCTACTTCTTGTGAGTCCCTGCACATTAGTACAAATGTGAGTACCACATCCTGTGTCCAATACCCAGGAATTAGAAATAGTAGTATTGTTTAGTTCAATCATGAACAAACCTGAAGGTAGGGCGACTCCCTTAGCCCGTAGTTCATTAAGTTCCTTCAAGTACTTGGTACAATTACGCCTCCAATGTCCTTTATCCCCACAATGGAAGCATATTGCTTCTTCAGGAGACTTGGTTTGCGGGATCTTTGAAGTAGAAGAGTTAGCAATGCCCTTAGGTTTAGGTTTGAAGTTGGATGTGCCAACCTTACCCTTGCCCTTGTTCTTGCCCTTTGTTTTGTTTTTCTTCTTCTTGATCCCACCTTCACGAATGGCTAGGACAGTAGTTGCAGTTTTAGCTTTGGTCATGTTAGCCTCAGCGGTTTTCAACATGCCATGGAGCTCCATGATTGTTTTCTCCATATTGTTCATATTATAGTTCATAATGAATCCTTCATATGCACTAGTTAGCGAGTTCAGGATAAAATCCGTTGCAAGCTCCTGACTTATGGAAAAACCAAGGCGCTCCAGCCGGTCTATGTACCCTTTCATTTATAGTACATGGACACTAACGCTACTTCCCGTTGCTATTTTGCAAGATACGAGAGATTTCACTGTGTCAAACCTTTCTTGCTTTGCTTGTTGTTGGAACATGTCCTTGAGTTGGTTAAGCATGTCATACGACCCTAAGCTCTCCATGCCCTTTTGGAGCTCTGGAGACATGGTCTCCAACATCAAGCATGCTACCTCATTAGACTCGGAACGCCATTTTTCAAACTCGTCCCTAGCCGCTTGAGTAGCTCTCGATCCGGGTTCTGCCGGTAAGGGTTCCTCAATTGCCCTGATCTTTCCTTCCATCCTAAGAGCAATTCTTAGGTTGCGAAGCCAGTCCATGTAGTTCAAGCCCGTAATCTTGTCCTTTTCGAGGAGCCCTTTAAGGCAGAAATTAGTGATTGATGACGGAGTTGGATTTGTGTTTGTTGCAGACATCTGTCATATTTTTAAAGTAAGTTTTATTAGTTAGTTTGATATGTTTAATCCTTGTTAAGATAATTACCCAAGTGTGTTCAGTATTCAAACAATTATAATTAACAAGGCTAAGATCCATATTTCACTTATGGTAACGACGGGTTTGCCGCGGATCGCTAATCATAAGCTATTTAGGTAGGTAACTTTATTACCAATTTCATCCATTATGAAATTCTTAGGTTCTGCGGGATTTAGTGATAATCAATTATTTCACTTGGCATGTTTAAACCCTTCTACGCTAATCCTTCCCCGTGGTGGGTTTGCCGTAAACCACGATTTCAGATTGTAAACTGTCCGTGATAGATACACGTGAAATCCGGCCCAAGACTCTCGGGTATCGCGAAATTCACCTCACCCTTCCCAACACCCAATTAAAGTCTGGCCCAAGACTCTCGGGTATCGCGAACTCTAACAGGTAAAAGGTTCGGATGTGTGTACTACTCATGGGTAGCGTAAAGTTTACATTTAAAATGGGTTTTTGTTTTCTTTTAGCAAAAGTAGTTTACTCCATTTTAAAACATTTGCTAATTATGTATTGCGTGTTGCGTTTGTTAAATAAATTTTAACCAAACCATTTTAAGTGATTATTGTCTTTTGTTTCTATACTAATTTTCTAGCTAGCATGGCATAGACAAATAAGAACACAATAATAATCATGACACGCAATTATCGGTAGAATGCCTCAAATCCTATGCGTTTTTCCGGTGAGCCAACACACGGAAAAACATGGTCAACTAGGGACATAACCTTGTGTGAGAATAGGCTCCCACTAAAACCGCTATCTCCATTATATGCTCGGATGGGCCGCCTTGTGAAGATCGTCTTCTTGATTCCATTCTTGGTTGCATTATCTTACAAAAAAAAACTATTCTATTTTCTATACTATTACAAATACAATATAAATAGAAAGACGACATGCAAGTCGTTTAATAAATTATTACATTCATCCCGAATAAATAATAAACACGACATGCAAGCCGTTTAATAAATTATTACATTCATCCCGAATAAATAATAAATTAAATTATACAACCAAACATCCACACAAGGGTCTTATTGAGGCAAATACTACAGATTTCATACAACAATCACATACAAAACAAATGAAGTGCCAAATATCCATTTTCATGAAACATGTTTCGATAAGGATTGATTTAAACAACACTTAATGGCACACAAAATAATCAATCCTTGTTTACATAACTTATGTATGCATGTAAACCCACTTTATATTTTGTAAGTATGGTTTTCATGCCAAAACCATCCAAACAAACATATTAAGTGAATCAAAATATGTTGGAGATTTATTCACTTTAACCAAACATAAAGTCTAAAATTAATAATTTTAATTTTCTCATTTCATGTAAAACATGAAATGAATTCATGTACTTTATTTTCCTAAACATTGAATCTTTAATAGTTAACATGCAAGTTACAATTTTTAATTTTCGGAATTATTTTTTGCAGATTCATACATCAACTTTAAATGGTCATATCTTACTCATTTCTAATCCGTTTTCGATGAATTTTTTTTTCAAATTTAAGTTCTTTCAGTTAGCTTTCAAATGCAATTGGCCTCACACGAAAATATGGAGTTTAAAGCCTCGAAACAGTCCATCAAAGACGGACTGTCCAAGTTGAAAAAATAACTTTTAAAATGAGATTAACCATTTAACACTTTGCCAAAACCCAAGATTCAAATATTATTTAGAAAACATAAAAACACAAATCATGATAATAGTTTTGTATGTTCGTTATGCATAATCATCTCCAAGTATCATGCATAACACATTCATCAAAACTTATTATCATAAGAAAAGTTAGCTAAAACTTGTACAAGATGGCTCGGATACCACTTGTTGGAGTATGATACCAAAAACATAGCGAGCGGAAGCATTTTAAATTTTTTAATTACAAAATCATACTCTTCCAAGGACCCATGTACAAAACTTTTAGCAAACAAAATTAAATTAACGAACAAGAATGGGTTAGATTACAACCTTTGTAGCGTTTGTTGAAATTCTAGCTTGGAGAGAACCCAAATGAGAGCTCCTCTAAACGATTGACACCCAAAGTTCCAACCTTATTTGATCTTTACCTTAACAAAAAACTTTTTAAAGTCTTCCTTTTCTTCCTTTAAAACTACCGAGAACACATTTGATGGAGAGGTTTCGGTTATGTTCAAAAAAAGATAAGATTGGGAAAAGTATGAGATTCTTTACAGTGTACTCAGTCAAAGTTGTTGCATGTCTTGTCCATTTAAAAGGGAAAACTTTTACTACTTCCCATTCTACAAAGTCATGCGTACATTGGTTATGTAAAAAGCAAAACAACTTCACATGTCATGGAGTGTCAAGTTGTTACACAACCTTTAATTAATTAATGTATTAGTTAACCAGTAACTAATTAATCAAACAAATCTCATACTTATTTAATTTATTAACCATTACCAAATGTTAATTTATTAATTCCCGGTTTGAAGGTATATCAAACAAAATACGATTGGTCTTTGTGTGTGACCGAATAGGATAAATGGACTTTATATTATTTAATGTCATGGGCATACCTTCAGAATATATGTACCACGATCAAACCACGGTTGAACCGTTAGCCAACCCAAGAACATATTTCCAACATGATGTTCATAACATCATTCGATTCATATATATAAAACTATCTTATTCGAAGATTTGAACATGTAATTACTAGAACATAGTTTAGTTAAATCTAAACTTTTTCGCAAACAAAGTTAATCCTTCTAACTTGACTTTTAAAATCAACTAAACACATATTCTATATCTATATGATACGCTAACTTAATGATTTAAAACCTGAAAACACGAAGAACACCGTAAAACCGGACATACGCCGTCGTAGTAACACCGCGGGCTGTTTTGGGTTAGTTAATTAAAAACTATGATAAACTTTGATTTAAAAGTTGTTCTTCTGGGAAAATAATTTTTCTTATGAACATGAAACTATATCCAAAAATCATGGTTAAAATCAAAGTGAAAGTATGTTTTTCAAAATGGTCATCAAGACGTCGTTCTTTTGACTGAAATGACTACCTCTTACAATATTGACTTGTAACCTGTATTTTCGACTATAAACTTATAATTTTTCTGTTTAGTTTCATAAATTTCAGTTCATTATGAAACCATAGCAACTTGAATCACTCAAAACGGATTTAAAACGAAGAAATTATGGGTAAAACAAGATTGGATAATTTTGCTTGTTGTAGCTACGTGAAATTTGTAACAAATCTATACAAATCATAACTTAACTAACTTATATTGTATTATACATATATTCTAACATATATTATGTAATCTTGGGATACCATAGACATAAATACAATGTTTTGACATATCATATCGACCCATCTATATATAAATTTCGGAACAACCATAGACACTCTATATGCCGTAATGTTTGAGTTAGCTATACAGGGTTGAGGTTGATTCTAAAATAATATATATACTTTGAGTTGTGATCGAGTCTGAGACTTGTAGACACTGGGTCGTGGATTGATTCGGGATAATATATATTGCTTTATTTCTGTACATCTAACTGTGGACAACTAGTTGTAGGTTACTAACGGGGACTGATGACTTAACAAACTCAAATCATTAAAACGTAATAAAAATGTTGTAAATATATTTTGAACATACTTTGATATATATGTACATATTTGTTATAGGTTCGTGAATCGACCAGTGGCCAAGTCTTATTCCGACGAAGGAAAAATCTGTAAAAGTGAGTTATAGTCTCACTTTTAAATCTAATATTTTTGGGATGAGAATACATGCAGTTTTATAAAGGTTTTACAAAATAGACACAAGTACTTGAAATTACATTCTATGTTGGATTATGAATACCGAATATCACCCTTTTAGCTTTGTAGCCTAAGAATTAGGGAACAGACACCCTAATTGACGCGAATCCTAAAGGTAGATCTACGGGCACTAACTCCCCCATACTGGAAAATGGTATGCTTTAGTACTTCGAGTTATTAATACAGATGGATTTCTGTTTTGGGGATATTCTATATGCATTTTGTTAATGTCGGTTATCAGGTGTTCAACATATGAATAATTTTTTATACATATTATATGTTATTGAAAGATGAAATTTTGTGGTCTATTATTACGATTTGATATATATAGGTTAAACCTATAACTCAACAACATTTTTGTTGATGTTTAAAGCATGTTTGTTCTCAGGTGATTATTAAGAGTTTCCGCTGTTGCATGCTAAAATATGGACAAGATTTGGTGTCAGCATGCTTGTATAATATTGTTTAAAACTGCATTTCAGATTTACTTTGTTGTAACATATTAATATTGTAAACCAATATGTATTGGTCGTGTGTAAGTGTGATATTTTTAGATTATCAAATTCTTGATAATCTAGGTGGTGTCCTTTTAACCTTGTCAATAAAATAAAGGTTAAGGTTTGTTTTAAAAATGAATGCAGTCTTTGAAAAACGTCTCATATAGAGGTCAAAACCTCGCAAAGAAATCAATTAATATGAAACGTTTATAATCGATATGAACGGGACATTTCAGTTGGTGTCTTATCGAGTTTGTTAGGATACATTAGTGATTCTGGACTTCGACCGTGTTTTCCTTTAAAAACGATTGATTAACCCTTTTGTTGGAAACTATATATTATTAACATGAAAATATTATGTGATATATTAATCTCTTAACGTGTTTGATATTGTGTGATATATGTCTACCTCTAATACAAATCCCATCGACTCACCTCTAACACAAATTCTCGAAGAGGAACCGGAAGAAGAGGAATCGGAAGAAAATCCTCAACCAATGGACCAAAATTATTAATGGTCAATGGTATTTTTGCCAAGGAAGCAAAATATTGGGAAGATTACCAATTTTCCGATGAATCGGATCCCGATGAGGATTCTGATGATGTTATAGAAATTACCCCGACACAATTTGAAAAGGCAAAAGAAAATAATAAGGAAAAAGGCATAAAAATAGAAAAACCCGAGTCCAACCCCGATAACCTCTATGTTAACATGAAAGGTCCCGATGGAAAATACCGTCAACACCCATATTTCTTAAGTTTTAGCTATAACCCGGGAACATCTAAGCCATCGGGTCCTTCTAGACCATTTGTGAAAAGAACGGCTCGTATTAGGGGAGCATCATATATCCCTAGGAAATTAGCAAAACAAACCAAGTCCGAAGAAGAAGAAACAAGTGAGTCGGAATAAAGAGTTGTAATCATGCGGTGTAAAATATGTAATATAAGTGTGCTTGTACTTTCATGTTGTATGTAAAAAATTGCTTGTATTATTTGATAATTATCTTTTACGAATCTAATTCTCGACTGTTTTACAGTATAAAAACACAATGGACGTTAAGGATAGACAACCAAAAATTTTAGAAGACCTACCCGGGGACATAATTGATGAAATCTTGTCTAAAGTCGGTCAGAATTCGTCGGAACAATTATTTACGACAAAATTAGTTTGTAGAACATTTGAAGAACGTTCTAGGCATGTCTTAGTTTATAAAAGGCTTTCATTTGAAAGATGGGGTATATCACATTGGGGACACCGTAAGTTACGCCGTGTTTTTTTAAAGCATTAAATGCGGGGAACCCAAATGCATATTTACGCTACGGGTTAAGAACCTATTTTGACTCAACATATCCTAACGTAGGACTTCGTAAGTTAGAAAGAGCTTCTAACATGCAACATAAAGAAGCATGTTATGCTTACGAGTTAGTGATGTTCGCTTCTTACCAAAGTGAGAAAAAGAACATCGGATTACAACTTTTAAATAAAACCTTCCCACAAGTGACGGATTCAGTAGTTGGGGTGAGAAACAAGGTTTTTAGATTATTACGAGGCTGTTGGGCATTACAAAACCCTCGTCCCTTTGACGACCTTACAACATGCTGTCTTGTCAACGGCCACAACTGTTATGTTCCACAAGACCAAGGATGGGAAGTAGTTTTAGTAAAACCAGAATGCATGACTTGTTTCTGGACGTATGAATTACGTGTTTTTATTGCCTTTGATGAACGACTTGCGTATTAACTAGGATTGTTGTCACAACTGTTTTGTATCAAAGTTATTGTGTGCTATATTTAATGTTATATGTATAATAGCGGTATTGTAAATTTGTAAAATATTGTATAAAAGTTTGAACGCGAAATATTATTATAATCAGTTTTTCATATAGAATTGTAGTAGTTGAATTGTATATTAGCTACTAAGTATGAACTTAACGGGTAGGTACTACCCGAATTAAAACTATAAAACTCTAATATGAAGAAAAAGCTTTTATAAATGAGTTCATACTATGCTACGAAATACTATTGACTACTCTTAATATTCTATATGATTAACTTAATTCTTTTGGGCTATTTTTGAAGGAAATGGAACCGACGACTCGTCAGAATTTGAACATGAGCGAGGAAGACTTCCGTGTTTTCCTTGCAGCAAACATAGCCGCAGTACAGGCTGCAATGCAAAACAACAACAATAACTCTGAATCTAGCAATGCAAATAACGCCACAAGAAATCATGTAGGATGCTCCTACAAAGAATTTACTGCCTGCAAACCTCTGGAATTCGATGGAACCGAGGGTCCAATTGGATTAAAACGGTGGACCGAGAAGGTCGAATCGGTGTTTGCCATAAGTAAGTGCACTGAAGAAGATAAAGTAAAGTACGCTACGCATACCTTCACAGGCACTGCGTTAACATGGTGGAATACCTGTCTCGAGCAGGTGGGACAAGATACTGCCTACACATTATAGTGGTCAGCATTCAAGCACTTGATGAATGAGCAGTATCGTCCCAGAAACGAGGTCAATAAGCTCAAGGTAGAGCTTAGAGGATTATGAATGCAAGGATTCGACATTACCATATATGAACGATGATTCACAAATTTGTGCCTATCATGTCCAAGAGTGTTCGAAGATGAAGAAGAGAAGATCGACGCTTTTATTAAAGGGTTACCAGAAAGGATTCAAGAAGATGTGAGTTCACACGAGCCCGCCTCCATACAAAAGGCAAGCCGTATGGCTCACAAACTAGTAAACCAGATTGAGGGAAGGATTAAGGAGCAGGCGGCCAAAGAGGCCAACATGAAACAAGTCAAGAGAAAGTGGGAAGAAACCAGTGACAAGGGTCACAATTTTAACAATCAACACAGCAATCACAACTTCAATCGCACCAAATTTCGCAACAAAAACCGCAACAACAACCATCCCAACAATATAACAATCGCAACAACAACCATTTCAATAACAACAAACAACAGAAACAACCATGCTTCAGGTGTGTAGAGTACCATCCGAATGTGTTCTGCACAACATTTTGCACCAAGTGTAAGAGAAGTGGTCATGGCGCGGCAAAATGTGAGGTTTACGGACCAAAGAACAACAAAAATAAAGAAACAAATAATGTCGGAACAAATAATGCCGACGTAGTTTGTTATAAAGGTGGAAAACCGGGCCACATTATTAGAAATTGCCCAAACCAAGGGAATACTAATGGGCAAGGCCGCGGAAGATTTTTCAATATTAATGCAGCAGAAGCGCAGGAAGACCCGGAGCTTGTTACGGGTACATTTCTTATTGACACTACATCTGCTTATGTTTTATTTGATTGGGGTCCGGATAGAAGCTATATGAGTAGAGATTTTTGTGCTAAATTAAGTTGTCCACTGACGCCTTTGGATAATAAATTTTTACTCGAATTAGCAAACGGTAAATTAATTACAGCAGATAATATATGTCGGAATCGAGAAATTAAACTGGTTAGCGAAACATTTAAGATTGATTTGATACCAGTAGAGTTAGGAAGTTTTGATGTAATAATTGGCATGGACTGGTGGAAAAAGGAGAGAGCAGAGATCATATGTTACAAAAATGCAATTCGCATTGTACGGGAAAAAGGAAAACCCTTAATGGTGTACGGAGAAAAGAGCAACGTGAAGCTAAATCTTATTAGTAATTTGAAGGCGCAAAAGCTAATAAGAAAAGGTTGCTATGATGTTTTAGCACATGTCGAGAAAGTACAAACCGAAAAAAAAGAACATCAATGATGTTCCCGTCGCAAAAGAATTTCCCGATGTATTTCCGAAAGAAATACCGGGACTACCTCTACACCGATCCGTTGAATTTCAAGTAGATCTTGTACCAGGAGGTGCACCAATAGCTCGTGCTCCATACAGACTAGCACCCAGCGAAATGAAGGAACTCCAAAGCCAATTACAAGAACTTTTAGAGCGCGGTTTCATTCGACCAAGCACATCACCATGGGGAGCTCCTGTTTTGTTTGTCAAAAAGAAGGATGGTACATTCAAGTTGTATATCGACTACCGAGAGTTGAACAAACTTACCATCTAGAACCATTATCCACTACCGAGAATCGACCACTTATTTGACCAACTACAAGGCTCGTCGGTTTATTCGAAGATTGATTTACGTTCTAGGTATCATCAAATGCGGGTGAAGGAGGATGATATTTCAAAGACTACTTTTAGGATGCGTTACGGTCATTATGAGTTTATGGTTATGCCATTTGTATTAACTAACGCACCAGCTGTGTTTATGGACCTCATGAACCGAGTGTGTGGGCCATATCTTGACAAATTTGTCATTGTCTTCATCGATGACATACTTATTTACTAAAAGAATGATCAAGAGCATGGTGAGCATTTGAGAAAGGTGTTAGAATTATTGAGGAAGAAAAAATTGTACGCTAAGTTATCAAATTGTGAATTTTGGTTGAAAGAAGTTCAATTCCTCGGCCACATAGTGAACAAAGAAGGTATTCAGGTGGATCCGGCAAAGATTGAAACCGTTGAAAAGTGAGAAACCCCGAAAACTCCAAAGCATATACGCCAATTTTTAGGACTGGCTGGTTACTACAGAAGGTTCATCAAAGATTTTTCCAAAATAGCAAAACCCTTGACTGCATTAACGCATAAAGGGAAGAAATTTGAATGGAAGGATGAGCAGGAGAAAGCGTTTCAATTGTTGAAGAAAAAGTTAACTATGGCACCTATATTGTCATTGCCTGAAGGGAATGATGATTTTGTGATATATTGTGACGCCTCAAAGCAAGGTCTCGGTTGTGTATTAATGCAACGAACGAAGGTAATTGCTTATGCGTCTAGACAATTGAAGATTCACGAGCAGAATTATACGACGCATGATTTGGAATTAGGCGCGGTTGTTTTTGCATTAAAGACTTGGAGGCACTACTTATATGGGGTCAAAAGTATTATATATACCGATAACAAAAGTCTCCAACACATATTTAATCAGAAACAACTGAACATGAGGCACGTAGGTGGATTGAGTTATTGAATGATTACTATTTCGAGATTCGTTACCATCCGGGGAAGGCGAATGTGATAGCCGACGCTTTGAGTAGAAAGGACAGAGAACCTATATGGGTAAAAGCTATGAATATAATTATTCGCACTAACCTTACTACTCAAATAAAGGAGGCGCAACATGGTGTTGTAAAAGAAGGGAATTTGAAGAATGAAATACCCAAAAGATCGGAGAAACATCTTAATATTCGAGAAGACGGAACCCGGTATAGAGCCGAAAGAATTTGGGTGCCAAAGTTAGGAGATGTGAGAGAAATGGTACTTGGGGAAGCACATAAAACCAGATACTCAATACATCCCGGAGAGGGAAAGATGTACAAGGACCTCAAGAACCATTTTTGGTGGCTAGGTATGAAAGCCGATATTGCGAGATATGTAGGAGGATGTTTGACGTGTTCTAAGGTCAAAGCTGAACATCATAAACTATCAGGTCTACTTCAACAACCTGAAATCCCGGAATGGAAATGGGAAAACATTACCATGGATTTCATTAATAAATTACCAAGGACTGCAAGTGGTTATGATACTATTTGGATAATAGTCGATCGTCTCACCAAATCATCACATTTTCTGCCAATGAGAGAAGATGACAAAATGGAGAAGTTGGCGCAATTATACTTGAAAGAAGTTTTCTCCAGACATGGAATACCAATTTCTATTATCTCTGATAGGGATGGCAGATTTGTTTCAAGATTCTGGCAGACGTTGCAACAAGCATTGGGAACTCGTCTAGACATGAGTACTACCTATCATTCACAAACTGATGGGTAAAGTGAGAGGACTATACAAACTCTTGAAGACATGCTACGATCATGTGTTATTGACTTTGGAAATAGCTGGGATCGACACCTACCGTTAGCAGAGTTTTCCTACAACAACAGTTACCACTTGAGTATTGAGATGGCACCGTTTGAGGCACTTTATGGTAGAAAGTGCAGGTCTTCGATTTGTTGGAGTGAAGTTGGGGATAGACAAATTACGGGTCCGGAGATAATTCAAGAAACTACCGAGAAGATCATCCAGATTCAACAACGGTTAAAACCCGCCCAAAGTCGACAAAAGAATTACGCGGACATTAAAAGAAAGGATATAGAATTTGAAATTGGGGAGATGGTCATGCTTAAAGTTTCACCTTGGAAAGGCGTTATTCGATTTGGTAAATGGGGGAAACTAAATCCAAGGCACATTGGGCCATTCAAGATTATAGATCGTGTTGGAGCAGTAGCTTACCGACTTGACTTACCACCACAACTCGCCGGGGTACATATTACCTTTCATGTCTTGAATCTGAAGAAATGTTTTCCTAAAGAAGATCTCACTATTTCGTTAGACGAAATCCAAATCAATGAAAAACTTCAATTCATCGAAGAACCCGTCGAAATAATGGATCGTGAGGTTAAAAGACTTAAGCAAAATAAAATACTAATTGTTAAGGTTTGATGGAATGCTCGTAGAGGACCTGAGTTCACCTGGGAACGTGAAGATCAGACGAAGAAGAAATACCCGCACCTATTTACAGAAGATGCGTCAACACTTCCAACAGCTTGAAATTTCGGGACGAAATTTATTTAACGGGTAGGTACTGTAGTGACCCGAACTTTTCCATGATTATTCCATGATTATATATTAAATGAAAACTATATTTGCATGATTAAATGTTTCCAACATGTTAAGCAATCAAACTTGTTAAGACTTGATTATTTGAAATGAGTTTCATGTAGACAATTGACCACCCAAGTTAACCAGCGATTCACGAACGTTAAAACTTGTAAAAATGACATGATGATATATATGTGGAAATATATATGGTTAACATGAGATTATGATAATTAAGTATCTCACTAAGTATATTAACAATGTGTGATATACATAAAAAATGAGAATATTGAATTATGAAGCTCGAAACGATATACATAACGATTATCGTTATAACAACGTCTTACTAAATACATATGTATTGTATTAACATATTGATATACTATATTTAACATGATAAAATGATAATTAAGTATATCATTGAGTGTATTAACAATGAACTATACAAGTAAGATGAGACTACTAACTTAAGGATTTCGAAACAATAAACTTGTAAAAATGACATGATGATATATATGTGGACATATATATGGTAAACATGAGATTATGATAATTAAGTATCTCACTAAGTATATTAACAATGTGTGATATACATAAAAAATGAGAATATTGAATTATGAAGCTCGAAACGATATACATAACGATTATCGTTATAACAACGTCTTACTAAATACATATGTATTGTATTAAGATATTGATATACTATATTTAACATGATAAAATGATAATTAAGTATATCATTGAGTGTATTAACAATGAACTATACAAGTAAGATGAGACTATATATATATATATATATATATATATATATATATATATATATATATATATATATATATATATATATATATATATGATGTTAAGATATATTCATACACCATGTTATCATGTTAACATAACAATTTAACATCTCATTTAAGTATAATAACAATGAATTAATTACATTTAACAAGATCGTTAACTTAAAGGTTTAAAAACAACACTTACATGTAACGACTAACGATGACTTAACGACTCATTAAAATGTATATACATGTAGTGTATTTAGATGTATTAGTAAACTTTTTAAATACTTCAAGACACATATCAAAGTACTTCTACTTAACAAAAATACTTACAATTACATCCTCATTCATTTTCATCAACAATTCTACTCGTATGCACCCGTATTCGTACTCGTACAATACACCGCTTTTAGATGTATTTACTATTGGTATATATACTTCAATGATCAAATCTTAGCAGCCCTTGTGAGTCACCTAAATATGTTAGAGCCATCATTTGGCAACTAGCATGAAATATCTCACAAAATTACAAAAAAATATTATAAATCATTCATGAATTATTTACAAAAAAAACAAACTTACACATCCTTTATATCTAATCCATATACCAACAATCAAAAACACCTACAAATACTTTCATTCTTCAATTTTCTTCATCTAATTGATCTCTCTCAAGTTCTATCTTCAAGTTCTAAGTGTTCTTCATAAATTCTATAAGTTCTAGTTTCATAAAATCAAGAATACTCTCAAGTTTACAAGTCTACTTCCAAGCATTCTAATCCATTTCAAGTGATCATCCAATATCAAGAAATCTTTCTTATTTACAGTAAGATATCTTTCTAATTCAAGGTAATATTCATATTCAAACTTTGGTTCAATTTCAATAACTATAACATCAATTTCTATAACTATAACAATCTTATTTCGAGTGATAATCTTACTTGAACTTGTTTTCGTGTCATGATTCTACTTCAAGAACTTTCAAGCCATCCAAGAATCCTTTGAAGCTAGATCAATTTTTGTCACTTCCAGTAGGTTTACCTACTAAACTTGAGGTAGTAATGATGTTCATAACATCATTCGATTCATCTAGGTGATGACCCGAAAATTTCTGACCAAATTTAAACTTAATATTTATATAATTTCGACTTGATAAGCAATGAATTTTAATAAATCTTGAATCTCCAAAAAGAGTTTTACACAAGCTTTTGGTCACCCTTTTATTCTGACGATTCACGAAAGTCATAACTTGATTTAATTGTTTAATTGTTTAATTATTGTGTATATATATATGGATTTATATATATTTAACTTGAAAATATGATAACTAAATATCTCATTAAGTATATTAATAAAGTATTATATATATATTTTCATACTACTAATTTAAAGAGTTTTCAAACAATATATATATATTACTATTTAAATGACGTAATTAACTTATGTTAAAATGTATTTACATATAATGTATTACGAGTGTAAATACATCCTTACAAGTATTGAATACACTTTATAATATACCAATACATATAAAGGATAGCAATACTCATATTTTCGTTCAATTTCCTCAAAGAATTCTACTCGCATTCATACGGTATTTTTACCCGTATTATACACAGCTTCTAGAAGTATTTACTATTGGTATATACCAATAGAAATCTGCAATTATTTGTGTAATATATCATCCATGACCTAATCAATTTAATATGTCATGCATGACTTAATACAATTTAACTTATCTTAGATATTTTCACAAAAATCCAAAATTATAACCTTATAAATAAGGACCATTTTAACTCATTTTTACTCCACATTTTCTTAAACTAAAAACACAAACTTGAATGCTCTCATATCATACTTTAATCTCAGCAACTTTCCTATTCATAATCAAGGTAAAATACTTCTCAAAATCCTTGTTCAATTCCTTGTATAGTTGTTATCTTATTATACTTATAAAACTTGTAAAAACTAGAACTTGTTTTGGTGAACACCAAGCTTGTTTGAAAAACTAATCTAATCTTTCTAACTTACCTCTAA
This sequence comes from Rutidosis leptorrhynchoides, assembly GCF_046630445.1. Classification (NCBI taxonomy): domain Eukaryota; kingdom Viridiplantae; phylum Streptophyta; class Magnoliopsida; order Asterales; family Asteraceae; genus Rutidosis; species Rutidosis leptorrhynchoides. The sequence goes on from NC_092339.1 coordinate 311,987,415, forward strand.
TAACACTTATTTATATGTATTATGATGTTATATTAAGTTAATATAATAACATATAACTTGTACATATGAAGAACACCTTGAAACTTAACATATATCCTTTAATCTCCATTCGGTAAAAAGCGGGCTGTTTTGGGTTGGGAATTAAAAACCTATCTTAGACTTTGAGTTCAAGGCTAAAACTTTGGAAATATGTTAATATATGTAAATAAGACTTCCAGTATTTTTTTCATGATTTTAGACAAAGTGTAAGTATTTTATCAAAAATCATATATTGGGTAGATGCCGGGATTTTTCCAAATCTGTCCACCGACACAAAAAGAGGCTAAAGCTCTAAAAATTACTACTTGGGATGAACTTTTAGAATCTGTTTTGTAAAATTTACTTCTTAATGAATCCATAGCAATTTGATTCACATTAAACGGAGTTGTAATGAATATTTGGCGAGCAAAACAAAATCTGCTAAAATTAACATTGTATGGACGAAATTTATATTATAAAAACTATATTAACCATATCCTTGCTAACTTTTCCTATATCCTATATATATTTGGATATGTTATCAGTAGTATAACAAAATATTATAATCTTGGTTAATTCTGTGATTGTATATATGTATAATAATATTTTTGGTACGTCCTAACACAATAAGTATACATTACGTTTTGATAAATTCTAAGACAATACGTACACAATACGTCTTAGTTAATTCTAAGACAATTCGTCTCTGGGTTGATGCAAAGACAATACGTATACAATACGTCTTGGGGTAATTCTAAGATTATATATATATATATATATATATATATATATATATATATATATATATATATATATATATATACCGATTATTGGACTGTTGGACTTTTCAGACTATTTTGGACTACTAACAAAGGACTACTAACAATGGACTACTAACATAAAATGTTAAAAATTATTATATACGTATTCTATGAACTTGCATTATTTTATTCATATGTCGTATTATTATCTGAATCGTTATTATTGTTATAGGTTCGTGAATCCAAGGACGACGGTCATATTTTTAATAAGTTGAAAACTTTATATTAATATATTTTTACTACTGTGAGTATATAGTTCCATTTTTAAACTCTACAAATATTTTGGGATGAGAATACATGCATTTTATGTTTTACGCCATAGACACAAGTACTTAAAATATATTCTACGTTGAGTTGTACCACTTTGCATATCTTCCCTAATAGCTTGGTAACTAATATTTACATGTTGTAAGAACATGTATACGCGAATCCTATTGATAGATCTATCGGGTTTGACAACCCCAACCGGGCTAGTCGCTCTAGTATCGTAAACGGTTGCATAGTACTTCATTTTTACTACACTTGGTACAGTGTAGGGAGATTTCATAATAAAGGGAATATGCCACATTAATGGTTAAGTATGGTTACCGAAGCGCTCAACAACTTATAGAATACTTTTATACACTTGCGAGTGTACATATATTTATAAATATGAAATCTTGTGGTCTATATTTATATTGATGATAAACCTATATATCTCACCAACCTTTGTGTTGACTGTTTACGCATGTTTATTCTCAGGTCCTTAAGAAAGTCTTCCGCTGTTGCATTATCTGAGCAAGCTGTGCATTGAGTCTCATACTTTTATTTAAATAAAGTGTTGCATTCAATAAAACCTTTGTCATGTATTATATTCGACTGTTACGTCACGTGTGTAGTATTTGGAAACCGATGCATTTTGGGGATTATTTCTTAAATAATCACCCACTTATTTAAAACATGCATTATGTATAATAATGATGTGCTTTTTATGAAACGAATGCAATATTTTCTAAAACGTATCATATAGAGGTCAAATACATCGCTATGGGACCAATGAATAACGTACTTCATTTATAGTAATATGGACAGGTCATTTCAATTGGTATCAGAGCGGTGGTCTTAGCGAATCAGGTCTTGCATTAGTGTGTCCAAAGGATAGTTATTAAGATGCATTAGTGAGTCTGGACTTCGACCTTAACTGCATATCAAAAGTTTTGCTTATTATTTCTAGTCGGAAATCATCTGCTTATCACCCTTAGAAAATTACATGCTTATCATTCTTAGTCTAGACACATCTTACTGCATTGATTACATGAATAGTGTATAGACGAAATTCATATCTTAGCGTATCTGCTAATTCATATCTTAGCGTATCTATTACTGTAAACTTTGCCTAACATATTCCGTAAATTCTTCCGTAATCTATGAAATCTTTTGCTATATATATATATATATATATATATATATATATATATATATATATATATATATATATAGATATTATATGTAATTAGAATGCCATCCGATAGCTGGAAATCATTTCATATCGAAAAATCCTTTATTCAATCGTACGAAATGGAACTCTCCACTAGTTCAAGTCCCTCGAATTCCGATATGGAGTTTCACTCGAGCTCCGAAAGTAGTGTGTCCGGAATGGATCGACCAATTAGCCATCATCTATTTTGGATGAATTGGGGATGGGTTCGTAGTCTACTTAATCATTGGAGACAAGAAGAAGGTGATCCCTTCCATCCACCACATTGTCCTCTTGGTGAAGAACATGAGGCACATACCGGCGAACCCGTTCATAACACCATTTTCTCTCTCCTTTCCAGGATATGCCGCAACGAGTATAATATTACTAATATTATTGAGGCTATCTGACATTTACTCCGTATCTTGCATGGTGAATTATTTAGTAAAAAAAAAAAATTACTATCATGAAAAGCAAAACTTCATTAGTAAGTGCATCCTACATCATTTCATTCCCTTTATAAAGCTCTTGACCTCTCTTTTTATTCAAGAAACTTTAAACATCTTCTTTCACAATACAAAACAAAACAAATTCTCATCATCTATACTCACATCAAACCACTACCAGCACCAGCACCAGCATTACCAACAACATCACAAGCCTCAACATCGCAAGCCGCATTACGAGCATCAAACATCATACGCACCGCAGGCACTGAGGGATACCAACAATAATGAGTGATGAAGTATTAATTCATTATTTCATTTACGTTGAAGAAATATTCCGCGGCGATTATGTAATCTCTAAAGTTTTATGGATTATTCATTTCTAGTTCCAACCGTAAACCAAATGAGATTAATATAATATTAACTCATTAAATCCATATTACATCAATATACATACATATATTTTCTTAAAGACTGTAATAAAAATTCTTTTGTACAAAATATTACTTGTGAAATTTTATTTTAACGGGTAGGTAATACCCGAGAAATACTTAAGTTCACATTAATATGTTACACTGTACATTTTCAATGATATTTCGACAATCGTTAATTATACTCTCTCCTTTCATAGCAATATACATCATTTCACAAATTTCAAGACAACCATTTTTCATACCAATTCAATTACATATTCTGATTTTGACAGATCAAAATCCAAGTCAAGATTTAAGAAGTGCCATCAATCTTAAATTCCTACATCCTTCAAAATCATACTTTAAATTCAAACTATACTAGAACATCACTTTCATTCACATAACTCATAAAGATATTCGTATCATTCAAGATTTACGACGAATTCATTATACGGATATTGACGATGACAACCTGCATCTAAACCCTTCAAAATTCTTGAAAACATCTCAACTAAAGAACAATTGAGAGAATGAACCAATCACACGATACATACGAAGAATATATGCATATAGATATGCATTCGGAGGACACTTGAACCTAAGCAAAGGTTCAACACGTATCCGTGTCAGATCCTTTAGCATTATTATTACCCAAAATAACTTTACAATCACTTTTCAAAATAGCAAATTTTATCACAGCTCCAAAAAGACAACTTCGACTTTTCATCCGGAGTAGCCTTATTATAACCTTGATATATACGTTGTCTTTTCGCCATCGTTACTGGGGAACCTTTTATATTCCACCACATTAGTAATAAGCTTACCAGAAACTTTATTGCTCTTTGACTTAAATCTCTCTGAAAGATCACTATAAAACCTTGTCATGTACCCATCTACATCTTGTAACAATAATTGTCATACCAAACCCCAGGAAGCATCAATAATTATTCTTGAATCTCACATCATTTTTGCATATACATATAACGTTATTTCCTGGAATTATAATTCTGAAATCCAGAATAGCACTTCAGCCTACGAATCAGTACTATGAAGTTTTGAAAAAGCTGAATGAAGCAGCAGAAACTGTAGACAACTGTAACAGTCAAAAGTTGATAATAAAGAATATTGTGTTAGCAAAGCACAGAAAAAGAGAAGGTTTGGAACTGGAAAAAGGATTGAGCAGACCCTGAAGGAGGCTGTGGACAAATCACAAGGATGAAATCTACCTTCAAAGAATCCAAATGATTCGGTGTTTGCTAAAATCCTTAGCAAATACCTTGCACCTTACTCTAAAACCCTTGCGGACAATATTCTTCATCATCCTCTTATCTTAAATATTCTAAGATATCATCGTATCTTCCATTATAAATATCCTTCAAATTTTTGAAGATATTTTCATAACCATTCTTATCTGAAATCATTTATCCCCTCGCGTTATCTGTAGCACATCATAAAAGAAACTGTTTTTTTTTTCTAAACATCTGAAACCTCTCAGTGTAAAGTATGAATGTTTTTGAAGTAATGTTAGGAACTGAAACATGAGTTAGTATAATATAATGACACTTGATCAATGTGATTATATTACAGTAAGTCATGCTGAGTTTCTAAATGGAACGTAATGATTCACAGACCATAACGTCATCATGTGCCATGTTACATGACTCTTACATTCAATCTAATCTCTAAACATATCAAGAACATATTCTATTGATAGTTCTATCTTTTCCTTTGGATTCTGGTAATTTCACAAGTCAAATTGTGCTATCACAATTTCTCTCTTAGAGCATTAGCTATGTTCATTCCGAATTTTATATCTATGAATTCTAGACCATTATTCACTTGACTTGAAGTCGGGAAAAGAAGACGGAAGCATGAAACTCCAAAATATAAGGAAAAATATAAGCACGAAGACAACGCAGAAATTACAAACCGTGTATATCGATGCGTATAGCAATATAAAGATACGGGAAACCTAAGAACACTATAAACCCAAGAGCATAGTAGAAATTAACGGATTGCTCTGGTGGAAGATGAAAAAGAAGAATGACAGATGTGATAGTCAAGAATATATCAAGAATTAAAACTGGATGGAGCATATTGACGAATGTTTTGGAAGTACGAAGAAAAGAAGAAATTATAAAAGATGGGAGATGTGGAAATAAGGAAACGTAGGAGGTTGATTTATAGTAAAATATCCACAGAGAAATCGAGACAGATTATTGCATTAAATCGAAGAGGATCATAACTTCCTTTATCACCAAAGAATCAAATCTTATATACATTACAAAGATTTTCTTTAATCCGGAGATCAACCGTGATGACGTCAAAAGATAAGACGAATCCCTATTTTCTCATTTCACTCTTTTACGATAGCTTCACTCATACGTTTCGAGTAATCGAATTATTTTATCCATATTTCTCAATCATGATAAAACCCTATGAATCAACTTATATTCGTCATAATAACATTCTTATTGTTAGCCATGACGACCTCGATCAAATTTCGGGACGAAATTTCTTTAACGGGTAGGTACTGTGACAACCCGGAAATTTCTGACCAAATTTAAACTTAATCTTTATATAATTCTGACTTGATAAGCAATGAATTTTAATAAATCTTAAACCTCCGAATAGAGTTTTACACAAGCTTTTGGTCACCCTTTTATTCCGACAATTCACGAAAGTCATAACTTGATTTAATTGTTTAATTGTTTAATTATTGTGTATATATATGGATTTATATATATTTAACTTGAAAATATGATAATTAAATATCTCATTAAGTATATTAACAAAGTATTATATATATATTTTCATACTACTAATTTAAAGAGTTTTCAAACAATATATATATTACTATTTAAACGACGTAATTAACTTATGTTAAAATGTATTTACATATAATGTATTACGAGTGTAAATACATCCTTACAAGTATTTAATACACTTTATAATATACCAATACATATAAAGGATAGCTATACTCGTATTTTCATTCAATTTCCTCAAAGAATTCTACTCGCATTCATACGGTATTTTTACCCGTATTATACACAGCTTCTATAAGTATTTACTATTGGTATATACCAATAGAAATCTGCAATTGTTTGTGTAATATGTCATCCATGACCTAATCAATTTAATATGTCATGCATGACTTAATACAATTTAACTTATCTTAGATATTTTCACAAAAAGCTAAAATTATAAGCTTATAAATAAGGACCATTTTTACTCATTTTTACTCCACATTTTCTTAAACTAAAAACACACACTTGAATGCTCTCATATCATACTTTGATCTCAGCAACTTTCCTCTTCATAATCAAGGTAAAATACTTCTCAAAATCCTTGCTCAATTCCTTGTATAGTTGCTATCTTATTATACTTATAAATTTTGTAAAAACTAGAACTTGTTTTGGTGAACACCAAGCTTGTTTGAAAAATTAATCTAATATTTCTAACTTGACTCTAATAACACTTATTTATATGTATTATGATGTTATATTAAGGTAATATAAGAACTTATAACTTGTACATATGAAGAACACCTTGAAACTTAACATATATCCTTTAATCTCCATTCGGTAAAAAGCGGGCTGTTTTGGGTTGGGAATTAAAAACTTATCTTAGACATTGAGTTCGAGGCTAAGACTTTGGAAATATGTTAATATATGTAAATAAGACTTCCAGTATTTTTTTCATGATTTTAGACAAAGTGAAAGTATTTTATCAAAAATCATATATTGGGTGGATGCCGGGATTTTTCCAAATCTGTCCACCGACACAAAAATAGGGTAAAGCTCTAAAAATTACTACTTGGGATGAACGTTTCGAATTGGTTTTGTAAAATTTACTTCTTAATGAATCCATAGCAATTTGATTCACTTTAAACGGAGTTGTAATGAATATTTGGCGAGCAAAACAAAATCTGCTAAAATTAACATTGTATGGACGAAATTTATATTATAAAAACTATATTAACCATATCCTTGTTAACTTTTCCTATATCCTATATATATTTGGACATGTTATCAGTAGTATAACAAAATATTATAATCTTGGTTAATTCTGTGATTGTATATATGTATAATAATATTCTTGGTACGTCCTAACACAATAAGTATACAATACGTTTTGATAAATCCTAAGACAATACGTACACAATACATCTTAGTTAATTCTAAGACAATACGTATACAATATGTCTCTGGGTTGATGCAAAGACAATACGTATACAATACGTCGTGGGGTAATTCTATATATATATATATATATATATATATATATATATATATATATATATATATATATATATATATATATATATATATATATATATATATATCCCGATTATTGGACTGTTGGACTTTTCGGACTATTTTGGACTACTAACAAAGGACTACTAACAATGGACTACTAACATAAAATGTTAAAAATTATTATATAAGTATTCTATGAACTTGCTTTATTTTATTCATATGTCGTATTATTATCTGAATCGTTATTATTGTTATAGGTTCGTGAATCCAAGGACGACGGTCATATTTTTAATAAGTTGAAAACTTATTATTAATATACTTTTACTACTGTGAGTATATAGTCCCATTTTTAAACTCTACAAATATTTTGGGATGAGAATACATGCATTTTATGTTTTACGCCATAGACACAAGTACTTAAAATATATTCTACGTTGAGTTGTACCACTTTGCATATCTTCCCTAATAGCTTGGTAACTAATATTTACATGTTGTAAGAACATGTATACGCGAATCCTATTGATAGATCTATCGAGTTTGACAACCCCAACCGGGCTAGTCGCTCTAGTATCGTATACGGTTGCATAGTACTTCATTTTTACTACACTTGGTACAGTGTAGGGAGATTTCATAATAAAGGGAATATGTCACATTAATGGTTAAGTATGGTTACCGAAGCGCTCAACAACTTATAGAATACTTTTATACACTTGCGAGTGTACATATATTTATAAATATGAAATCTTGTGGTCTATATTTATATCGATGATATAACTATATATCTCACCAACCTTTGTGTTGACTGTTTACGCATGTTTATTCTCAGGTGCTTAAGAAAGTCTTCCGCTGTTGCATTATATGAGCAAGCTGTGCATGGAGTCTCATACTTTTATTTAAATAAAGTGTTGCATTCAATAAAACCTTTGTCATGTATTATATTCGACTGTTACGTCACGTGTGTAGTATTTAGAAACCGATGTATTTTGGGGATTATTTCTTAAATAATCGCCCACTTGTTTAAAACATGCATTATGTATAATAATGTTGTGCTTTTTATGAAACGAATGCAATATTTTCTAAAACGTATCATATAGAGGTCAAATACCTCGCTATGGGTCCAATGAATAACGTACTGCATTTATAGTAATATGAACGGGTCGTTTCATATATATAACACTATCTTATTCGAAGATTTGAACATGTAATCACTAGAACATAGTTTAGTTAATTCTAAACTTGTTCGCAAACAAAGTTAATCCTTCTAACTTGACTTCTAAAATCAACTAAACACATATTCTATATCTATATGATATGCTAACTTAATTATTTAAAACCTGGAAACACGAAGAACACTGTAAAACCGGACATACGCCGTCGTAGTAACACCGCGGGCTGTTTTGGGTTAGTTAATTAAAAACTATGATAAACTTTGATTTAAAATTTGTTCTTCTCGGAAAATGATTTTTCTTATGAACATGAAACTATATCCAAAAATCATGGTTAAAATCAAAGTGGAAGTATGTTTTTCAAAATGGTCATCAAGACATCGTTCTTTCGACTGAAATGACTACCTCTTACAATATTGACTTGTAACCTGTATTTCCAACTATAAACTTATACTTTTTCTGTTTAGTTTCATAAATTTCAGTTCATTATGAAACCATAGCAACTTGAATCACTCAAAACGGATTTAAAACGAAGAAATTATGGGTAAAACAAGATTGGATAATTTTGCTTGTTGTAGCTACGTGAAATTTGTAACAAATCTATACAAATCATAACTTAACTAACTTATATTGTATTATACATATATTCTGTAATCTTGGGATACCATAGACACGAATACATTGTTTTGACATATCATATCGACCCATATATATATATATATATATATATATATATATATATATATATATATATATATATATATATATATATATATATATATATATATATATATATATATATATATATATATATATATATTGGAACAACCATAGAAACCCTATATGCAGTAATGTTTGAGTTAGCTATACAGGGTTGAGGTTGATTCCAAAATAATATATATACTTTAAGTTGTGATCGAGTCTGAGACTTGTAGACACTGGGTTGTGGATTGATTCGAGATAATATATATTGCTTTATTTCTGTACATCTAACTGTGGACAACTAGTTGTAGGTTACTAACGGGGACTGATGACTTAACAAACTCAAATCATTAAAACGTAATAAAAATGTTGTAAATATATTTTGAACATACTTTGATATATATGTACATATTTGTTATAGGTTCGTGAATCAACCAGTGGCCAAGTCTTATTCCGACGAAGGAAAATCTATAAAAGTGATTTATAATCCCACTTTTAAATCTAATATTTTTGGGATGAGAATACATGCAGTTTTATAAAGGTTTTACAAAATAGATACAAGTACTTGAAATTACATTCTATGTTGGATTATGAATACCGAATATCACCCTTTTAGCTTGGTAGCCTAAGAAATAGGGAACAGACACCCTAATTGACGCGAATCCTATAGGTAGATCTACGGGCACTAACTCCCCCCATACTGGAAAATGGTATGCTTTAGTACTTCGAGTTATTAATACAGATGGATTTCTGTTTTGGAGATATTCTATATGCATTTTGTTAATGTCGGTTACCAGGTGTTCAACATATGAATGATTTTTTATACAGATTGTATGTTATTGAAAGATGAAATTTTGTGGTCTATTATTACGATTTGATATATATAGGTTAAACCTATAACTCACCAACATTTTTGTTGACGTTTAAAGCATGTTTATTCTCAGGTGATTATTAAGAGCTTCAGCTGTTGCATGCTAAAATATGGACAAGATTTGGTGTCAGCATGCTTGTATAATATTGTTTAAAATTGCATTCGAGATTTACTTTGTTAACATATTAATATTGTAAACCAATATGTATTGGTCCTGTGTAAGTGTGATATTTTTAGATTATCAAATTTTGATAATCTAGGTGGTGTCCTTTTAACCTTGTCAATAAAATAAAGGTTATGATTTGTTTTAAAAACGAATGCAGTCTTTGAAAAACGTCTCATATAGAGGTCAAAACCTCGCAAAGAAATCAATTAATATGAAACGTTTATAATCGATATGAACGGGATATTTCAATCCATGTGATGTAGTGACTAGCTAGGTCGAGTTAGTCTATTGAGGTTTGATTAGCCAAGTCGGGTTAATCAATTTTCGTTAGGGGTTTAACCGAGTCGGGTTGACCAAGTGTGTTTGACTAACTGAGTCAGGTTAATCAATTGTTGTTAGGGGTTTAACCGAGTCGGGTTGACCTAGTATGTTTAACTAACCGAGTCGGGTTAATCAATTGTTGTTAGGGGTTTAACCGAGTTGGGTTGACCAAGTGTGTTTGACTAACCGAGTCGGGTTAATCAATTGTTGTTAGGGGTTTAACCGAGTCGGGTTGACCAAGTATGTTTAACTAACCGAGTCGGGTTAATCAATTGTTGTTAGGGGTTTAACCGAGTCGGGTTGACCTAGTGTGTTTGACTAACTGAGTCGGGTTAATCAATTTTTGTTAGGGTTTGACCGAGTCGGGTTGATCGAGTGTGTTTGACTAACCGAGTCGGGTTAATCATTTGGTGTTGGGGGCTAAACCGAGTCGGGTGTAACCGTGATGTGATTAGATGGTTACTTGTGTTGCTCTTCATTAAGTGTTAGTGTAGGAATGGTATGCCAAATGGTATGTCGTTCGAGAGGCGTTTACGTTAACCACCTATGTGTACGAGTAAGGTTACAGGAGTAGACCAGCTTCGAAGTGTGTTGATAACCGTGCTCACGATTGCGATGGTGTGCGGGAGGATGTAAGACTTGGTGTTTCCAAGCGTCTCCTTAGTGATGAGTTGAAGGGTAAATAGGCTAGTTGTGCGGCCTAGTTGGATAGGGACTAGCGGGTGTCGCTAGAAAGTTGTGGGCCTTGATCCGTAAGGTTCGTTGAATTTGTGTGACTTCGAGTAGTCAGGTGACATGTGACACCGAGGGTAGACCCCCTAAGGGTCGAGCTCTTGAGACTCGATGGTAGTAATGGGAGTTACATAACACTGCGTCAGGTGCCTCCGTATACCTGCTAGTGGAATGTTTCACTCTGGTGGTGTGATTACCTCATACTTGGGTACCGATATGAAACCCGAAGGTACGATAATGGTTTATTGTGATGATTAGCGGGCGTTAACATTTGGCCGATTTGAAAGGTCGAGGTTCGAGTACCTTGTTGTAAATCTGCGAAGAATTGTTGAGTATGACCAACGTCGAGACCAGTCATGTGTGTTGTGGAATGTCGAAATTTCGTGAGATGTTATCATCTTGGCGGTGATAGTGTGGGGTAAAAACCCTAAGTGGGGGAGTATGTACCCGGAGGATAAGGTTTTGCCTCGGTTTGGTAGGCGTGTTCAAGCGGTTTGCTGGAAGTCGTCCCGTTTTGTGAGCGAACTCGGGACGTAGAGTGTTAATTTTGACTGTCTCGTATGGGGATATGTTAGTGTAGAGCGCATTCGAGAGAGAGTTCTCTAGAGTATAGAGGACTTGTACATGCGAAAGGTGACTAGATCATCCTTGATGGACGGTCAAAGTAAAGGTTCACTTGGAAAGATGGACGAGTGGTGAACAAAAAAAAAGATTGTGTGTCGATTGGAGTTACCGAAGAGCGTATGGGGAATTCCATCACCTTGTGTGTGGTGCGGATGACCCGAATAGATTGTCGGTTGGTGATGATACTCTAAGTCATAAGTTAGAGTGTGCCACAGAATCGTGAAGGAAATTGTTGTGTGGTTTACACATTGCGTATTAAAGAACTGAGACCGATATGATGCAATGGTCGCATCGAAAGGTCCTGAGTTATGTGAGAACTTGAAGAGTCGAGGAAGGTGTACTTTCTTGACTGTTATGAGGGCTTAGATCGCGAGGACGCGATCCAGTTTAAGTGGGGGAAGTCGTAACACCCTGAACTCAAACGTACATGTGCAGGCATTTAAACAAGAGGCCGGAGTCGTAAAACCTGTTTAATGTTAGAACATACTTCGTACGACATTTCTAACAATGTATTATGGTTGGTTTACCTCAATTATGATTGGGTGTATCATTGGTGGCGTATGAATATTTAATTTTATACATCACATTCAGTTTCAGAGTGGCACGCCATGCCAAAGCAAAATTCAGCAAACCAGTTTCAAAGTGGCACGCCGCCAAGAAAGTGGCACGCCGTGCCAAGGAAAAAATTAGCAAATTCAGAACCCAAGTGGCACGCCGGGCCAGTTAGGTGGCACTCCGTGCTAAGACCTGATTCAGCATTTTTTTAAAGGGGTTTAATGAGGGGTAGTTTCGTCCTTTCACATGTGGACGGATTTTTTGCCACCAAAACTGATCCAAACCTTATCCTAACTTCATTTCTTCCATTTTCTTCTCATCCAAACACATGAAACCCTAGAGTGAGAAATAAAAGGTTTAAGAGAAAGATTTGGGGTTTTGGGGAAGAAAAAGAGTGATTCGGTCAAGAGTGAAAGAGTTAAAGTTGTTTTCCTCGTTCACGGAAACGTTGTGGTAGTGTTGGTAAGTTCTAACTCCGAATTTCATTGTTTATGATTTTTGTTCAATTTAGGGTTTTGAACTTGCATGTTCTTAAGAAAACCCATTTAGCTCTTTAATGGAAGTTTGGAGCTAGTAATTGGTGTTGTTGACCCTTGTTGGTGTATTTTGGGTTGGTTAATGATTTAACCATGGTTAAGACTTGTAATTGGGTTTAATCACTAGGTTTAGTGATTTTGGAAGTGTTGAAACCCATTTGGGTGTATTTGGAAGACTAATTTTGAAATGGGTCAAAATCAGGGTTTATGAGTCAAATTGGGAAAGACAAGTATTAATACTTGTGTTTTGGTTAAATTGGCGTTATAGGACCATTTTCACTTGTGTTAAGTGATTATTGGTTAGTTTGGGCTTTGGTTGTGCTTGGAAATGCAACTGGGTCAAATTTGCACTAAGTGTCAATTTGGGTTGATTTGTAATCCACCCTAATTGTGTTGTGTGTATTGTGATAAATGGAATAGGTACATTCCATTGGCGAGTTGCGAACTATTCGGTTGCATTCATCGAGGCGCTAAGGTGAGTGGAATATTTATACATGTATGTATGTAGTTTATTTACTCGTACGCGATGTGGGTCTTCGGTGCCACATCGTGAGTATGTGTGGGTGATTCACAAGTCGATGACACCTCATGGTGATTCACAAGTCGGTGACACCTCATGGAGGTTCACAAGTCGGTGACCTCGTATGTTTTGGCGGGTGACTCACAAGTCGGTGACACCCTATGGTGATTAACAAGTCGGTGACACCTCATGGAGGTTCACAAGTCGGTCACCTCGTATGTCTTGGTGGGTGATTCACAAGTCGGTGACACCCTATGGTGATTCACAAGTCGGTGACACCCTATGGTGATTCACAAGTCGGTGACACCTCATGGAGGTTCACAAGCCGGTGACCTCGTATGTGTTGGCGGGTGACTCACAAGTCGGTGACACCCTAGAGTGATTCACAAGTCGGTGACACCTCATGGTGGTTCACAAGTCGGTGACCCATTATGTCGTGGTAGGTGATTCACAAGTCGGTGACACTTTATGATGATTCACAAGTCGGTGACATAATTGCGAGTTAGACTCGGCGATATTGGTCGACTACAAGTCGGTAGTACCAAAGCGGGAGAATGGTTAGCATGTTTATGTCTTGTTATGTTTCGTTTATATTCGTGGTGATGTATATACTAATGTTGTTGCTAGTTTTATGTTTGGTGATGCTAGCTCGTTTATGCGTTGTTTGCATGGTAATTGTATGTGGATGCGTGTAGGTAAACTATATATGTATATGTATAAGTATTGCATTCACTAAGCAATTAGCTTACCCTCTCGTTGTTTATATTTTTATAGGTTGCAAGTGGCGGCTTGGATTTGCTTGGGGACTAGTGCTTTACGGATTGCTTTAGACTTTGATTATGATTGGGTAGCGTTCTCAATCACCATGCTCGGTTTTGGTTGTAAAGTAAACTAGTCGGGTCATGATCTTTCTTTTGGATACGTCAAATGAGTCCCGGGTTGTATTCCCGTTTTGTAAACTTAATTCATCTATTGTATGTTTTAAAGATGTTTAAACTTAATATTGTAATGATGATGTTTTCGGAAACATAAATGGGCTAATGTTGTATATATTGTTATGTTAAAAAGAAAAATTTTTATGGGCCGAAATTACGACGTGTTGGGTCGTTATACAAAACGTATATCATATTCCTGTAACGTCACAAACAGGGTTAATAAGAGTCTAAGAATATAATGAGTAATTATACAATTTCGCATTTAATTAAAAAAAGCTCTTAACTTATTTTCATATAATACTTCAAATAGTTTATTTTTCAAAGCTTATTTGTCTGCCAAATAATGCTAGATGCCAGAGCATATGAAGAGCATTATATTAGGCTCTCGTAAACGTTTACAATCTAGTTACCGAAACACACTTCGGAGACAGTGGCGAAAGTATGTACGGACAGAGGGGGTAGATGCCCCAGTCAATTTCAAATTTTTAATGCAAAAATTTTATATCTTTTCATTTTGCCCCTTATGTATTTTTTTTTCCTTGCCCAAAAGTCTACATATTTTCCTCCTAAAGCCTCCATATCTTGTTAAAAATTTTCATATGTTGTTCAAAAACCTCCATATTATACCAAAAAACTTTCATATTTTTCTCAAAAATTTTTTTTACACATTTAAAAAAAAAAATTCGCGCCGACAAAAGAAATTTCTAGTTCTGTCATTGCTCGAAGTTATTCATGTGGACGAGAAAGTAATGATTACAAGATAATTAACCTACTGGTTACTATCATTATATCCTCAGTGTCAATACATCTTGATATGACCATGATATGACTAAAAATGATTGAAAACAGTATGATAATATTATGGATAGGTTGTGATACGTACATCCGAGTACAACTAGTCTTACTTTACTTGAACATTTTTTTTTTTTTTTTTTTTTTTTTTTTTTTTTTTTTTTTTTTTTTTTTTTTTTTTTTTTTACTTGAACATTAAAAACCATTTCCGTTTATTTCACAAAAGAAAGTTATTTGCAGATTATGGGTATGTGAGTTTGTCATCGCGAAAGAATATCAGACTTTCTTATTTCATACCATATGTTGTAATATACTAGCATCCTAATGTTGTGAATCCAATCCAACTATTTATTATGTGACAAATTTATTTATGTTTGTAACCATTACACAATGAATCATACAGTTAGTTCTCTGCCTACATCTCTTCAACCTTACTTCAATACCAAACCAAAAACACACCAGTTTTCTCCCAAACAAAACTCATT
The DNA here is from genome assembly GCF_046630445.1 of Rutidosis leptorrhynchoides. NCBI lineage: Eukaryota > Viridiplantae > Streptophyta > Magnoliopsida > Asterales > Asteraceae > Rutidosis > Rutidosis leptorrhynchoides. The sequence goes on from NC_092339.1 coordinate 312,003,236, forward strand.
CCCTCCCGCCAAAAAATGATCATCAAATACATCATGTTTACTCTATTAACCTTAACTCATACAACAACCCAACCTTTAGCCCCACAAGATGCCGATGCATCCGGCATCGATGGCGAATGGCAACTACTACACGAAAACATCGGAATATCCCCAATGCATATGCAACTCCTACGCAACAACAAAGTAGTCATGTTCGATAAAACCGATTTCGGCCCTTCAAACATTTCCCTCCCTCTCAATCGTTGTCGATATGATCCTTTTGATCCTGTCCTCCAAAAGGATTGCACTGCTCACTCGATCCTATACGATATTACATCAAACACGTTTCGACCATTGTCTATACGAACGGACACTTGGTGTTCATCGGGTGCGGTTCTACCCGATGGCACGTTGGTTCAAACCGGTGGGTACAATGATGGAGACCATACGGTTCGTCTCATGGTTCCTTGTGACGATGAAACCTGTGACTGGATCGAATTCTCTGGGTACCTAACGGAACCCAGGTGGTTTTCGACCGATCAATTACTCCCGGATGGGCGGGTTATTATAATTGGCGGGAGACGTCAACTTAGTTACGAATTTTATCCCACTAGTTCTTCGACTTTCTTTACGTCTTTCTTCAATTCGTCTTCGTTCTTGATGGATTTTCTTAGAGATTCGACCAATGGGATAAGCGAAAACAATTTGTATCCGTTCGTTCATTTGTTGCCCGATGGAAACTTGTTCATTTTTGTGAACGTTCGCTCGGTTGTACTCGATTACAAGCAAAACAAGGTGGTCAAATATCTCCCTCCGATTCCCGGGGATGATCCGCGGACCTATCCATATTCCGGGTCCTCGATTCTGCTTCCTTTAGATGAAAACGGGTTACTTGAACCCGAGGTGATGATATGTGGCGGTGCTTCACGTGACGCGTTTATAAATATCAAACGGAACCATAGTTTTGACCGGGCGGTTTCCACGTGTGGAAGAATTAAAGTTGCGGATGGTAATCCTATATGGGAGATGGAGACCATGCCCATCGCACGGGTGATGGGCGATATGGTCATTTTACCAAATGGGGATGTAATCATTATTAATGGTGCAGGGTCGGGTACTGCTGGATGGGATAACGCCCGTGATCCAGTGACCCGACCCGTTATGTATCGCCCAAAAGGGCCTCCAAATACACGATTTTCAGTTATGAAATCCACCTCAAGACCAAGACTTTACAACTCGGGTGCAATTTTGGTGACGGACGGGCGGGTTTTAGTAGCAGGAAGCAACCCGAATCCGTTTTATAACTTCACAGATGTCGAATTCCCTACAGATTTAAGCTTAGAGGCATTTTTACCGCCTTATTTAGCTAAAGAAAACGATCAACTTCGACCCGAAATTGTGAGCTTGGAAGGTGAAGTTATGGAATATAAGAAACCGTTCATGGTGACATTTACGGTTTTGAAGTACTTAAAGCTAGCTATGGTAACAGTAAGGATTATAGCACCATCATTTACGACACATTCCTTGGGAATGAATCAAAGAATGGTGGTGTTGCAGGAAGCTAGAAATGTAACGTTTGTATGGGAGTCGTTCGTTAAGGAGTATAATATTGTGGTGTTCGGGCCATCAACGGCTGAGATCGCACCACCGGGATATTATATGTTGTATGTGGTTCATGCAGGCATACCTAGTTCTGGGATGTGGGTAAAGGTTCAGTAACATTACTCCATTGTGTGCTTACACCAGTACTGTATCTATTTGTTATTTTACAAAGGGTTTTACAAAAGGATGCTTAATATAAATTGCAACACTCAACACGTAGGTAGCAATTAGCGTAATATAGGATTTGTTAAATGGGCTGAACTTTTTTTTAACGGCTATTTCGACATCGAATACTCACATTTGTCACTCACGCACACACATTAGGAGGAAGTTTTTCACGCACCATCGCCGCATTGGGTACCCGGTTTGCTTTAAATTAAACCGAGTGGCTTATGGCATACACTTTTATTTACCACAACAGAATCTTTGAGAAAACCTCTCCTGGATTCGAACATACGCTGCTACGCCAACTAGGTCTCAGATCCAACCCAAAACTTATACCACTCGGTGGTAATTGGGCCGAAATTAAAATGCCCAAATGTGTACTTTTAATGCATAAAGCCTCCGAGAATCATATTCCTTACAAAAAGGATTGCAATTTTTGCACTGTATTTATACAAGAACTAAATGTTTTGGACAAAAAGTGATTCGGGTTAACCCAGTCTTATCCCTACCACATTTTATCATTTTCTACCTGAACCCAGTTTTCACTACTAGAAACGAAACCATTCAGGACGACATTTTCTTGCCTTTATGGTGCGAAATTTTGTGCCTTTTGAGCCAATTCTTTCCCGGAAAGTAAATAAATAATGAATATTTCTTTTCGGGAAGACATGTTGTCCCAAAAAGGTCATTCACGATAAAAATATCAAATACTTCAGAAAAGTTGGCTAAAAACAACGTGTTTTGTCTTTTAGTGGACTTTTCCGGACGACTTTTTGTCATCCCGAAAAGTGTCATTCCCTAATTGAGCATTTTCTTGTAGTGTTTAATGGTTGTTCAACTCCCCTGACCTTCCCGGCCATTTCATGAACTCTAGTCAACCACATATCAATAGTAATAAGAGTCAAATATGATATAAGGAGAGTCAAATATGATCACACATATAAATTGTGTTAATAATGATTTAACTTGTTGGATAATATGATTTAGAAGGTTATAGTCTTATAGACATTAAATACAATTTCTGCTAGTTCTGAGTTCTGACCTATTTGACATCTTTCCTTTTTAGCTAATTATTCTTATGTTAATTGTTTTGACCCATATCGAATAATAACAAACATAGAAAAATATCGACCCATTTGTAAGTAAATGAGTTAAAATTAGTGTACCACTAATAATTAGCTCCTTGTGTTTGCCTAAATACATCTTCTCATCCCATCCACGATAAAATAAAAATATAGAATTTGCTAACAGCTTTCAAGCTCTGGTAACTGATATCCTTCTCTTGTTTGCAAGTAATAAAATTAAAGGAGACTGAACTCGAATCTAATGTAACTGGAACATCGAATGATATGGCAGCTGAAAGACCAACAAATAGTAACCCATTTTTATTTATATTTTTTTTTAACATCAAACATTTTTTATAGTTTCTGTAAACTTATCTTTCTCATTCATAAATCTATCTATAATCTATAATCTATAATCTATCTATTCTATCTATCTATCTATCTATCTATCTATCTATCTATCTATCTATAACATCTTATAAATCGTGAAGGATTTGCTGACATGTCACTCCTTAATCAGCCCTTAATCTTTTTCCTGACGTGTAAATCTCTAAATTAATCCCAATTAACACTATTTAAACTATCTAATATACACGCTGGCATTTTAATAGCTATATTCCATAATTCTGATTCCACCTCTCCAACGGCGGCACTCCGACCCTACAACGCTCTCCTTCTCACTCAATAATTTTCATCATCATCAATCAAACCTTCATCTCGATCTTTCTTTCGTTTTCAAAGCTTTTTTGTTTATTTATTATATGGGAGCGTAAAGACTTTTTTAGTTTTTAGCTTATTTGCTTGCAAGCAATAAGCTTTGAAAATACTGTTTAGTGCTACTTTGTTAGTTAGAAGGTTAATTCAAATGCATGGTGATTGAGATCTTCTATTCAACAGTTGAATCAACCTACTCTTCAGAAACTTTGAATCTTTTTAGCTACTTTGTTACTTAGGACTGTAAAAACATTGTATTATGATACTTTCAGAACCACTTCACAGCTACAATTGGTAAGTAGATTATAAACACTGATTATAAGTCACTCTGTTGTATACATTAATAGGTATGGAACTATAAATATCTCTTATCTTTTAGAAGTGTAGCTTAACAATGTAATCTGAGGAATTAAATTTGAAATTGTTGTGATTAATCAGTTAGCATCATTTACAAGATGCCCATAATTCACCATGCTGATAAAACTTGAGGGGATCTCTCCTGACACAGAGAAGGCAAATTTAGTTGAGTAGTCAAAATGATAAACTAACGATTGTAAATGTATGTGCTTTGTTTCTATAAAACGCTATATTATTGACAGCCGCTAATGACGTTTGTTAACAATATGAATTTGTTCATGTCAAACTAATAACATTATTCGAATTTGGATAGTGTTAGTTGTACTTAAAATGTGGCAATGTTCAAATAAATATAATTGTGGTTTTGAGTTTGAACTTTTGTCATATTTTTAGATTTTGTTTTTGTGGAATGCAGGTTCAATCACAAAAGACAATTGTTGGTACAAATGTTTTTGCTCATTAAACTTTGATCCATCAGGTTGGTTTTTGGTTATGGCCTTAAAAAAAAAAAAAAAAAAAAAAAAAAGTATATATATATATATATATATATATATATATATATATATATATATATATATATATATATATATATATGGGCATGATCAATGGGGAAGTAACCAAGCGGGGGGAAGCAAAATTTTTTTTTTTTCGTTTTTTTTGAATTTTTTTTTCCGGCATCAAGATCACACGAAAATATGAACATTTAGAAGAGACACTTCGTGATGAATGTTATTATTTAGGCGGGAAAACGATCGATAAAAATAACATTCAAGATAATATTGTTCGTGAAGAATATGAACGTTTTTTTTTCATGTTTTGTAAAGTAAAATTTAGCCCGATTTAGAGTTTAGGGTTTAGGGTTTAGGGTTTGGTGTTTTGGGTTTATTCCATAAACCCAAAACACCAAACCCTAAACCCTAAACCCTAAACTCTAAACCGTTCGTGTTAAAAACTCAATCTAAATCCTAAATTTAAGCCCTAAATCTAAACCCTAAACCCTAATATCTAAACCCTATAAACCCTAATATCTAAACCCCAATAGCTAAAACCTCAAAATACGCTCGAAAAACACGATAATTGTTATATATTACTTCTTCGAGCGTTTTCCTGCCAAAATAAAAATATTTATCACAAAGTGTCTCTACTAAATGTTCATATTTTCATCTCATCTATAATGTTCGTGAACAAAGTTTTTTCAAAAAATGAAAAAACAAAAAAAGTTTTTGCTTCCCCCCGCTTCCCCCCGAATGGTTACTTCCCTCTTGATCCTACCACTATATATATATATATATATATATATATATATATATATATATATATATATATATATATATATATATATATATATATATATATATATATATATATATATATATATATATATATATATATATATATATATATATATATATATATAGGATCAAGTGGGAAGTAACCAATCGGGGGGAAGCGGGGGGAAGCAAATTTTTTTTTTTTTTCGTTTTTTGAAAAAACTTTGTTCACGAATATTATAGATTGGATGAAAATAAGAACATTTAGAAAAGACACTTCGTGATAAATGTTATTATTTTGGCAGGAAAACGCTCGAAGAAGTAATATATAACAATTATCGTGTTTTTCGAGCGTATGTTGAGGTTTTAGACATTAGGGTTTAGATATTAGGGTTTAGATATTAGGGTTTATAGGGTTTAGATATTAGGGTTTAGAAATTTAGGGTTTAGGGTTTAGATTTAGGATTTAGATCGAGTTTTTAATACGAACTGTGACGCCCCGTACAAAACCATCGTGTACGGATCATCAACAACAGGATCATCACAAGGTCAAACACTATATGTTGTTTGAAAATCGATTTGCATTCATTAAAAAGATAACGTTTTACAAAGATAACATGTCGTAAGACTTATTACAAACCATTGTTCCAAAATAACATAAGTTTACGAATGCAAAACATAAGTTTCATAATTTGAGACATCTCTAGCAATGCAGCGGATAACTAGTACAGTAGGTCCATAACAGCAATTCAATAACAGCATGACAGCAAGTGAAACAGCATGACATCAAGTCTAACAGCGGAAGCAATAAATCTCTAAGCACCTGAGAAATACACGCTTAAAAAGTCAACACGAATGTTGGTGAGCTATAGTTTAAGTTGTAATAGTAACGCAAGATAGGCCACGAGATTTCAGTGCTGCAACAACGTATCAAAACAGTATGAAAAGTATATGCATAACCGTGGGCACCCGGTAACTAGACTTAACGTTTATAACCCCCTGAAAGTACACTTGGCGAGTGCGTATGTTCACGAAGTATTAAACACCCGTTAAATGCTAGCACGACTAGCCCGAGTGGGGATGTCAAACCCTATGGATCCATATTTAAGATTCGCGTTCACCGGTTCAAAAACCAATGACTAAACGTTACCGTGCTAAGGGGAATGTTTATGCCGTTGTATAACCCACACACATATAAAGTTTAAGTACTCGTGCCTAACATGTAAAACGTAAAAAGCGCATGTATTCTCAGTCCCAAAAATAGTAAAAGTGGTAAAAAGGGATGCTATAACTCGCAGTGATAAAAGCGGTAAAGTCGGTAATGAAAGTACGCAAGTAGTAAGTCGGTCCGAAAGGTCCTCAACCTAAATCAAATGTTACTAGGTCAGTAGGTTGTCTTTACAAATTCTAATAGTACATAAAATAAGTTTAAGTTGAAAGGACCCGTTCATATACATTATAAACGATTCACAATAGTTGATTACATTGCGAGGTATTTGACCTCTATATGATACATTTTACAAACATTGCATTCGTTTTTAAAAGACAAACTTTCTTTACATCGAAAATTGACAGGCATGCATACCATTTCATAATATCCACTATCCAACTATAAATTGATTTAATAATAATCTTTGATGAACTCAATGACTCGAATGCAACGTTCTTCGAAATATGCTATGAAAGACTCCAAGTAATATCTTTAAAATGATCAAATGCACAGCGGAAGATTTCTTTAACACCTGAGAATAAACATGCTTTAAAGTGTTAACCAAAAGGTTGGTGAGTTCATTAGTTTATCATAATCATTTATTTCCATCATTTTAATAGACCACAAGAATTTCATTTCCAGTTCTCATAAATATACGTCTCATGCATAGAGACAAAAATAATCATTCATATGGTGAACACCTGGTAACTGACATTAACTAGATACATATAAGAATATCCCCTATCATTCCGGGATCCTCCTTCGGACATGATATAAATTTCGAAGTACTAAAGCATCCGGTACTTTGGATGGGGTTTGTTAGGCCCAATAGATCTATCTTTAGGATTCGCGTCAATTAGGGTGTCTGTTCCCTAATTCTTAGATTACCAGACTTTAATAAAAAGGGGCATATTCAATTTCGATAATTCAACCATAGAACGTAGTTTCAATTACTTGTGTCTATTTCGTCAAACATTTATAAAAGCGCATGTATTCTCAGTCCCAAAAATATAAAGGGTAAAAAGGCAAATGAAACTCACCATACTGTATTTCGTAGTAAAAATACATATAACGTCATTGAACAAGTGTAAGGTTGGCCTCGGATTCACGAACCTAAATTAATTATATATAATTATGTGTTGATCAATATTTGTCTAACAAATTAGGTCAAGTCATAGTGTACCACAATCCTAATGCTCGAGACTAATATGCAAAAGTCAACAAAAGTAAATTTGACTCAAAATAATTTCCAAAAATCTATACATGATTAATATATAGTTTAAATATCGTCGTTTTATATTTTTAAATATTTTTAAAAGATTTATTAGAGTAAATAATATAATTTATTTATTAATAAATATAATTTTATATTAAATTTATATAATATAATATACTTTTATATATATTAAGTAATAAAATTTATAGGGTTCATTTAATATCATAAAGATAATATGATAGGTATTATTAAAGTAAGTTATTACACGTAGTAAAATATGTTTGTATCACATATTTATTTGATAAAATAATATCTATAATGATAGTAAGTAAAAGTTGTATTATTTTGTAATAATAATTATTATTATAAAAATATCAATATTTATAATTACTAAGATGACATTATGATAAAACGATAATTCTAATTATGATAACTTTAATATTTACGATAATTTTTAATATTATCTTTAAAATAATAATTCTATTTAAAATAATAATAATAATGATATTTTATAGTAACAATGAAATTTCTATTAAAATGATAATTTTTGTTAAAATGATAGTTTTAATACTAACGATACTTTTAATAATAATAGTAATGATAAAAATAATAAGAACGATAATTTTATCTAAATCAATATCTTATAATATTTTAATTTCATCATGATACTCTTACTCATTATTTCCTAATCGTTTCATTTAATAGCTTTTAATCGTCTTTTATATCGTGTTCATAATAATGATAATAATAGTAATCAAAATAATTAGGTGTTACAAATATTTGTTTTAATTACACTAATATTAATAATGATAGTTACTATAACATTATAAACGATAATACTAATAATTATCTTAATGATAATATAGTAATAATAATAATAACAATAACAATAACCATTTTTAAATAATGATATATATATTAATAATGATAATAATAATAATAATACTAATAATAATAATAATAATAATAATAATAATAATAATAATAATAATAATAATAATAATAATAATAATAATAATAATAATAATAATAATAATAATAATAATAATAATAATAATAATAATAATAATTGGATAATAATAATAATACTAATTATAACTTTAACGATAATAACGATAGTAATAATAATAAAAAATAACAATTTTTAATGATAAATCCCTTTTATTGATAAAGATAATAATAATGATAATAATAAGATAAAACTAGAACGACGATAAAAACGACGATAATAATAATCATTTTTAATAAAAATATCAAAAATTCAATTGATTATAACTTCTAATTCGTTCATCGAAACCATTCGATATCTAAAGGAAAAGTCCTTAATTTTTCGCTAGCTTTCCAAGGACATGCATATCTTATACCTTATCTCAACCGCAAGTGTAACTAATTCAATATTCAACCTAACCTGTCTAAGGGCAATATCAAAAGTACAAGCATGCATAATCCTAAATACTCGAGCACTAGTCAGGGATACACTATTAGTATGTAAAAGTTAAATTATGAGTACTCACGTATCAATATTGAGATTCAATATTGCAGGAAAGGTACGTAGACGCAACGGAAATGATAAACACTATATTGACCTCACGAGCATACCCATGAACCATACTCAATCACCTCCATAGCTATAACCCATAATTTCCTTAATCCTATCATACTCGAAAAACAATTTCGAAATCACTCGGACAGCACTCCGTCGTAATATTTTATGTATACTAATAATATCTTGAAATAATACGGAGTAAATATATATATGTAAATCGATTGAGAGAGTTTAGAGAAAAATATTTTCAAGTTTCTATGAAATAATGAAACCTATTGAATTCTATTTATAATAGATTTTTGAATTATTAAAGTGAATTATTTAAGTATGAATTATTAAAGTGAATTATTAAAGTATGAATTATTAAAGTGAATTATTAAAGTATGAATTATTAAAGTATGAATTATTAAAGTGAATTATTAAATTTAAAGTAAAGTAAAAATAAAGTAAAGGTAAAGTTTAAGTATAGTAAAAGTATAAAACTATGTACGTATAATACGCGTATAAATATATATAATATTAATTTAAATCGTTATATATATTTAATAAAATAAAATATAAATATCGTTATCTTTATCATACTAGTTAAGTAATGAGTTGTCAAAAGTGGTTCTAGATATTTATAAAAGTTATATACGTTTTAATAATAAAGTTCTTTTTAAACTGAAAACGTTTTTGTACGTTTGAAACTAAATAGATCAATCGAGTCTTTATGAGATTCAATCTTCCACTATCCTTTGTCTAGTTCTCAATGATTGACAATTTGTTCTTATTTATAAATCACTTTACCATTTTCCGAATATTGTTAAAATGGAAAGATTTCTCAAATCAACGTGGGCCTTTCAACAGAGACTTGTAATCATAATTCAATATATCTGATAATTCAATCATTTGATCTTATCTTCTAATTCCATTGATAAACATTTCGAAACATATACAATCATATAAAGTATTTAATCTAATATTTTGTTTACGTTTCAAGTTATAATATATATACACATATACATATATAATCATATTCATTTAATGGTTCGAGAATCGTTGGAACTTGGTCGAGGTTGAATGAATGTATGAACATAGTTTAAAATTCTTGCAATTTAACTTAACAAATATTGCTTATCGTGTCGGAAACATATAAAGATTTAAGTTTAAATTTGGTTGAAAATTTTCGGGTTGTCACAGTACCTACCCGTTAAAGAAATTTCGTCCCGAAATTTGAGTGGAAAGGTCGCGAATGATAATAAGTATGTTTTCATGATGCATACGGGCTAAAAATTAGAGTTTTATCATCAGCGAATAATTTGGATAAACAATCCATTTATATGAAGAGTACGAATGAAGCTAACATAGAAGAGTGAAATGAGTAAGTGTAGATTCATCTTATCATTTGACGTAGATATGATTGATTCCCAGATTTCAAGGGATTTGAAGAAAATCTTCTTAATAAGATTTGACTCTCCGGTAATCAAGGGAATTAGGATCCGCTTTAAATGCGATCGTTCATTTTAATTGTTCTGTAGGAGATTTTCTTATAAATTCACCTCCTTCGTTTCCTTACAACTCACACCTTCTGTTGATGCATTTTATGCAAGTCCCTAGACATCTACCCACGTCCATTGCAGGTACAACAGTTTACAGGCCACCATGATTGCTCATTATTATCCTATCAGTGTTTGTATGTGGTTACAGGAACTGCAGGAACGAGGTTTAGATGTTTGACTATGTTAGACTTAGTCAGATGTACGAGTGAAGCCTCACTAGTACAGCTGATAGGCTCATACGCACGGCTGATGTTGAGCTAAGTCATAATTACAACCTAAATGAGAAGACACGAGTGAGTGATCACTCGTAAGGATGATGAAGCCAACTCGTACGTGTGATGAATGAATCGTATGGGTGAGTCAACAGTAGGGGTATATAAAGTCTTATGTTCTTCATTTTAGGTTAAGCCTCTCATTTGTTACACACACTAAGATTTAGTGAGCTCCTCCAATTCTCTCTCAGTCCAAATCACCCAGGTGGTGAATAATAGCTCTAGGTGTTGATCTAATCACACTTGATTTAGTTGTGGTTTGACTAAATTAATAATAATAAAAAAAACTTAACCTATTCACTAGAGGGTTTGAATCACTTATTCTGCCATTGTGTGAGTTAAATCTGTTGATTTTTAAGTTCCTAGTCATGTTTCATCACCTTCTATTCTTTCCCCCTCAACTCATATTTTAAAGTATTCATCAATATGCTCCATCCAGTTCTGATTCTCGATATACTTCTAACTTTCATATCGGTCATTCTTCTTTTTCATCTACCGCCGGAAGAATCTATTTACTTCTACTATACTCTTGGGTTTATAGTGTTTTTAGTTCTCCCGTGTCTTTATATTGCTATATGCATCGATATATATGGTTTATAATTTCTGGTTTGTCGTTGGAATTTATATGTTCCTTTATATTTCAAAGTCTCTGCTTCTGTCTTCTATAATCATTATCATTCACAGTTAATGCTCTCTTTTATTTGCTGCAATTTATACCCCAATTTCTATTTCGGAGTTTTGTCCTTTCGTTTCTTCTTCTTGCGATTAAGCACCGCTTGTAATGGTCCAGAATTCACAGATATGAATTTCGGAATGAACATTGTTAATGTTCTAGGAAGGAAATTGTGATGGCACGATCTTGACTTGTCAAATTACTAGAATACCTTGGAAAAGGCCGAATCATCAAGAAATATTTTCTTGATATTTTAGAGGTTAAATAGAATACAAGAGTCGTATAACATGGCACATGATGATGTTATGATCTGTGAATCATCACGTTCCATTTAGAAACTCAGCATGACTTACTGTAATATAATCACATTGATCAAGTGTCATTATATTATACTAATTCATGCTTCAGTTCCCAACATTACTTCAAAATATTCCTATTTTAAACTTGAATGTTTCAGAATTTAGAAACTAAAATAGTTTCTTTTATGATGTAATACAGATAGCGCGAAGAGGTAAATGATTTCGAATAAGAAAAATTAAGAAAATATCTTCAGAAATATGGAGGATATTTATAATGAAAGATATGATGATATTTTAGAATTTCTAATATCAGAGGATGATGAAGAATATTGTCCGCAGGGGTTTAGAGTCAGGAGCAAGGTATTCGTTAATGACTTCAGCAGGTACTGAATCATTTGGATCCTTTGAAGTCAGGTTCAGTCTTTGTAATTTGTCCACAGCCTCCTTCCTACTTTGCTCAATCCGTTTTCCAGTTCCAAAACTTCTCTTTTTCTGCGCTTTGCCAGCACACTTCATCATTATCATCCAGCTTTTACCATTTAAAGTCGTTTATAGTTTTTGCTGCTTCATCAGCATTTTTTTTTTCCATTTTCGGAGAACCAATTCGTAGTTCGGAGTGTTTTTCAGAAACTTCACATTCAAATTAAGTCCAGAAGATAGACGTTATATATACACATATAACTGTTGGCGTAGACATCCTGCGAGATTTCAAAATACTGATTGCTAATTCCCAATGATTCGTATGGCAATTCTTATTACAAGATGCGAATGAGTAAATGATGGGGTTTCAATGAATAATTATAATGACTTTTTGGAGAGGCTAAAGTCAAAGGGTAATGAAGTTGTTGGTACATCTGCTAATAATGTGGTGGAATGTAAAAGGTTCCCTGGTAACGATGGTGTATATCTCAAGGTTATAATAAGGTTAGTCTGACTGAAAAGTTGAAGTTGACTTGCTGGAGTTGTGACAAAACTGGCTACTTTGAATAGGAGTCGCAAAGTTATTTTTGTTAATAAATGCAAAAGAATCTGACGCGGATACGTTGTTTAAACTTTTACTTTGGTTTCAAGAGTTTTTCGGGTACATAACTGTGGGTAACATGTGGTTGGATCATCATCTCGATTGCTCATCATTCGAAGTGTCTTCAGAAATTTTCGAAGGGTTTGAACACAGATTATAATCGTTAACATACATTTGATGTTCTAACACAGTTTTGAAGTCAAAATATAGCTTGTGAAAGATGTAAGGATCTAAGAGTGATGATTTTGGTCATATCTCAAGTTGAATTTTGAGATTTCAAAATCAGAATATGTAATTAAATTTTGAATGAGTATGGTTGTTTTAATTTCTATAAAAGAATGTATATTGTTGTGAAAGTAGGGAGTATAATGGATGATTTGCTGAATCAGATTCGAAGAATGTAACATATTAATTGTGAATTTATATATCTCTCGGGTATTACCTACCCGTTAAAAAAAAATTTCACAATTAATATTTTGTATAAAAGAATTTTATTACAGTCTTTATGAAAATATATATATGTATATTTTCTTCAGATGTAACATAGATTTAATGAGTTAATGTTAAATTAAACTCATTTGATTTACGGTTGAAACTAGAATTGAATAATCCCTAAAGGCTTTAAAAAGTACATAACTTTTACGCAGTATTTCTTTAATGACATTGAAATTATGAATCAATACTTCGTTATTTGTTGATGTATGATGTTCGGTTCGTGGAATTCTTGTGAATTTCGCAAAGTACGAATGATATTATCTGAAAAGTTTCGGGTACATCGATGATGAAAGTGTAAAATCAAATATATACTTGATTTATTATGAATTGGAATTTGTTGAATTGCGACAGAGATTGTAGTTAACGCTGGTTAAGTTGCGGCCGAAGGACGTACATTATTGCATATTTGTAATATGAATTAACCGAGTAGTTAAGATTCACACACAATAGCTTAGCACGGAAAGATTTATTTCAATATATATATATATATATATATATATATATATATATATATATATATATATATATATATATATATATATATATATATATAATATACATATAATTTCTTCAGAGGGAATGAGTTAATTCTTCATAACTCGTTGATACAATATATACGTTATTGATTCGTAATGATGTCCACAGTGATTCTTGAACTGACGGAGTTTGTGATGTTATCGGTGTTGTTGATTCGGATGTTGACTGTACTGACGATGCTGGTAACGCTGATGGTACTGTTGATGCTGTTGGTAAAGAAAGTTTAGCTTGTTAATCACACACCATTTTTGTCAGGGTTTCTACTCTTCCTTCTATCATTTTGGTTCGCTTAACTGATTTATGGTTAGGGCTAGATTAGATAATCTCTAAGACTTTAGAGATTACATAATCGCCGCGGAATGTTTCTCCAATGAAGTTATGAATTAATACTTCGTCAGTTATTGTTGTTGGTACTCCTTGGTATCTATGGTGCGTATGACGTTGATGCTCGTGGGACAGATTGTGAAGTTGAGGTTTACGACGCGGTTGTGGTTGGAGGTGGTAATGGTACTGTTGGCGTTGATGATGGTGGTACTGGTTATGCTGCTGATGCTGCTGCTGGTGTTTGTAATCTTTGCACCATATTCTCCAAAGCCACTACCCGAGCGCGAAGCTCGTTGACTTCTTCCTATTACACCGGGGTGATTGTCGGTTCGGACGAGATACTCTGGAAATGAGCGAGAAAATGGTGTTTCGGACAGGTTCGCCGGTAAGTGCTTCAGGTTCTTCGTCAAGAGGGAAATGTGGTGGATGGAAGGGATTACCTTCTTCTTGTCTCCAATGATTGAGGAGGCTACGAACCCATCCCCAATTCATCCAGAATAGGTGATGACTGATTGGTTGATCTATTCCGGTCACACTGCTTTCGGAGCTTGAATGGGATTCCATTTCGGAATCTGAGTGACTTGAACTGATGACAAATTCCATTTCGTACGATTGGATAAAGGATTTTTTTTTTCGATATGAAATGATTTTGGCTAACGGATGGTATTCTAATTACATAGAATATATATATATATATATATATATATATATATATATATATATATATATATATATATATATATATATATATATATATATATAGATCAAAAGATTTCGTAGATTACGGAGGACTTTGCGGGATATGTCAGGCAAAGTTTAAAGTAACAGATACGATAAGATATGATTTAACAGATATGCTAAGATATAAATTTTTGTCTATACACTATTCATGCAATCAATGCAGCAAGACGTGTCTTAGACTAAAAATGATAAGCAGGTAATTTCCTGAGGATGATAAGTAGTTAATTTTTGACACAAAATGATAAGCAAAACTTTTGACATGCAGACACGGTCGAAGTCCAGACTCACTAATGCATCCTATCGACTTATCAGTTAGACACACTAATGCAGACCTGGTTCGCTAAGACCACCACTCTGATACCAACTGAAAGGACCCGTTCATATACATTATAAACGATTCACAATAGTTGATTACATTGCGAGGTATTTGACCTCTATATGATACATTTTACAAACATTGCATTCGTTTTTAAAAGACAAACTTTCTTTACATCGAAAATTGACAGGCATGCATACCATTTCATAATATCCACTATCCAACTATAAATTGATTTAATAATAATCTTTGATGAACTCAATGACTCGAATGTAACGTTCTTTGAAATATGCTATGAAAGACTCCAAGTAATATATTTAAAATGATCAAATGCACAGTGAAAGATTTCTTTAACACCTGAGAATAAACATGCTTTAAAGTGTCAACCAAAAGGTTGGTGAGTTCATTAGTTTATCATAATCATTTATTTCCATCATTTTAATAGACCACAAGAATTTCATTTCCAGTTCTCATAAATATACGTCCCATACATAGAGGAAAAAATAATCATTCATATGGTGAACACCTGGTAACCGACATTAACTAGATACATATAAGAATATCCCCTATCATTCCGGGATCCTCCTTCGGACATGATATAAATTTCGAAGTACTAAAGCATCCGGTACTTTGGATGGGGTTTGTTAGGCCCAATAAATCTATCTTTAGGATTCGCGTCAATTAGGGTGTCTGTTCCCTAATTCTTAGATTACCAGACTTTAATAAAAAGGGGCATATTCAATTTCGATAATTCAACCATAGAATGTAGTTTCAATTACTTGTGTCTATTTCGTCAAACATTTATAAAAGCGCATGTATTCTCAGTCCCAAAAATATAAAGGGTAAAAAGGCAAATGAAACTCACCATACTGTATTTCGTAGTAAAAATACATATAACGTCATTGAACAAGTGTAAGGTTGGCCTCGGATTCACGAACCTAAATTAATTATATATAATTATGTGTTGGTCAATATTTGTCTAACAAATTAGGTCAAGTCATAGTGTACCACAATCCTAATGCTCGAGACTAATATGCAAAAGTAAATTTGACTCAAAATAATTTCCAAAAATCTATACATGATTAATATATAGTTTAAATATCGTCGTTTTATATTTTTAAATATTTTTAAAAGATTTATTAGAGTAAATAATATAATTTATTTATTAATAAATATAATTTTATATTAAATTTATATAATATAATATACTTTTATATATATTAAGTAATAAAATTTATAGGGTTCATTTAATATCATAAAGATAATATGATAGGTATTATTAAAGTAAGTTATTACACGTAGTAAAATATGTTTGTATCACATATTTATTTGATAAAATAATATCTATAATGATAGTAAGTAAAAGTTGTATTATTTTGTAATAATAATTATTATTATAAAAATATCAATATTTATAATTACTAAGATGACATTATGATAAAACGATAATTCTAATTATGATAACTTTAATATTTACGATAATTTTTAATATTATCTTTAAAATAATAATTCTATTTAAAATAATAATAATAATGATATTTTATAGTAACAATGACATTTCTATTAAAATGATAATTTTTGTTAAAATGATAGTTTTAATACTAACGATACTTTTAATAATAATAGTAATGATAAAAATAATAAGAACGATAATTTTATCTAAATCAATATCTTATAATATTTTAATTTCATCATGATACTCTTACTCATTATTTCCTAATCGTTTCGTTTAATAGCTTTTAATCGTCTTTTATATCGTGTTCATAATAATGATAATAATAGTAATCAAAATAATTAGGTGTTACAAATATTTGTTTTAATTACACTAATATTAATAATGATAGTTACTATAACATTATAAACGATAATACTAATAATTATCTTAATGATAATATAGTAATAATAATAATAACAATAACAATAACCATTTTTAAATAATGATATATATATTAATAATGATAATAATAATAATAATACTAATAATAATAATAATAATAATAATAATAATAATAATAATAATAATAATAATAATAATAATAATAATAATAATAATAATAATAATAATAATAATAATTGGATAATAATAATAATACTAATTATAACTTTAACGATAATAACGATAGTAATAATAATAAAAAATAACAATTTTTAATGATAAATCCCTTTTATTGATAAAGATAATAATAATGATAATAATAAGATAAAACTAGAACGACGATAAAAACGACGATAATAATAATCATTTTTAATAAAAATATCGAAAATTCAATTGATTATAACTTCTAATTCGTTCATCGAAACCATTCGATATCTAAAGGAAAAGTCCTTAATTTTTCGCTAGCTTTCCAAGGACATGCATATCTTATACCTTATCTCAACCACAAGTGTAACTAATTCAATATTCAACCTAACCTGTCTAAGGGCAATATCAAAAGTACAAGCATGCATAATCCTAAATACTCGAGCACTAGTCAGGGATACACTATTAGTATGTAAAAGTTAAATTATGAGTACTCACCTATCAATATTGAGATTCAATATTGCAGGAAAGGTACGTAGACGCAACGGAAATGATAAACACTATATTGACCTCACGAGCATACCCATGAACCATACTCAATTACCTCCATAGCTATAACCCATAATTTCCTTAATCCTATCCTACTCGAAAAACAATTTCGAAATCACTCGGACAGCACTCCGTCGTAATATTTTATGTATACTAATAATATCTTGAAATAATACGGAGTAAATATATATATGTAAATCGATTGAGAGAGTTTAGAGAAAAATATTTTCAAGTTTCTATGAAATAATGAAACCTATTGAATTCTATTTATAATAGATTTTTGAATTATTAAAGTGAATTATTAAAGTATGAATTATTAAAGTGAATTATTAAAGTATGAATTATTAAAGTGAATTATTAAAGTATGAATTATTAAAGTGAATTATTAAATTTAAAGTAAAGTAAAAATAAAGTAAAGGTAAAGTTTAAGTATAGTAAAAGTATAAAACTATGTACGTATAATACGCGTATAAATATATATAATATTAATTTAAATCGTTATATATATTTAATAAAATAAAATATAAATATCGTTATCTTTATCATACTAGTTAAGTAATGAGTTGTCAAAAGTGGTTCTAGATATTTATAAAAGTTATATACGTTTTAATAATAAAGTTCTTTTTAAACTGAAAACGTTTTTGTACGTTTGAAACTAAATAGATCAATCGAGTCTTTATGAGATTCAATCTTCCACTATCCTTTGTCTAGTTCTCAATGATTGACAATTTGTTCTTATTTATAAATCACTTTACCATTTTCCGAATATTGTTAAAATGGAAAGATTTCTCAAATCAACGTGGGCCTTTCAACAGAGACTTGTAATCATAATTCAATATATATGATAATTCAATCATTTGATCTTATCTTCTAATTCCATTGATAAACATTTTGAAACAGATACAATCATATAAAGTATTTAATCTAATATTTTTTTTACGTTTCAAGTTATAATATATATACACATATACATATATAATCATATTCATTTAATGGTTCGTGAATCGTTGGAACTTGGTCGAGGTTGAATGAATGTATGAACATAGTTTAAAATTCTTGCAATTTAACTTAACAAATATTGCTTATCGTGTCGGACACATATAAAGATTAAAGTTTAAATTTGGTTGAAAATTTCCGGGTTGTCACATAAGTGTCATCATCATCATCATTCATCATCATAAAAGCTAAGTAAGTTTGACGAGAATAGAGATAGAAACAATAGGCTGACTTCGGTTAGCTGCTATAACTTCTACGTAAATCGAAAAGACGCATGGTCATTGGCTATGGCTCCGTATATGAATCCCCTAACAGCTAACCAATTTTCAGAACCTAACTCGTCTTCGTTTGACCATGGTGACGGTTTAAGTGCGAGTAGGTCAGAAATTTCAGCACAACGTTAATAGGGTGTAGTGACTATCGGAGGGCCATAAATCCTAAACCGTAACTCGGATTAAGACGAGGCCTAAACGGAAAATCATCTAATCGAACCGAAATAACTGAAAATAAACTTTCCAGTAGCCCAGGTGGTCTGATCAGATACGAAAATCAGTGGACAAGTGCTCCGGTGGGGTTCTTGGTGCTTGATGCTCATCACGGTTCTCATCCTTGATGCTTGTAGCTTCAAGTGTACAACTCGTTGATGGTTTAGCATAACTTTTGACAAAGATTCACCATCAATACACAATATGTTAAGACCAAGTAAGAACACAACTCATTCATGAGTCTTAAATGGATGATGAACCAAGGTTACATCATATCCTTAGTCTTAACACAATCTTAATTCACAATAACAACAAAAGTTACAAACTTTACATTAATTCAACAAGTAATAGCACAATCTAAGTCAAATGAGGTGATGGAACCCTAAGCTAGAGAGCTTGGATCCATTTCACACAAGTTACAAGGTTGCAAAGCTAGAAAGCTTGAACCTTTAAGTGTTCTTGAAGATCTTGAAGCATAAAGCTTGGATCTTTAAGATATATGAAGATAACAAACACAAGTTTGAATCTTTTTCACAAAACAACATGATCAAAGCAAAAAGAACTTAGATCTAACAAAAAGATATGAAGATCCAAGCTAGAAAGCTTGCATCTTGTTTGTTCTTGAAGATCTTGAAGCATAAAGCTTGGATCTTGAAGATGCATGAAGATTACAAACAAAAGTTTGAATCTTTATCAAAAAATAGAAAGATTAAAGTATAAAAGAAGTAGATCTACAAAAGATATGAAGATTCAAGCTAAAAAGCTTGAATCTTCCATGTTCTTGAAAGATTCATGCTTGAATTAACAAGATATAAGTAAGATCAAAGCTAGAAGGAACTTGATCTTCCACATAATGATGATGATGTACACGAATTTAAGAAGAAAAGAGGAAGGAAAAGAAAAACTTACAAGCTAGGAAAGAAAGAAAGAATAAGTGTGTGAAAAGCCAAAATGATCAAGTGTTGGAATGAGGGACTAAAGGCTAGTATTTATAGGCAAATGAAGATCACATGGATTGATGAGGTGGCCAAGACCATGGTGGTGGTGGTGGACGGCATTAGAGGGGGGAGGGGGAGACAAAAACTTGCTTTTTGGCTAATGGTGTCTAAAGTGTGTCCTTTTGCTAGAATCTTATGTAACATTTAGATAAACCTTATCCATTATGCTAGTATGACTCATTAATTAATTTATTTATTATTTATTTATTATTATGGGCCACTAGTAATAATACTTTGGCTAATTAATTGGGTCACTAGCTAGAGTAGGGTGGGCTTGAGCCCAACAAGGTAGAAAGTCCAACAAGACTAACTATTGGGCTTTAGAAATTAAATAAATAAAATTAAGCATCCAAAAGCCCAGGTAATTATTATTAGAAAATAATAATTAATATTTCGCAGTCCAAAAGTTCCGGTTACGACAAAAGTCAAACGTGCGCGCAGTCCGCGGTTTATTCGTAACGGCAAGTAACACAAACGGTTATAAAGCATCCAATGGATAAGTTAAGCATCCTACATACCCCAGGGCACATTTTTAAGTATATATGAATATAAAACACGTGTGCCAAGGTTCCGGAGTAATAAAATAACACAGTACGCACAAATACGCAGTTTCGCTAAAATACAAGGCATAAAAGCAAGTAGAAAAAGTCGGGTCGTTACATTACCCACCTGTTATTGGAAATTTCGTCCCGAAATTTAAGCTGATGGTGATGGAGTCGGAAAAAGGTGAGGATACTTCTGCTTCATTTGATCCTCTCGCTCCCAGGTAAACTCAGGTCCACGCTTGGCATTCCATCGAACTCAGACAATTGGAATCTTATTGCGTTTCAAGGTTTTGACCTCACGGTCCATAATTTCGATAGGTTCTTCCACAAAGTGGAGTTGGTCATCAATGGTAAGTTCTTTTAATGGTATGATAAGTTCCGGTGGAGCAAGACATTTCTTCAAATTTGATACATGAAAGGTAGGATGAACGGCACTCAACTGAGTTGGAAGATCCAAACGGTAAGCAACGGGTTAAACACGTTCCAAAATTTCAAAGGAACCAATATATCGCGGGTTTAACTTTCCGCGCTTTCCAAAACGAATTACACCCTTCCAAGGTGCGACCTTCAACATTACTCAGTCACCCACGTTGAATTCGAAGTCTTTACGTTTAAGATTAGCATAACTCTTTTGGCGATCGCGGGCCGTCTTAAGTCTCTCTTGAATCTGAGAAATCTTCTCCGTCATTTCATGGACTATCTCGGGTCCGGTGATTTGCACTTTGCCTAACTCTGCCCAACAAAAGGGAGAACGACACTTGCGGCCATACAACGCTTCAAAAGGCGCGGCTTTAATACTCGAATGATAACTGTTGTTGTAAGAGAATTCGGCTAGTGGCAGATACCTTTCCCAAGACTTTCCGAAGTCAATAACACAGGCACGTAACATGTCCTCTAGAGTCTGAATCGTTCGTTCACTCTGACCGTCGGTCTGGGGGTGATACGCGGTGCTCATGTCGAGATGAGTTCCCAAGGCTTCTTGCAATAAACGCCAGAATCTGAAAGCAAAACGGGGATCGCAATCTGAGATAATTGATAGAGGTATACCATGACGAGTTACAACTTCTTTGATGTACAGTTGAGCAAGTTTCTCCATTGTGTCTGTTTCTTTTATCGCTAGAAAAGGAGCAGATTTGGTAAGACGGTCAACGATAACCCAGATTGTATCGTATCCGCCCACCGTCTTTGGTAGCTTCATGATGAAATCCATTGTAATTGCTTCCCATTTCCATTGTGGGATTTTTGGTTGCTGAAGTAATCCAGATGGCCTCTGATGTTCAGCCTTAACCTTCGAACAAGTTAAACACCTTCCAACATAAGTTGCAACATCATTCTTAAGATTTGGCCACTAATACTGTTCCTTAAGATCGTGGTACATTTTGCCAGCTCCTGGATGAATCGAATATCTCGACTTGTGGGCTTCATCAAGTATAAGGTTCCGTAGATCTCCATAACGATGTACCCAAATTCTTCAGGCATAACATCGGAGTCCAGACTCCTTAACCTCGAATTTAGAGACGAGAATGTTCAGGTATTCGCGAGACATGTTCTCCTCCTTGAGAGCCTCTTCTTGGGCTACTCGAATCTGACTGTGGAGGTTCGAATGGATGGTGATGTTCAGAGCCCGAACACGAAGAGGTACCGTCCTCTCCTTTCGACTTAAGGCGTCAGCTACAACATTGGCCTTGCCCGGATGGTAGCGAAGTTCACAATCATAGTCATTTAGCATTTCAATCCATGGACGCTGTCTCATGTTCAGTTGCTTCTGATCGAAGATGTGTTGGAGGCTTTTGTGATCGGTGAATATGGTACTCTTTGTCCCATAAAGATAGTGTCTCCACAACTTCAAAGCGAAGACAACGGCTCCAAGTTCGAGATCATGAGTAGTGTAGTTTCGCTCGTGGACTTTTAGTTGATGAGATGCATAGGTAATGACCTTCGTTCTTTGCATCAACACACAACCAAAACCATTCTTCGAAGCATCACAGTACACAACGAAGTCGTCACTGTCTTCAGGAAGAGATAAGATAGGTGCGATGGTTAACTTCTGCTTCAGGGTTTGAAATGCTGCTTCTTGTTCTTTTTCCCAAACAAACTTCTTCCCTTTATGAGTTAACGCAGTCAAAGGATGCGAAATCAAAGAGAAACCTTCAATGAACCTTCGGTAATAACCGGCAAGACCTAGAAATTGGCGGATGTGAGTCGGAGTAGTGGGGGTTTCCCACATGCTGATAGCCTTGATCTTGGCGGGATCAACTTTGATACCTTGATCACTCACAATATGACCCAGAAATTGGACTTCCTTCAGCCAAAATTCACACTTAGAGAATTTGGCATAAAGCTGCTCTTGTCGCAAGAGTTTGAGCACTAACCGAATATGTTGCTCATGTTATTCTTCGCTCTTGGAGTAAATGAGGATATCATCTATGAAGACGATAACGAACTTATCCAGGTATGGCTTGCAGACACGATTCATGAGGTCCATGAATACAGCGGGTGCGTTGGTTAATCCGAATGGCATCACGAGAAACTCATAATGACCATAGCGGGTTCTAAATGCAGTCTTCATCACATCACTCTCTTTCACCCTCAACTGGTGATAACCGGATCGTAAATCGATCTTAGAGTAAACGCTTGATCCTTGCAACTGATCAAAAAGATCGTCAATTCGGGGAAGAGGATATCGGTTCTTGATCGTCAATTTGTTCAGCTCACGATAATCGATACACATGCGGAAGGATCCATCCTTCTTCTTCACGAATAAAACAGGTACGCCCCAAGGCGACGAGCTCGGTTGGATAAACCTTCGGTCGAGCAATTCCTGCAGTTGACTCTGCAACTCTTGTAGTTTTGAAGGTGCCAGACGATACGGCGCACGAGCTACGGGTGCAGCTCCCGGCACTAGATCGATTTGGAACTCCACTGCTCTGGGTGGCGGTAATCCAGGCAACTCTTCCGGAAAGACGTCAGGGAATTCATTCACGATTCGCACATCATTCACACTCTTCTCTTCTGTTTCTAAAGCCTTCACGTGTGCTAAAATAGCAAGACATCCTTTCTTCATGATCTTCTGCGCTTTCATACAACTAATGAGGTTCAGTTTCGAACTACACCTCTCTCCGTATATAACCAGTGGCTCACCATCTCCTTGTGGTATACGAAGAGTTTTATCTCCACAAATAACATCGGCCCTTACAACCAGTCTATGCCGACAATCACGTCAAAGCTTCCCAATTTGATGGGTATCAAGTCAATTTCGAAATCTACACCAGCTATGTTAATAATAGCTCCTCGGCCAATTTGGTCAACCTTTTCAAGTTTACCGTTGGCTACCTCGACAAGCATACTTTCTTTTAAAGGAACTAATGACCAATTTATCTTATCACAAAAGTGTCTACATACATAGCTTCTATCGGCACCAGTATCAAATAGGACAGAAGCTAAAAGATTGTTGATAGTGAATATACCTGTAACCAAGTCGGGGTTCTCACGTGCATCCCTTGCATTAACATTAAAAGCTCTACCATGCGGTGGTCCGCCGTCCTTCTTCTTATTGGGGCAATCATTCCTAAAGTGGCCCTGCTGTCCACACTCATAGCATTTCCTTGGCCCATTTGGGTTTGTCCTTGCAGCTGGGACGGGAATCATGTAGTTCTTACCAATATGTCCAATCCTGTTGCACATTTCACATACCGCATTACAATACCCAGTGTGGTGTTTGTAACACCTCTTGCATTGCGGTAGGGTACCTTTCTAGTTCGGGTTGGAGCTTGTGCCGGGGTTGGGGTTTCCACCGTTGTTGTGTCTCTTAGTGGGGGTTTGACCATAGGTCCTCCCCTTACTGTTATCCCACTTTCGCTTGTCACTACTACCCACTTCAGACTTGGACTTCTCTGGTTCATCGATGAGAATCTGATTCATGAGTGTATGCGCCATACGCATTGCTTCGGGAACATTCGGTGGCTTGGACGAGGTGACATTACCCTTGATGGACTTAGGGAGTCCCCAAAAGTATCTCTCCATACGCTTGAATTCCGGGTTGACCATGGTAGGACACATAAGAGCTAACTCAAGAAACCTCCGATTGTAACCATCGAGATCATTTCCAACAGCTTTCAATTGCATAAACTCTATTTCCATCTTTTGTATCTCGATTCTCGAACAATACTCAACAATCATAGCCGCCTTGAACTCCTCCCATGGCGTAGCATACGTCTCATCAATACCTTGTGCCTGAGCCATGGTGTTCCACCACGTGAGGGCGCCATCAGATAGCGTGCAGGAAGCAAATTTGGTTTTGTTAAACTCGGAACAGTTGCTGACTCGGAATACTGATTCAAGTTTTTCAAACCATCTTGTGAGACCAACAGGCCCCTCAGTTCCACTGAAGTTATGTGGCTTACAGCTCTGGAATTCCTTGTAGGTGCACTCTTTTCGAACGGGTTGGATAACCGGCGGTGGTTCAGCTTGAGGGTTCATTTTCTCCAAGGCTGCGGCGACTTGTTCATTAATCATCTCTTCGATTTGAGCTGCTGTGGGTGTTGTTCGTGTGTTTGCCATTGCCCTTCGAAACAAAAATTTTGACTTAAGTCAAAATCCAACATTTAATATATAATAATATACTATATAGTAAATAGGGAAACAACATAACGCATGCCAATTAAGTAACGCAACCAGGCACAAATACCGCAAAACCAACATACAGTAATGTAAATAGAACACTGTGCAAGAATTTAACAATATAAAGTTCCATTAATAAAGAGTTGCATACATAAGTTCGTACATTACATAAGGAAAACATGGAACTACAACGAGATTACAAAATGAAACCTACTACAAAGCTCTATGGTGACGGTGGGTAAAGGATGTCCAGCACATGGGACATCTGCTCCTCGAGCTCAGTCACCCGAGCACGGAGGATCTCCACCTCCCTCGCTAGTTCCTCGACAGAGGGAGGGGTTGGCAGAGCAGGCGGTGCTGCTGGTGCAGGAGGTGCTGGTGGTGCAGATGGTCCGGCTCTAGAGGTAGATGCTGCATGGCGGTAAGGCTTACGCACGAACGGATCAGTCGAGTAAGGCACGACCCGCTTACGGGCGGTAACCCTACGACGCTGACCATGTGCGTTAGTGAACGCTCAACCTCCGTTGATCCCCGGAATAACGGTGCCATCGAAACGGTACAGCTTCTTCGGCGGGGTGGAGGGTGGCTGCACAGGTGTATCATCAAGGTTCTCCTCGTCGGAGTCGTCGTCACTAGTGTCGTCTGTGGATGAGTCGTCGGATGATGAATCAGCTGGGGGTGGCGGCGATCAGCGACCGGTAGTCATGATCCGGTATCTGAAAGGTGGGATCGGTATGACACGTCCATCAGGAAGGCGTCGGCACCAATGGTTATGCTCATTATGGAACGGAACGTCCCCGTATTCCCAGGGAATAACAACACCACCGGGACGAGGCTGTGGCTCCTGAGGTACCGGGGCAACTGGAGCTGAAATCTCCGGAGGGTCCTGGGCTCTGACTGCGGTAACCACTGGTACAGGTGTATGGCTGCTGGTTCTAGAGGATGAAGCGTCGGGGTCACTGGTTAACGGGATCTGTGTGTCAGTAGCAGCAGTAGGTGAGGTGGCTGACGAGTCTGAATCGCTGTCCAAAATGATGACAGGTGGAATATCCGACATCTGAACAAGGAAAATAAATTTTCCATATCAGTAAGTCATAAGCAAGCAAGTATTAGGCACTATAGCAACCTAGCATGGCAATCAGCACTAATCAGAGATAACATGTGAAAGCAGATAGTGATCATGAAAAGGCAGAAATAGGCATACATCAAGTTCGCATGGAAGTAAAGATAAGCAACAGCATGCAGTAAGATCATAGCAGTAAAAGTAATCAGTAGCATGCAGTAAGTCTCGCAGAAACAAGTAAACAAGCTAGTTGTAGATTAGTCCTATTAGTGAATCCTACTTAGGTTCAGTCTAGACTCACTAATGCAACCTAATTCCCTACAACCAATGCTCTGATACCAACTGTGACGCCCCGTACAAAACCATCGTGTACAGATCATCAACAACAGGATCATCACAAGGTCAAACACTATATACTGTTTGAAAACCGATTTGCATTCATTAAAAAGATAACGTTTTACAAAGATAACATGTCGTAAGACTTATTACAAACCATTGTTCCAAAATAACATAAGTTTACGAATGCAAAACATAAGTTTCATAATTTGAGACATCTCTAGCAATGCAGCGAATAACTAGTACAGTAGGTCCATAACAGCAATTCAATAACAGCATGACATCAAGTCTAACAGCGGAAGCAATAAACCTCTAGGAACCTAAGAAATACACGCTTAAAAAGTCAACACGAATGTTGGTGAGCTATAGTTTAAGTTGTAATAGTAACGTAAGATAGGCCACGAGATTTCAGTGCTGCAACAGCGTATCAAAACAGTATGAAAAGTATATGCATAACCGTAGGCACCCGGTAACTAGACTTAACGTTTATAACCCCCTGAAAGTACACTTGGCGAGTGCGTATGTTCACAAAGTATTAAACACCCGTTAAATGCTAGCGCGACTAGCCCGAGTGGGGATGTCAAACCCTATGGATCCATATCTAAGATTCGCGTTCACCGGTTCAAAAACCAATGACTAAACGTTACCGTGATAAGGGGAATGTTTATGCCGTTGTATAACCCACACACATATAAAGTTTAAGTACTCGTGCCTAACATGTAAAACATAAAAAGCGCATGTATTCTCAGTCCCAAAAATAGTAAAGGTGGTAAAAAGGGATGCTATAACTCACAGTGATAAAAGCGGTAAAGTCGGAAATGAAAGTATGCAAGTAGTAAGTCGGTCCGAAAGGTCGTCAACCTAAATCAAATGTTACTAGGTCAGTAGGTTGTCTTTATAAATTCTAATAGTGCATAAAATAAGTTTAAGTGTCATCATCATCATCATTCATCATCATAAAAGCTAAGTAAGTTTGACGAGAATAGAGATCGAAACAATAGGCTGACTTCGGTCAGCTGCTACGACCTCTACATAAATCGAAAAGATGCATGGTCAGTGGATATGGCTCCGTATATAAGTCCCCTAACAGCTGACAAATTTTCAGAACCTAACTCGTCTTCGTTTGACCGTGGCGATGGTTTAAGTGCGAGTAGGTCAGAAATTTCAGCACAACGTTAATAGGGTGTAGTGAGTATCGGAGGGCCATAAATCCTAAACCGTAACTTGGATTAAGACGAGGCCTAAACGGAAAATCATCTACTCGAACCGAACTAACTGAAAATTAAATTTCCAGTAGCCCAGGTGGTCTGATCAGATACGAAAATCAGTGGACAAGTGCTCCGGTGGGGTTCTTGGTGCTTGATGCTCATCACGGTTCTCATCCTTGATGCTTGTAGCTTCAAGTGTACAACTCGTTGATGGTTTAGCATCACTTTTGACCAAGATTCACCATCAATACACAATTTGTTAAGACCAAGTAAGAACACAACTCATTCATGAGTCTTAGATGGATGATGAACCAAGGTTACATCATATCCTTAGTCTTAACACAATTTCAATTCACAATAACAACTAAAGTTACAAACTTTACATTAATTCAATAAGTAATAGCACAATCTAAGTCAAATGAGGTGATGGAACCCTAAGCTAGAGAGCTTGGATCCATTTCACACAAGTTACAAGGTTGCAAAGCTAGAAAGCTTAAACCTTTAAATGTTCTTGAAGATCTTGAAGCATAAAGCTTGGATCTTTAAGATATATGAAGATAACAAACACAAGTTTGAATCTTTTTCACAAAACAACATGATCAAAGAAAAAAGAACTTAGATCTAACAAAAAGATATGAAGATCCAAGCTAGAAAGCTTGCATCTTGTTTGTTCTTGAAGATCTTGAAGCATAAAGCTTGGATCTTGAAGATGCATGAAGATTACAAATAAAAGTTTGAATCTTTATCATAAAATAGAAAGATTAAAGTATAAAAGAAGTAGATCTACAAAAGATATGAAGATTCAAGCTAAAAAGCTTGAATCTTCCATGTTCTTGAAAGATTCATGCTTGAATCAACAAGATATAAGTAAGATCAAAGCTAGAAGGAACTTGATCTTCCACATAATGATGATGACGTACACGAATTTAAGAAGAAAAGAGGAAGGAAAAGAAAAACTTACAAGCTAGGAAAGAAAGAAAGAATAAGTGTGTGAAAAGCCAAAATGATCAAGTGTTGGAATGAGGGACTAAAGGCTAGTATTTATAGGCAAATGAAGATCACATGGATTGATGAGGTGGCCAAGACCATGGTGGTGGTGGTGGACGGAATTAGAGGGGGGAGGGGGAGATAAAAACTTGCTTTTTGGCTAATGGTGTCTAAAGTGTGTCCTTTTGCTAGAATCTTATGTAACATTTAGATAAACCTTATCCATTATGCTAGTATGACTCATTAATTAATTAATTTATTATTTATTTATTATTATGGGCCACTAGTAATAATACTTGGGCTAATTAATTGGGTCACTAGCTAGAGTAGGGTGAGCTTGAGCCCAACAAGGTAGAAAGTCCAACAAGACTAACTATTGGGCTTTAGCAATTAAATAAATAAAATTAAGCATCCAAAAGCCCAGGTAATTATTATTAGAAAATAATAATTAATATTTCGCAGTCTAAAAGTTCCGGTTCCGACAAAAGTTAAACGTGCGCGCAGTCCGCGGTTTATTCGTAACGGCAAGTAACACAAACGGTTATAAAGCATCCAATGGACAAGTTAAGCATCCTACATACCCCAGGGCACATTTTTAAGTATATATGAATATAAAACACGTGTGCCAAGGTTCCGGAGTAATAAAGTAACACAGTACGTACAAATACGCAGTTTCGCTAAAATACAAGGCATAAAAGCAAGTCGAAAAAGTCGGGTCGTTACACTAACGGTTTAGAGTTAGGGTTTAGGGTTTGGTGTTTTGGGTTTATGGAATAAACCCAAAATACCAAACCCTAAACCCTAAACCCTAAACCCTAAACTCTAAATCGGGCTAAATTTTACTTCACAAAACATGAAAAAAAAAACGTTAACATTCTTCACGAACAATATTATCTTGCATATTATTTTTGTCGATCGTTTTCCCGCCAAAATAGTAACATTCATCACGAAGTGTCTTTTCTAAATGTTCTTATTTTCATCCAATCTATAATGTTCGTGAACAAAGTTTTTTCAAAAATCGAAAAAAAAAAATTCGCTTCCCCCGCTTCCCCCCGATTGGTTACTTCCCCATTGATCCTGCCCCTATATATATATATATATATATATATATATATATATATATATATATATATATGGGTCACTTAAATAATTTAAAAAATAAACTTACTAGATCATCCTGATGCACCTTTTGATGGGTCGCTTTAAAAATATATATAAGAAATGGGACGCTATCTATTAAAGTGGGATCTATCCAGATACACCTTTTGATGGGTCGACCACCCGCACCTGCATCAATGCTGTTAGCTGCTGATATGTTGTAACAACCCGCCAAAATCGCCATTTACGCGGTACGTTATCTCTGGTCCCATTGCGAGGTATTGACCTCTAAATGATGCACAGGGATGTAGAGTCTTTCAAATTATCCATGAATGACTCCGTATAATGTTGTTTTCAAATAGAAAACGCACATTGGAAGAATTATGTAATACCTGAGAATAAACATGCTAAAAATTGTCAACCAAAAGGTTGGTGAGTTCATAGGTTTATCATAAATCAATAATTCAGTATAGCATTAGACCACAAGATTTTAGTTTAAAGTTGATTGATACCAAATATATCAATCGAAAGAGTTGCTGTTTGTAATATCGCGACTAAACAAAGTTACCCCGTGACACTTGTTATTCATGTCGTTGAATCATTATTATGTAGCCAAAGACCAACGGTCAACTGACTAGAGACGTCACTCTCAGTAGCACTACTCACAATAACTAAGCTTGCATCTTATACCTCAGCAATTAACGATATTACGGCAGGGATTTAGCATGAATCAAAGCATATATATCGCATAAAAGTTTGAGTACTTGTGTCTAAGGTGTAAAACAGTTATAAAATGTATTCTCAGCCCAAAAATATAGATTACAAAAGCAATTAAAAAGGGAGCTATGAAAACTCACAATACGATATTTCATAGTAATTATGCGTATGACGGTACTGAACAATGCAGTGTTGGCCTCGGATTCACGAACCTATATCAAGTATATATATTAACACATATACTCGTAATCGAACAAGTTTATATATATTATTTCAATTGTTATATATTTCTCTATATAAACTTTTATATATATTATATATATATATATATATATATATATATATATATATAAGTATTTATTTGATAAAATAATATTAATAATGATAATGAATAAAGAGTTGTATTTTTTTGTAATAATAATAATAATAATAAGACAAAATTTCATCCCTCGTCCCTGAACTTTACATCAATTTTGACTCCCTGTCCTTTTTCTTTTTTTTGTGCATCCCTCGTCCCTAATGTATCAGAAATCTACATCCCTCGTCCTCCCGTCTACTTTCTGTCAAAACCAGCCGTTTGTTCAGTCATGTGCAAAGCATGTGAGGGTACTTTAGTCTTTTTATTTTATTTCTATTCTTTATTATTTATATCCTTTCACCCTCTTCCTTATCATCTCATGATAATCATCCCCAAATTAAAAACCCTAAATTTATACTTTTATAATCATCATCTCCCCCAACTTCACCCCAACAACAAAACTCTAAAACCACCTCAACCGCCGTCACGTCATCAGCCCCTGAAACCCTAGAAACTCAAAGCCTTAATCCAGAACAAGAAACCCAAAACCTCTATCAGGAACAAAAAACCCAAAATCAAGAAAAGGAAACCCAAAATCAAGAACAGAAACCCAAAATCAAGAACAAGAAACCCAAAATCAAGAACAAGAAACACAGATTAAAGAAGAGGAAGAAGAGGAAGGCGAATTTGGGCTTTGTTTGCATAAAAATGGGTGCGTGTAAAAAATCATTTGTTAATTTGGAGAAATGTGCTGAAGATTTTGAAAAGAATAATGAAGATCACGTGGATAAATGTTATGAAGCTACATTAGCTTATATGTAGTGTATGGAATCTAATCGAGATCACTATGCTGAAATATTGCAAGGTAGAAAAGATCGTGAACAACAAGCTCTTAATCAATTGAAGCAAGAGAAACAGAAAGAAAAAGAAGGTGTTATTGTTAATTTAATATGATGAGTATACTGAATTTAATATGATGATTATGAAAGAAGTTGTGAAAAAATTAAGCGTGTGTTTTTGAATGTGTATTGAGTGTGTGAAATTTAAAGAAAGAAAACGAAAACTGAAATTGGGGAAGAGATGGAAGGAGAACCATATTGTCATTGGTGAATCGTTGTTGATTTTCAGAGTGAGAAAATAAGAGTGAGAAAGTTAGAGAGAGAAATCTAGGGTGAATTAGGGAGTACTTAGGTTGATGATGAAGGGATGAAGGGGTAAAGGGATGAAAGAGGAAGAAAGACTAAAATACCCTCACATGTTTTGCACATGTTTGACTTAACGGTTGAAATAGACAGAAAGTAGACGGGAAGACGAGGGATGCAGATTTCTGATACATTAGGGACGAGGGATGCACAAAAAAAAAGAAAAAGGACAGGGAGTCACAATTGGTGTAAAGTTCATGGACGAGGAATGAAATTTTGTCTAATAATAATAATAATAATATTCATAATGATAATGGTAATATTCATAAAAATAATAATGATACTACTAATAATATTCTTATTAATAATACTAAATAAATTGATAGATTTATAAATAATGATACTTTTAGTATTACTGATATCAATAATAATACCAATAATAATAATAACTATAAAAATAACCATTTCACTATTAATTATAATAATTTTAATAATAGTTCATTAATAATGATACTCATAATAATAATGATAATGTTAATAATAATACTTATATTAATATTAGTAGTAATAATAATAATAATAATAATAATAATAATAATAATAATAATAATAATAATAATAATAATAATAATAATAATAATAATAATAATAATAATAATACTAAATAATAATACTTAGTAATGATAATAATATTAGTAATAACAATATTAATTATACTTACTATAATCATAATAATAATATGTGATAAATAATAATAATAATAACAATAATAATAATAATAATAATAATAATAATAATAATAATAATAATAATAATAATAATAATAATTATAATACTAATAATAATATTAATAATAATAATAATAATACTAATAATAATAATAATAATAATAATAATAATAATAATAATAATAATAATAATAATAATAATAATAATAATAATAATAATAATAATAATTTTGGTAATGAAAACTACCTTAAAGAATAGGCTTTAAAAAAAATATGCCACTGCCTGGGCTCAAACCCGTGACCTCTCGCTAACCCGCAACACCCCTTAAACCATCACGTTGCTGCTTACATTTCTGAAATTAATATCACCTAATATATACTTAACCCGATTATTCTGTTATCCTGTTTTTCTTCTTCTTCTCACAAGCTAATTCGACCAGAGACCAAAACTTATAACAAATAATTTTCGATTTAGATTTAGGAATTACAGAGAAACAAATTAACAAATGTATTGGTGTTTAACAGACGCAAAAAAAAAAATTAAAAAAAGAACAGCAGCATTGTTTGTTCGAAAAAAAGAAAAATAAACTCAAACCTTGATTTTGATTTTTAGATCGTTTCAGCTCATGATTCCTACACGAAATACGTTTTAAAACTTTCCTAGAATCTTTCTCAATCATCAATTTAACAGTAAACATCAAAACGCGTTCGAATTTCGCGAAGAACAAAAAGTTTGAGTTTTGACTTCAAAACTTTGACTCGAAAATTAGAACTCGATATCATGAATTGAATTTTGAAACTTTGCAGATAGTTTGAGTAAAAGATTCTTAACATCTCTGCATTATTACATTTTGAAAATTGGTTCGAATTCGATTTTTGGCTAAAAAGTTCAAGAACAGAGGTACTCGAGCTCTTTTTTTTTTATGATTCAACAAATAAAAGCAGATGTAATTTATATTTGATAATGGAGATGGAAGAATTGTATAATTGTAGTAGAAATCCAAAGGTGTTCGATTTGCTTTATAGCAATTGAAGGGCCAACCTTCATCTTCCAGTCAAGAACAGGAGGAAAGAAAAATAATAAAAATATAAAAAGTAGATTTATATATACTGATTCTAGTACATTGTTTTTGACCTTTTTATTTATTTTTAATTGATATTATTAATAAATATATTAATAAATATATTAATAATAATAATTTGATAATATTATCAATAATAATAAAAGTAATAATAATGATAATAATAATAATAATAATAATAATAATAAATAATTATAATGATAATGATAAATATGAAAATTATAATAATATTATTTATGATAATAATAATAATAATAAATTGTATTATTTTTATATTAATAATAATAACTATATTAATTTTTAATGATAATGGTAAGTATAATTAAAATAATAATAATAATAATATAACAACTACATATAATAAATTTCATATTAATAATAATAATAATATTTGTAATACTGATATTAATGTTAATATTAATATTTATAATAATAATGAAGGTAAATAACATCTATAATTTAACTTGCAATTAAATATTTTAATATTACAAGTTATTAATTATGTAATATATAATATGTATATATATATATATATATATATATATATATTACATATTTATTTACAACAATTGTTCGTGAATCGTCGGGAATAGTCAAAGGGTAATTGAATTGTTGAAAATAGTTCAAAAATTTTGATAGTCGGGAAACAGGCTTTGCTTATCGTGTCAGAATCATATAAAGATTAGGTTTAAATTTAGTCGAAATTTCCGGGTCATGACATATGTTGTCATACGAGCGACAACTAGCAATAATCAATATGGCAAGGGTGCTTGGGCTTATGCGTTCTCAAGGACCGCATTCTTTTAAACCAGTAACTATGGGTATGAGCAAGGTTGAAAAAGACGTGAGACAGGGCTGAAACGTTAGCGACCTCAAAACGTCGCAACGGAAAAAACGGGGTCGAAAAAGATGTTGACTAACGTTGACTTATATATATATATATATATATATATATATATATATATATATATATATATATATATATATATATATATATATATATATATATATATATATATATATATATATAAAGTTGACCGTTTTTTTCCGTCTTTAACCATTTTTTTCCATTTTTTTCCGTCTTTGACCGTTTTTTACCGTTTTTAGAGTTGTTGACCGTTTTTTAAGCATTAACAGTCTTTTTTGCCGTTTCAAGGCCCGTTGCAACGATACTAAGGCAAATCCATTGCGGTGTCCGTTGCAGCGCCCGTTTCGGCCATTTTTTACAACACTGGGTATGAGTATGGGTGATGCTGCTGGAGCGAGCCAGGCTCATTATGACGGTGGTTTTCAGAACGTTGCTGCTACGCAACAAATCATGTATTACCAGTGAGTGTAATTAGCATTGTCACATGCTTATGTTGTTTGTGCTTATGAGTTTTTAGGAGTTTTATTGATGTACGTGTTTGTTTTTAACGCTCAATTTTTTTATCGCTATTTTTTCTCATTTCCTTTTCTTCTCGATGTTGTTTGGATTATATGTGGTTGTCGTGGGTACGGATACATATGATGTATGTTAATGATATTGACTTGAATGCCATTTTTGTTCGAGTCACATTGGCTGTTTGTTTGGCTATGTATATCGGTCACAATATGCCTCATATGTCCCTCTATAGCTCGACTTATAATCGTTCACTACTAAATGTGACATCCTACAAAATTTGATTAGAACAAAATGTAGGGTTAAAAGTCATCCAAAAAAGTACCTTTCTTAATGTTTCGTTTAAAGATTTGAATTAACTTTAATCAAGTGTTCTGAGTTGCGAGCCAAGTAGTCAATGAAACATGGTACCCGATCTTGTTGGGATTTAACAAGTTCCATAATACTTATAATCATTCAAGAAATAATATTTGCGGAAGCGTATAAATTACCATTTTAAAACTTGTAAATCTTTAACCATTTAAAGTTAAATCCCAAATAGGATCAAGTTGTGAAACATACTTACAAATTAAGAGTGGGTTTAGAGATAATACCTCCTCAAGCTAGTTGAGGGTAGTTTACAAATGTGCAAGATGATGATGAAGATGAAGGCAAGAAAGCTTCTAACTTGAAGCCTCAAGTGTGTAATACCCCAAGCTTTTGATGCACCAACACCCTCCTTTGTTTGGTTAGGATTTTAGACACTTGATTAACAAGATTACCATGCAAAAACACTCTCTTTTTCCCTCTAAACTGCCACAGCCAGCAGCTGTGTTTTCAGCAGACAAACTGCAATTTTTTTTAGTGTATTGCTTGTTTTCTCACTCACTTGAGTCAAGGAATCCCCTTGGTTAAAGAGAGTCTTGCATGCCTTAAGGAATATATTGTTTACAAGTAACCAAGCAAGCATGGGATGTCACCTAGGAGTCCCAAAATCTGCATTCTTGTATCATTTAAATAATAAGTATAATTTATATAAAACTTGTTACATTTTATATAAAACTTGTTATTAAAGTTCAAGTTATAAATATAGGTTACTTGTACTTTATAAACCAATTTATAAAGTATAACAAAACATAATTATTTATACATATAAATAATCAAATCCTTAATATATAAATTGTCCAAACAATTTATCTCAAGTGATAATATTTTAGAAACCCGATTTTCTAAAATCCAAGTGTCGCATATTCGTTTAATGATCCAATAGTTAAGATCAAATACGTTTAAGGTGTCGGTAAGCTTGTTATTGGGTATGACCCGACTTGGATCATAACATATCAGCCACATTAATTAAATACGTCTCTCGGGCATACGAAAAACCTACAGATCTAACCGGTACTAAGAACTGTTATGTAATTACATGTTCAACCAAGACAACCAATAATACTCAATCTCGCATACATGACTGTGAGGGAGCTATAATGTAAATAATCATTTATCTGTATTTAAATGGTGAAAAGTGTCAAAATGACTCGTGCCTACGTTGCAAAATCTGTAACGACCCCAAATCCGTTTACCAAAAATGAAGCACATTTTTTTATAAGTTAGGTCCCATTAAACATCCACCTTACATAAACCATACCAACTAGTTTTAAACGAATACGCATTATCATAATGACACATTTAACGTTTTAATATGACTGTTGGTACACAATTGACAATTACAAAAGCATTTGCAATAATGATTAAATCACACGAATTACGGGTTAATACTCAATATCCAACCCGATACCAAGAGCATATCCCGGGGACTACCAAATCCCCAATCCGCGTCCAATTATCCAAAAGCTACCCCATCGAGCTCAAGCGCTCCTATGCATCTAGTCTAACAACTAGCTAGCTTCACAATCACAGGTAAATATCCGAACCCAATATGTATCTCAGGTCAGAGGATACAATGATATCCGCCTTTACTCAAGACTACATGTGATCAACCACAAAGGCTCCATTTAGTAAATCTTGAGGGCGGGTCTTCCAATATTTGTATCCCACAAATATTTATGAACCTTGGTTGCAACCTTGCCCCACATTCAGTCCGTGAATGTATACCAATCCAAGTTCATAATAGTCTAAACCTCACACTTGTTCCCACAAATGTGATCGACTACGGAATTTAGAATAATTGCTTATTCATGGATAAAATATGCAAAATAGGAACCTAACTCAAAATAAATTAAACCATAATTATATTAATGAGTTTGAATAATTTCGTTCCATTACAATACTTAAAACAGATCATGACCAATCACTAGAATATCGAAGCCCTAATGCACAAACATGTCCTGCATGTTTTGATCCATGTAAGAGCTTCGTGAGAGGATCCGCTATATTAAGATCTGTGTGAACTTTGTGAATGCATATCTTTCCATTTTCAACTTCATCCCTTATGTAGTTGATTCTCCGCTCAATGTGACGGGTCTTTTGGTGAGCACGAGGTTCCTTGATTTGAGCAATTGCACCCTCGTTGTCATAAAAGATCTCAAGAGGGTCCTGAATGGAAGGGACTACTCCTAAGTCGTCGATGAATTTCTTCATCAATGCAGCTTCCTGCGCTACCAATGAGGTGGCAATGTACTCCGACTCTGTAGTGGATAATGCAACAACATCCTGTTTTGAACTCTTCCAAGAGACCGCACCTCCATTTAACGTGAAGACATAACCGGATTGTGATCGAGAATCATCTCGATCAGTTTGGAAACTCGCGTCCACGTAACCTTTTACAGCGAGTTTCTCCTCACCAGACCCATATATTAGAAACATATCCTTAGTCCTCCTAAGGTATTTCAATATACTTTTAACAGCAATCCAATAACTGTTTCCTGGGTTATTCTGGTATCTACTTGTCAAGCTTAGAGCGCATGACACATCCGGTCTAGTGCATATCATTGCATACATGATTGACCCAATAGCAGATGCATATGGGACATTCTTCATTCTTTCATGTTCATCTTTCGTGGTGGGGTACTGAGATGAACTAAGGAGCGTTCCTCTTTGAATAGGTACCAAACCTTTCTTAGAGTTCTCCATCTTGAACCTTTTCAAGACCTTTACAATGTATGCACTTTGATTCAAACCTATCAGTTTCTTGGATCTATCCCTGTAGATCCCAATCCCCAAAACGTATTGTGCTTCTCCAAGATCCTTAATGGAGAAGCATTTACTTAGCCAAGTTTTAACTCCTTGCATTGCCGGAATATCATTTCCAAATAACAATATATCATCCACATATAGTACAAGGAACATGATAGTGCTCCCACTAGCTTTCTTGTATACACAAGCTTCATCACCATTTTTAATGAAGCCAAATTTCTTGGCCTCCTCATTAAAACGATGATTCCACATTCTAGATACTTGTTTCAATCCGTAGATTGACTTCTTTAACTTGCATACCTTTTTAGGATATTTCGGATCAACAAAACCCTCAGGCTGAACCATATAAACATCTTCCTCAAGATGTCCATTTAGGAAAGCAGTCTTGACGTCCATCTGCCATATTTCATAATCATAATGAGCAGCAATGGCAAGTAATATCCTAATAGACTTTAGCATTGCCACAGGCGAAAAAGTTTCATCATAGTCAACCCCTTGAGTTTGAGTGAAACCTTTTGCTACAAGTCTAGCTTTATATGTATCCAAGTTTCCATGTATGTCGGTTTTCATTTTGAAAAGCCATTTACAATCAACCAGCCTTGAGCCAGTAGGTTGTACAACCAGTTCCCAAACTTGGTTGTCATACATGGATTGCATCTCAGCGTTCATGGCTTCCTGCCATTTATCCTTATCAATTCTTGATAAAGCATCTTGGTAGTTTATTGGTTCATCCAAATCAACCACATAGCAACCATCCATGAGAAACCCATATCTCTCAGGAGGATTACTAATCCTACCAGATCTGCGAACGTCTTGTGTATTTTGATCATCCATTTGATCACTCTCAACATTTTCATGTTGAGTGCTAGTGTCAACCAATTGTGTATCATCTACTTGATCTTGAACCTCTTCAAGATCTATCTTTCTTTCACTATTTCCTTCCATTAGGAACTTAGTTTCAAGGAATTCAGCCTTTCGAGCAACAAATACATTCTGCTCGGATGGATCATAGAAATAATATCCCATATCATCCTTGGGATATCCTATGAAGATACACTTCGTGGATCGAGCATTCAACTTATTAGGGACGTAATGCTTAGGGTAAGCTTCACATCCCCATACCTTTAAGTATGATAGAGATGGGGGTTTTCCAAACCACATCTCATGAGGAGTTCGTTCCACTTTCTTGGTTGGGGCCATATTTAGAATACGAGCCGCGGAGCATAGACAATAACCCCAGAATGATAGAGGTAAGGAGCTTCTAGCCATCATAGATCGAACCATATCCATTAAGGTTCGATTCCTCCTTTCGGATACACCATTAAGCTGTGGTGTCCCGGGTGGAGTAAGTTGTGAGATAATCCCACAACTTCTAAGATGATCTTGGAAAGCATCGCTTAGGTATTCACCTCCTCTATCGGTACAAAGTACCTTGATTGTCTTATTGAGTTGATTTTGTACTTCGTTTTGATATTCTTTGAATGCTTCAAAAGTTTCATCCTTGTGTCTTAATAAGTAGACATATCCGAAACGACTGAAGTCATCAATGAAAGTAATGAAGTATCTTTCACCATTCCTAGTTATGGGCTTAAAGGGTCCACATACATCCGAGTGTATCAATCCCAATAAGTCCTTAGCCCTTTCATAGGTCCCTTTGAAAGGTGCTTTAGTCATTTTGCCTTGTAAACAAGATTCACATACATCAAACGAGTCTAGTTCATTTGATTTCAAAAGGCCATTCTTTTGAAGTGTATGCATTCGATTCTTGTTTATGTGACCAAGGCGACAATGCCATAAGTAGGAATCACTCAAATCCCTTTTGAGTTTCTTGGTGTTTGCATGGTATATTGAGCTATTGTATGATGTGTCATCATGAACCAATTCATAAATACCATTCGAAGGCGAAGCCTTAAAATAGAACACATTATCTAAAGAAACATGGATATCATCATTAATGAAATTAAGATTAAAACCATATTGTTTCAAACGGGATACAGAAATAATGTTTCGTGATAAATCAGGTGCATACAAAACATTTTTCAAAGTAAGCTCCAAACCATTTGGAAGCTTTAAAACAAAGTCTCCTTGAGCTTTCACTTGCACCCTTGCTCCATTTCCCATGAAGAGACTTGTTGTTCCCGCATCTTGATCACTTCTTTTGAACCCCTGCAAAGTATTGCAAATATGAGTTCCACATCCTGTGTCTAATACCCATGTATTAGAAGAAGTAATACTAAGCTCAATGTATACCATATATACATTACCTGAGGTTTGCCCTGCATCCCTCTTTTCTTTCAACTCCTTGAGGTAGACCGGTCAGTTGCGCTTCCAGTGACCCATTTCACCGCAACCGAAGCACGGATCTTCCTTGGGGTTAGCCTTTCCGGCAACCTTTTGCTTCTTGTTGTTGTTGGTTGGGGTAACCACCTTCCCCTTTCCTTTGCCCTTGCCTTGGTAGGCGGGTCCTTCCTCTTAGCCGCCTTCGGCTTAGAAG
Source organism: Rutidosis leptorrhynchoides (assembly GCF_046630445.1). Taxonomy (NCBI): domain Eukaryota; kingdom Viridiplantae; phylum Streptophyta; class Magnoliopsida; order Asterales; family Asteraceae; genus Rutidosis; species Rutidosis leptorrhynchoides. The sequence continues at coordinate 312,044,458 of NC_092339.1, forward strand.
TGTTATTGCCTTTGGACCCACCTTCATTGATCATAAACATGGGTGAAGCCCTTTTACCCATGCTCGCTTCGGCCGTCTTAAGCATGGCGTGTAATTCGCCAATGCTCTTATCCCATCCATTCATATTGTAATTCATTACAAATGTGTCAAACCTCTTTGACAAGGAGTTAAGGATAAGGTCTGTGGCTAATTCATTAGACACATTGCAGTTTAGACGGTTCGCTCCATCAATTTGGCTTTTCATCTTAAGGACATAAGATGAAACGGATTGGGAGTAGTCCATCTGACATGCATGAAGCGCTCGAACCGTTTCGAAGCGCTCGACATGAGCTTGTTGAAGGAACATCTCCTTCAACTGTGTGATCATGTCATATGCACTATGATGCTCAAAATCCTTTTGGAGTTCGGGTATCATAGTCCCAAGCATGAGGCAAGAAACTTGCAACGAATCGGTGCAATATTTCTCCCAATAAGCCATGCCTTCCGTATCATCCTCGTCCGGTTGATCGGGAATCGGGTCTTCCAACACATACGCCCTGTCCTCTAGTTTGAGGACAATTCTTAGATTGCAGAACCAACCCATTTAGTTCGTATGGTTGAGTTTTTCCTTTTCGAGGATTGACCTCAACGATAGGTTGTTAAAGTTTATTGGTGCGTTCGGAATGTTGTTGTTATTGGCGGCCATCTACAAAATTTAACAAAGTTGTTTAAGTATCAATTTTAATTTAACGATCAATACCCTTTAAATCCAATTGATATTTATTAAATTTTAGAATCCAACGGTAAACCAAATTTCGGTTAGGTGACCTTTATCCCGTCATTTGATTTAGCTAGGTAGTCATTATATGACAATTGCAATCCTTTTGCAACTTCTAAGTTATGGGATCATGCAATCCTTTTGCATGGCATATTTATCCCATCAACGCCTATTTGTTCCTCATGCTTCGGTGACCCTAAGTTCATGATTTCGAAATCAAGTCGTCCTACTTGTGTAAACGTGTAAACTTAACATACAAGTGGTTAGGTGACCTTTATCCCACAAGCATGCAAAATTCACCTTAATCATATTAGTTTGCTCATAACGGTTAGGTGACCTTTATCCCATTGTGAGTTCCCTAATATTTTTAAGTGTTGCACAAAAGGATGGCGTTTAACTTGTTTGCCTTGTTAATAAGGGATTTTAAGTTTTCATTAATTCTAGTTTGAGAAAACTTTTATGCCATACACCAACATGCATTTAGTGTATGGTTCATTTGAAATCCATTTTCATGTCTATAAACCATTTTATATATATGATCCTAATCATGTTCTTAATAACCGTTTATTAATGTCCTTTTAGCCATTTTTAATTTAACCAATTAAATTGTCGTTTTGCATGTCGTTAATTAATGTATAATTTAACCAATTAAATTGCCATTTTGCTTGTTGTTAACTTGTGTGATTAACTTGTAGCATACAAACATATAATCCACAATCATACAATAAACAACCATGCATACAAAACAAATATGTTCACAATCACGCCATTTTGGTAGACATTTGTTTAGCTGAAAACAAATGCCACCGGATAAGGGGTTATAACACAAAGTAGGAGATTTTAAATCTCCCACTTAATCTTGCATCCAAATGCTTCTTCTTGTGTTCTTCAAGTCTTCATCATCTTCATCTTTTTACAAAATATATCCTAATACATTTTGTCTAAAAAAGTGAAATTACAACCTAATCAATTTTACATACCAAATATAAAATAAATTACATAACCAAAATAATATTATTACATACCAAATGAATAAATATTAAATCAACCAAACATGCAACCAAACACAAGGTCAAGGCTTAGATTGTGAACATCATCAGCATAAGTGATAGGCAATACAGAATCACAAGTGATTGGAAACACAGAATCACAAGTGATCTGCAACACAGAATCACAAGTGATTGGCAATACAGAATCACAAGTGATCGGCAACACAGAATCACAAGTGATTGGCAACACAGAATCACAAGTGATCGGCAACACAGAATGCAGAATCACAAGTGATTTTGGCCAAAATGACAAACCACTCAAAACTAAAATTTTACATTATACTTCATGCATGTTCATAGAATGCAAAATTATAGTGGGTTTAATAACCATCTCGAAGCATATTTCAACAACTTCGGCTCTAGATACCATTGTTGGGATTTAACAAGTTCCATAATACTTATAATCATTCAAGAAATAATATTTGCGGAAGCGTATAAATTACCATTTTAAAACTTGTAAATCTTTAACCATTTAAAGTTAAATCCCAAATAGGATCAAGTTGTGAAACATACTTACAAATTAAGAGTGGGTTTAGAGATAATACCTCCTCAAGCTAGTTGAGGGTAGTTTACAAATGTGCAAGATGATGATGAAGATGAAGGCAAGAAAGCTTCTAACTTGAAGCCTCAAGTGTGTAATACCCCAAGCTTTTGATGCACCAACACCTTCCTTTGTTTGGTTAGGATTTTAGACACTTGATTAACAAGATTACCATGCAAAAACACTCTCTTTTTCCCTCTAAACTGCCACAGCCAGCAGCTGTGTTTTCAGCAGAAAAACTGCAGCTTTTTTTAGTGTATTGCTTGTTTTCTCACTCACTTGAGTCAAGGAATCCCCTTGGTTAAAGAGAGTCTTGCATGCCTTAAGGAATATATTGTTTACAAGTAACCAAGCAAGCATGGGATGTCACCTAGGAGTCCCAAAATCCGCATTCTTGTATCATTTAAATAATAAGTATAATTTATATAAAACTTGTTACATTTTATATAAAACTTGTTATTAAAGTTCAAGTTATAAATATAGGTTACTTGTACTTTATAAACCAATTTATAAAGTATAACAAAACATAATTATTTATACATATAAATAATCAAATCCTTAATATATAAATTGTCCAAACAATTTATCTCAAGTGATAATATTTTAGAAACCCGATTTTCTAAAATCCAAGTGTCGCATATTCGTTTAATGATCCAATAGTTAAGATCAAATACGTTTAAGGTGTCGGTAAGCTTGTTATTGGGTATGACCCGACTTGGATCATAACATATCAGCCACATTAATTAAATACGTCTCTCGGGCATACGAAAAACCTACAGATCTAACCGGTACTAAGAACTGTTATGTAATTACATGTTCAACCAAGACAACCAATAATACTGAATCTCGCATACATGACTGTGAGGGAGCTATAATGTAAATAATCATTTATCTGTATTTAAATGTTGAAAAGTGTCAAAATGACTCGTGCCTACGTTGCAAAATCTGTAACGACCCCAAATCCGTTTACCAAAAACGAAGCACATTTTTTTTTATAAGTTAGGTCCCATTAAACATCCACCTTACATAAACCATACCAACTAGTTTTAAACGAATACGCATTATCATAATGACACATTTAACGTTTTAATATGACTCTTGGTACACAATTGACAATTACAAAAGCATTTGCAATAATGATTAAATCACACGAATTACGGGTTAATACTCAATATCCAACCCGATACCAAGAGCATATCCCGGGGACTACCAAATCCCCAATCCGCGTCCAATTATCCAAAAGCTACCCCATCGAGCTCAAGCGCTCCTACGCATCTAGTCTAACAACTAGCTAGCTTCACAATCACAATACCTGTAAAAAGGTAAACAACGAGAGGGGTAAGCTAAAGCTTAGTGAGTAGAATAAATATATACATGCATATACAATTTACCTATTCGCATCCACGACATCATATAATGCATATAATCGCATATCATCTCATAACAAAAGCTAGTATCGTCAAATCGTACAACTAGCAACATCGTTAGCGTAATAATCATAATAATAATGAAATGCTAAACAACAACAAGTATAAACCATGGTTAACCAATAATCGCAAGGGAATGACCTCGCGAACAAGTCATCGGTGTTCATAACAACCGTTAGCGCCCAAAAACGGCTATGGTATGCTAACCCCCGAGGTGTTCCAAAAATGGCTATGGCATCACCCCCAAGTGTTCCAAAACGGCTATGGCATCACTTGATCACGTGTGAGTAAGAACCGGCTATTCGGTTAGCGCCCAAAACGGCTATGGTATGCTAACCCCGAGGTTTCCCAAAACGGCTATGGTATCACCCCAAAGTGTTCCAAAACGGGTATGGCATCACTTAATAACGGCTATTACTCACAACCATGTGCACAAAACGGCTATGTGCACAATTAACACGGGCAAATAAATCATATACATACATAATAAATATTCCACTCACCTTATAATGCCCGCACAAGTCATGTATAACATGACCTCCGTCCTCAAATCCGAGCAAGTAACCACCTATAATACACATAGGTACAATATGCACATAAATAGCAATTCTCTAAAAGAGAACCCGACACAAACGTCCTTTAGCCGAGTGGTACATAGGTACAATGCCCGCACATTTAACACCTAATGGACACAAATCAATTACCACTTCGGGTGGTAATTCAAACCCACTCTACAAAGTACAATTTAACCCAATTTATACTTTACACCAATTAGACGAACCTAGGTCTTAACACTAAATTACTACTTAGGTAGTAATCATTTCGAACGTCATTTACACCAAACCCCATCACGCGTAATATTTACCTATTTTTCGTTTGACCAAGTTTGACTAATGGTAAAATATCATTTTAACCCAAAATTACTTCTCGCGAGTAATCACATCCAAAAACATCATTTAACACTTAACAAAAGTGTTTAACATCCATTTAATCCAAAATTTGAGTCCTTACCAAATTCGACCCAATCAAAGTCAACCCATTTTGACATAAGTCCCAAAAACGACCAAAATCACTAACGGCTAGTGATTATATTTCTGAAACACCATTTAACACACGAATCAAGCATTTACATACTTGATTCGTCAAATCTTGGCTAAAAACTTAGTTTGACAACAATTCGAGGTTAACATTCATTTTGACCAACAAACATGTTCTTAAGAACATCAAAATACTAACACCTTTACAATATAGTGATTAACACCTAAATCCATGAAAAATACTTCCAAATTCATCATCAAACCCTAAACCCACAATAATCAGGTTCACATACACTAACAATACCCAAAACCCCCAAATTTCACAAGACGTGGGTTCTACAACTCATCACTAACATAAACCCTTACCTAAAAAAGAATCAAACAATGAAAATCAGAGTTAGAACTTACCACCACTACCAAAATGTAGCTAGGAACGAGATGAACAACTTTAACTCTCGCGACTTGACCCGATTCACTCTTCTTCTTCCTCAAACCAAGCACGCTCTCTCTCTAAAATTCTAACTCTCTCTCTCTCTCTCTCTAGATTGAAAGTGTGTAGTTGAGAGAGTGATAAATGTGATATGGATAAGCCTTGTATCATTTTTGGGGCTAAAAACCCGTCCACAAAGTGAAAAGACCAAAACAACCCAAAAGATACCCTTAAAAACGAGTCAAAATAGTCAGATCTGCGACAATGTCGCATTTCGCGATAGTCTATCGCGTTTCGCGACACCCAGGACGCGACAAAGCCCACTCATATGCTACAATTCGATCAGGTCAGCTAGTTTTCAGTCCATCACGTTTTGGTCATGACCATCGCGTTCCGCGATGGTCCAGGGCGCGACAAAATGGCTCCAAACGCGATGATTGCAGTTCTCAGCTTCCATTTAAAAGTTCAGGGACTGAGGTTGACAGATTCTGATTCTGATGTAAATTCTGAAAATGCATAAGTGTTAGGTTGATTTTCAGTGACACTTTATGATGCACACTTTTACTGACACTTTCCGATGACACTTCTGATGTATAAAATTCAAGATGTTACAACTCTCCCCCACTTAAATTGGATCACGTCCCTGTAATCCTCATCATTTACCAAGAGGCAAGTACCACATTGCCTTAACCCTTACATACAATAGGGACCACGCCCTACGATCCTATGAAACACAACCAAGCTCGACATCCATAATATCTTCCGTTAATCCGAAGATTTCACCACACGCTAATAATCAGTGACACTCAACGTCAAAATACAGAAAACACCATTATCCCTTCAAGTTCTCTCGACTAATACTCGCAACAAGCTGCATCCATAACTATATCACCCAATGCGATCTATTAGGTCCACTACGCCGTGAACCAAGTCTTGCATTAACCCAATTCGAGAAGGATCCATGCCGCGTTAAAATCTGTACTTCGACGGTCCATAAACGTATCACTCAACGGTCGCACATTCGCTTATGCGCAAATATTTTTCTTCCACCCCATAACACCCGAAATTTCCAGTTCTACAAGTCGATGCTAACAGGGCAATCGATACACTCCCCTGATGAGCACTTCTTACAATCACCTTATCCGGGTTATTCCTTCAATGAAGAAATTTCGGTATCACGAAATAATCACACCGGGAACACAAAACTTCCCATCAATCGATCCGCACACGACCACCAGTCTCTGGATTAATCTAGGACAACAATAATACACCACGAGCTAGACAAAACATCAATACTCGACACAGGGTTTCTCCCATAAACCCTCCAATGCACCCTTACAATTACGGCTTCCTAGTACTAACATGGAAACTATTCGTATACTAGAATCCCGTCAATAACGAATTATCACCACAAAAATTCGCAATTCGTCACGCGACCCACAAAAATATCCACCAACGCCTGGTGAGTCCTCTTGCCTTGACCGTCCGTTAAGAATGGCCTCGACATTTCAATGCAACCAACGGGTCGCATCACTAGGGGACACACTCTCGCAAACAAACAACAACTGCGTGTCTCTATGTGAGATAATCAGAACCGACACACCCCGCCTCACAATCATCCATAAAGTGGAATAATCCACTGACAATTTTCACGATCACGTTTCCCGACAGGGAAAATACAGTATCCACCACAATGTCGAACTCGTACCCACTCAACAGTACTATCCAAGTTTTGCACCAACGCAAGTTTATATCACGAGAGCACGCACAATGATAGTTACATTCTCTCACGTCCGTGATCTCAAACTTCACTCTTGGTCTCATACCGTACTTGGTATTACACGACCACGTTACACAAGAAGACTTACGCTTCACTTGATCTAACACCACCGGAGGGCGGCAGTAAAAACTCCCCCACTTAGGATTCAGCTCCACATTCTCACCGCCAAGATGATAACATCCCGCAGAATTATCATTCCATGACACACATGACCATTCTCATCGTTGGTCATACACACCAAATCACCGCAAATTCACTTTAGGCTCTCAGAGCCGTCATACACGATCACTTGAGATGTCGTACACGCGACAACCCTGCACCTTCATACCACAAATCACAACTAACAGCCCTTTATCGTTCGCAAAGCGAACTCCACCAAAGTGCCACGTACGCCTCTAAGCATAGGCATATGCCACTCTGCTTAATCAGTCATGCATCTCAGTCGAGATCACTCGACCTTCCCTTCAACGAACCTTTATCAACAATTGCTCACTCTCATGGAGAAGAGTGACCAATCCGACACAATAATTGCATCGACTGCAACATCAACACTTCAGCATAACCTTCGGCCTAACCGTCCATGAACTCCTTCACCGGCTCACCAGCATCTTCACCCGTCTATCACTTAAGAGTAATAAGATGCGCTCATCTGCCACTTCATAAGAAGTATTTACCGCAATGTTCTTAAACTTCAACTTTCGCTACCGTCGAATTACTATCAATCACTATTACCATCTCCACTGCTTCCAAGGGCATCTCACGGGAACCCTAAGCACAAAATGATCACCAAATCTTCAGAGTTGAACATCACACTAGCAGGTATAAGAAGGCACCTGGCGCCGTGTCATGTAAACTCCCTTCACATTCTGCTGAATCTTAAAACTCGGTCTTTAGGTTCCATACACCCGATGTCACCTACCTCTCCATAATAATGACCTGAAGTCATACCTTCCCAAAAAACCTTACGGTTTATTGTCTTATCGAATGTTTCTACCGATCACACGCTACTCGCAATTTCCTCAAGGCCAAACGATATAGCCTAACGAAAACTTTCGTCTAATGCTAAGGGGTGCTTAGAATACCAAGTCTTACACCCTTCCAATTATAGACACAACCACTACAACAAGGGATATTCCGTTAGGAATGTTACTCTATAATCCATAACACGCTAACACACTATGCAATCATCGTCGTACGGGTCCCACTCCTATGAGTTTAATGACCCAAAGACTCCTCGGTTTGTCGATTTCAAGGCGACTCACAACTAGAATCCTTACACGATTCTCTAACCCCACACTCTACCGAGTGTAACCCAATACCACTATCATTAGACTTGTTGCATCCCATTACGGAATTCAAGACCTCGACGCACACACGCACACATTAATCGACCGTCCAAGTTATGATGGGTAACTACAACCAATAACAATCTCAACAGTGCACCCACTACTTAGGGTGACTAAGCACGCACTAAAATCGTGAGTTTGCTCACTCACCTTAGCTAATCGAAACCACCGTAACACTTTCAGACTCACAAAGAACTCGATGCCACAACAAGCACATCACTCGAGACCACTATATCCTAGGAACCAATAAAAGATTCCTAATTCATCCCATTCTACCCCAACCATGCCACGTTCCCTCCGTTCGGTACTTGTTATGTCATGCTTGGTGTCAAGATACACTTTTGTAATAATGGTGATCAGTCACTATTACAATTGCGTACCTTACCATTTCCACATGGTCACGCAAAGTACTTTACCCGGACTGACGCGACATTCACACGAAATAACACGCGATAACTCCTAGTACTGAATGATGAAAGTCCTTACCGTGAACTTGATCACTCAAAACCTCCAAATATCTGAATCTCTCCAATAGATTCATCTCTAGGTCACCGCACCAATAGATGCATGTATATACACCTATATACAATATAATAATAATTATACACAAGTACACCGCAACACAAGTCAACCTACAACCTAGGCGACTATCACTAAAACAATGTCCAAGTTCGCCTACTTACATTAGGAACTAGCAATCTAAGGCACTAATTTACACACGAAATAAGGCCCCACATAATCCCACATTGGGCAAGCACAAGTCCTAGTTAGTCACCTACTCTAAGGCACTAACAAATCTCAATCCGACCCGTATTCCTACAAGTCCCGCAAATAACGCACCACTGTCAATAAGTCTAAGACTAGGCACCTATTCCAAGGTCACCTAATTCCCTTAGACTATGCTCTGATACCACTTGTAACGACCCCAAATCCGTTTACCAAAAACGAAGCAATTTTTTTTTTATAAGTTAGGTACCATTAAACATCCACCTTACATAAACCATACCAACTAGTTTTAAACGAATACGCATTATCATAATGACACATTTAACATTTTAATATGACTCTTGGTACACAAATGACAATTACAAAAGCATTTGCAATAATGATTAAATCACACGAATTATGGGTTAATACTCAATACCCAACCCGATACCAAGAGCATATCCCGGGGACTACCAAATCCCCAATCCGCGTCCAATTATCCAAAAGCTACCCCATCGAGCCCAATCACTCCTACGCATCTAGTCTAACAACTAGCTAGCTTCACAATCACAATACCTGTAAAAAGGTAAACAACGAGAGGGGTAAGCTAAAGCTTAGTGAGTAGAATAAATATATACATGCATATACAATTTACCTATTCGCATCCACGACATCATATAATGCATATAATCGCATATCATCTCATAACAAAAGCTAGTATCGTCAAATCGTACAACTAGCAACATCGTTAGCGTAATAATCATAATAATAATGAAATGCTAAACAACAACAAGTATAAACCATGGTTAACCAATAATCGCAAGGGAATGACCTCGCGAACAAGTCATCGGTGTTCATAACAATCGTTAGCGCCCAAAAACGGCTATGGTATGCTAACCCCCGAGGTGTTCCAAAAACGGCTATGGCATCACCCCCAAGTGTTTCAAATCGGCTATGGCATCACTTGATCACGTGTGAGTAAGAACCGGCTATTCGGTTTGCGCCCAAAACGGCTATGGTATGCTAACCCTGAGGTTTCCCAAAACGGCTCTGGTATCACCCCAAAGTGTTCTAAAACGGGTACGGCATCACTTAATAACGGCTATTACTCACAACCATGTGCACAAAACGGCTATGTGCACAATTAACCCGGGAAAATAAATCATATACATACATACATAAATATTCCACTCACCTTGTAATGCCCGCACAAGTCATGTATAACATGACCTCCGTCCTCAAATCCGAGCAAGTAACCACCTATAATACACATAGGTACAATATGCACATAAATAACCATTCTCTAAAAGAGAACCCGACACAAACGTCCCTTAGCCGAAGGATCACGCCTTGTTCGCCAAAACCCGCACATTTAACACCTAATGGACACAAACCAATTACCACTTCGGGTGATAATTCAAACCCACTCTACAAAGTACAATTTAACCTAATTTATACTTTACACCAATTAGACCAACCTAGGTCTTAACACTAAATTACTACTTAGGTAGTAATCATTTCGAAAGTCATTTACACCAAACCCCATCACGTGTAATATTTACCTATTTTGCGTTTGACCACGTTTGACTTATGTTAAAATATCATTTTAACCCAAAATTACTTCTCGCTAGTAATTACATCCAAAAATATCATTTAACACTTAACAAAAGCGTTTAACATCCATTTAATCTAAAATTTGAGTCCTTACCAAATTCGACCCAATCAAAGTCAACCCATTTTGACATAAGTCCCAAAAATGCCCAAAATCACTAACGGCTAGTGATTATATTTCCGAAACACCATTTAACACATGAATCAAGCATTTACTTACTTGATTCGTCAAATCTTGACTAAAAACTTAGGTTGACATCAATTCGAGGTTAACATTCATTTTGACCAACTAACATGTTCTTAAGAACATCAAAATACTAACACCTTTACAATATAGTGATTAACACCTAAATCCATGACAAATACTTTTAAATTCATCATCAAACCCTAAACCCACAATAATCGGGTTCACATACACTAACAATACCCAAAACCCTCAAATTTCACAAGAAGTGGGTTCTACAACTCATCACTAACATAAACCCTTACCCAAAACAAGAATCAAACAATGAAAATCGGAGTTAGAACTTACCACCACTACCAAAATGTAGCTAGGAATGATATGAACAACTTTAACTCTCGCGACTTGACCCGATTCACTCTTCTTCTTCCTCAAACAAAGCGCTCTCTCTCTAAAATTCTAACTCTCTCTCTAGATTGAAAGTGTGTAGTTGAGAGAGCGATAAATGTGATATGGATAAGCCTTGTATCAGTTTTGGGGCTAAAAACCCGTCCACAAAGTGAAAAGACCAAAACACCCCAAAAGATACCCTTAAAAATGGGTCAAAATAGTCAGATCTGCGACAATGTCGCATTTCGCGATAGTCTGTCGCGTTTCGCGACACCCAGGACACGACAAAGCCCACTCATACGCGACAATTCGGTCAGGTCAGCTGGTTTTCAGTCCATCGCATTTTGGTCATGACCATCGCGTTCCGCGATGGTCCAGGGCGCGACAAAGTGGCTCCAAACGCGATGATTGCTGTTCTTAGCTTCCATTTAAAAGTTCAGGGACTGATGTTGACAGATTCTGTTTCTGATGTAAATTCTGAAAATGAATAAGTGTTAGGTTGACTTTCAGTGACACTTCTGATGCACACTTTTACTGACACTTTCTGATGACACTTCCGATGTACAAAATTCAGGATGTTACAAAATCCTAAGTTAAGAATGGTTAAATTTTGTTGGAACAGTAGTTCTAGGTTGTTAACCTTTCTTATTGATTGTATATCTTAGTTTTCGCAGTTACGAAGTTAAAGACTCCACTTTAACGTGGATAGGGAGACCCCCTAGAGGTGCGTATAGTTATTCTAATATGTACATCTGTTTTGTACATAGTTAGCTCTATATGTTATTAGCATATTGGGATTTATATAACTAATGTTCCATGTTCACCTGTTCGGGCACTTCGAATTTAAATTGTCGCAATTATTGAAGACGCAACTTATGGTGGGTGATTGGAGATGGCTTTTTCTTGCGATATCCCACTTCAAGTATGTGATAATATTACTAAATACATGTGTAATAATCTATGATGTGTTACTTATTTTCCTTCATAGCTTTATGTAACATATCATTTAGTGTGTGCCGAGTCAATAAATTGTGGTGTTTCTTCAAAAGAAGATGATGTCAAGCTGGCTTACCCGAAAACGGGCTATATGTCTCACTTAATGCATAACCCGAACTTTTTAATCGAGTACTTCTTGATAATAAAATATAGTACTCCACCAACTACTAGCACATGTAGATCAATAATGAAGAGTTTCGTCATTGTAATTATATCATACGACTAATTAGTATCAACATAAACGTTTTCGAATACTATTTTTCTGAGCTGCCGTGGAACGCACGGGCTCATAATATATATATATATATATATATATATATATATATATATATATATATATATATATATATATATATATATATATATATATATATATATATATATATATAGAGAGAGAGAGAGAGAGAGGAGTACATGCCAATTGTTGGCTTGCTTTACAAAGCTATCTAGTTGCCTCATTTATTGCTACATAAATATATAATGAATGCAATGCTATAATATAAAGACTTATGGTTATCTGATGCTAATACACCCCCCGCGGTCTCAGTAGCAGGCGGTCGAATGCTGAGATTGTTTCGAAAATCATCAAACAAGATACGTGGTAAGCCTTTGGTATAAATAACACGCGAACTTCGCCTCTAGCAACTTTTTCACGTACAAAGTGAATATCCATTTTGATATGTTTCGTGCGTTGATGTTGAATAGGATTCCCTTAGAGGAAAATTGCCGAAATATTATCACAAAACACCAAAGTTCATTTCGGAAGCGGACAATGCAGTTCAAGCAACATATTACGAATCCAACACGAATAAGAAACAACATTAGCCACACCACGATACTCAGCTTCAACACTGGAACGAGAAAGTGTCGGTTGCCGCTTAGAGTACCAAGAGATGAGATTATCCCCAAAATAGACACAATATCCGGAGGTGGAGCAGCGAGTGTCAGGGCAACCAGCCTAATCGGCATCGGTGTATGGAACAAGACGACGCCTAGTGGTCTTATAAAGGTGTAACCCATAATCCAAAGTTCCTTGTAAGTAGAGAAGAATACGTCGAAGAGAATGTAACTGAGGTTCACGAGGATCATGCATATGAAGAAAAATATGTTGCACAACATATGAGATATCATGATGAGTAAAGGTTATATATTGCAAAAAGCCTCAGTCAAGCTTCGATATGCAGTAGGATCCGCAACCGAAGGGCCAACCGGCGCACTTAATTTTGTGGATGTATCCACGGGCTTCTTCACGGGATTACAACTAGACATGCCTACTCATTCAATAATTTCTTTGGCATACGTGGTCTTCTGAAGAAAAGGACTATTTGGAAGACGTTTAACAGCAATACCCAAAAAATAACTTAACGGCCCGAGATCCTTCATTGCAAATGCATCTGCTAAAAGGCAATCGCGAGGATTGAGTCACTAGTCGCGAGATCAAATTCAAGTACAAGTTTACGAACCGAGAAAACGAAAAGCGACCGCAAGCCCACAAATATGAAGGCTCGCGATCGCGAGGCATATCCTCCACAAATTGTTGCGATCGCGAGGGTAACAAAAATGGGCCAGCAACTATTTAATCCCATTTTCAAGCAACAGTTTTGTATACCCTAATTTTTACGAAACAAGAGTTAGAGTTGGGTGATTTTGGCCATTCAAAAGTCATTCTTCACCAAATCTGAAGGGCTTTTCATCTAGGATTGAAGATTTGGTTATCTATCAAGATTGGTACTGAAGTTTTCATCAATTTTTTATGAGATTATTATGATTCTTTTGTATTTGTTATAAGTAACTAAATGAGGTGAATAGTTACTTAATACAATTTTTAAAACTTTTTCGATGATCAACAAGATTTGAACAATCCTTGATCAACTCAAACTCAATGTGTGTAGTGTTTATGTTTGGAGTAATGCGGAATGTAAAGTAAAGAACATAAACACAAGGATTTATAGTGGTTCGGGTCGATGTTAACTAATCCACCTTAATCCACTCCCCGATTCACTAATCGGGAGTTTTGCTTCACTAAGCCTCTTTTTCCAAATCCGGTGGAGATCCGACTTACAAGCCTTGTACTCCTTTGTAGACAACAAACCTAATCCTTCTATCCCATCGAAAGATTACCTCTAACTTAGTTCAATTTGTCTTCACCTTGGACAAGTATTAATCCCCAATGGAATTAATCCACTTCCTAGTTCCCTTTAAGGAAGAAGATAACTAAGCTAGCTTATGCTTCTAATTACAAAGTACAAGACTCACCCTTTCTAGTGATGACAATCCTAAGTCAATTCAAAGGATTAATACAGCACTAAGTAAACTCACAAAGATAGTAATTTGATAGTAAGTTTACAACCCCCTTCTACAATCTATGAGATTATAAAACTTCTCTTGGTAATCACAAATACATGTATATGTATTAAGATCTTGTGATTCTATGATGAATTTGAGTTGAAGCATGCAAGAGGATTAAGTCTTTAAAGTTCTCCAAGTCTTGCTATTTATATGGAGAGATTCAAAAATTATCCGTTGCTGCGGCTCAGGCCACGGTCGATCGTGGATCGACCGCACGTGGTACAGTCTAAAACATTTATCCGTTGTATAGCCGTTGAATCAATTTTGAACTCAAATGTTTGGACTCTTTACTTCATTTAATAACTGCAAAAGATACTCAACATCCTATACAAGTATTATATGCATTAAGTGTTCATTTACCTTGGATGTATTGCCTTGATAGTGACTTCTCATGTTCAAAGTGGTAAGTCTAACATTCTTGGATACAAGTCATGATAATCATTTGTGGCAATCTCAATTTTGTCATATTCTTTTATTTGTAATCAACACATTTGCTAAAGTCATATTGGTTGGTCAACATGTCATTGATGACAATAACCCACTTAATCACAAAGCACATTAATATTCATATTTAAGCTTGTTTGTGAATTAATTAAGAGTGTTCATGATGTCTTAACGACTGAAACATGTAATATCAATTAAGCATATTGTAAGACATCAAGTTAATCAAGTCTAAATCATTCTTAAACTTGTTTCTAGACTTAATCAAATCCTATGTGTGTTAATAATTCTTCATAATTTTAAGACCACTAGATTATGACACTTTAATTGTTATCCAAGTATCATAAGCATATATTGACGTAGTTCAAATACAAGTTGATGGTTTTCCAACTTGTAGCACATAGCAAGACAAGGTTTATATATATATATATATATATATATATATATATATATATATATATATATATATATATATATATATATATATATATATATATATATATATATATATATATATATATATATATATATATATATATATATATATATATATATATATATATACACTCCTTTGAGAATGAAGGAGGCAACTATTCTAAACATGTTTAAACAAGTTTCATAAATTATAGATGCCCCGAAGTGGTCAAACTAAATTTGATCAAAAGTCCGGACAGTACCTTCTGTGGTCGACCCACGGTTGACCGTGGGGTCGACCGTGCACTCCTGGTTTCACAAACCAGAGTTCAGGGTTCCACGGTATGACCTGTGGCCGACCGTGGACCAAACCGTGTACCTTATATTTCATTTTAAGCATTATTTTGTTTTGGTTTTTTGCTAGAGTAAGTGTAGATTAGTGTACTTGTATATTTATGTTCAAGATGTCTACCATCACCTCTAGTTAAGTGCATGTGTCATCATCAAAACACTTTTTGTTATGGGTTAAGATAAACATAATCGTTAAGTATAAACCCACATTCTCCCCCAACATTTATGATTTTGATTGTTTCTTTCATGAATATGTCTAGTTAAACATTTAATTATTGCTTGGTTGTGAAACTTTTATGAGTTGGATTGTCTTATGTTTTGGATTATGATGTTTAATTGATTAAATTATTATTAATTTTTATCATTGAACCATTGTTATGAAAGCTTGTTGCTTGAATTCAATTATATGAATTGTTGACTAGTTATTGTGAGGTAATTGGTGATAAAACAGGTTATACTTTAATATTTAGATGATTTAGACAATTGCATGTGAGTCTAATCGGTGATTGAATGGGAATTTGACTTCATAATTGTGATAATTGCATTGAGTGATCTTTGTAATTAGGATTTTAAGTGATTTATATCTAGATAGAATCTTAGTGACTTAATTATTATATAGTTGGTCTTTTGAACAAGATTGATGTGAGTTAGTCAATGAAACACCCCGCCAAATTCCAATTGACGAAATGTTACCATTCGGTCCTACAACATAACGGTTACGCCCTCTATATGAGACGTTTTCCAACAGTATTCGCATTTATTTTGCAAAAAATTTCAAAATAAGTAAGTAATTCAAAAGATCATGAATTACACTTGTAAAACATAATTAGTAAATGTAAAATGCGAATAATAGTGTTTGAAATAAAAGCTGAACTCCAGCTATGCAAGCATGCAACCTCGAGCAAACAGCGGAAGCAAATCATCTAGTACCTGAGAATAAGACATGCTAAAAGGTCAACACAACAGTTGGTGAGTTATAGGTTTGGTTTCACAATAGTAATTATGATAGACTACAAAAGTTTCGTAGTTCAAAAGTTTGTAGACAACAAAATGTCTTATTTTAAATGTTTGTAGACAAAACCATGTCTTGCTTCAAATGGTTGTAAGACAGCAAAAATGTCTAGTTTCAAGTTTGTAAACCACGATATTTAGCAATAAAAGTTTCTAAAGTGTATGCATCTCGTGAGTACTCGAATTATGAAGCTTAACACTGCGCATGGTATCCCACACGTCTTCCTTTTACCCTATAATAGTGTACACCGACCAAATGTATCATTTACAAAGTAACATGCACCTCAGTTAAGGTAGGGTGGGGTTTGTCAAAACTCAACAGATCTATCCATATGATTCGCGCTTACATAAGTAATTTAACATATTCGAGCGAAGGCCTTTTCGGTCTGTAACTCATGCAATACAAAGTTTGTTTCTAAATCATCGTGTCTGATTATAAAATCTGTTTCAACAACGTGAATTCACATCTCGAGTATAAACAGTAAAATTTTAAACAAAGTAGGACTGTGAACTCCTATATAGTAAACTTTTTGAGAAATTAGTAAGCATGTATTCTCACCCCAAAATAGTAGAGAAAAAAGGGGGCTATAACTCACCTTTAGTGCAGCAAAGTAATCACCAACAGTAAGTAAGTATGTCTCGAACCGTGTACTCAACCTAGAGAACATGTTGGTCAATAAGTGTCTATTAAGATAGGATGATCCATAGGGTGTACATAGTCCTAATGCTCAAGTCCGACTCACAGTTCCAACAAAAGTCAACAAAAGTTAAAGCAAGTCAATCGATGGTCAACCATCATCAATATGGTCAACATGAGTCAACCACATCAGTAGGTCACTCGTTTTAGTCTAACCAATCAACACATGTCAATTGATAAGGTTTTAGTTGTAGATTAGCATTTTAGTCATTCGATTAAGTGCTCATGTCAACACCAATCAAAGCAAGTAAAAAAAAGCCAAAGTTGGTCAATATAGTCAACAAAAGTCAAACATATCAGTTAAGTTATGCAATCTTGGTCAATGAGTCAACCCTAGGTTAACTAACAAGTTTCAGACCACATTTTATTGATTAGGTAGTTACTAGTCGTGTTGTCATACAGGTTCATGAAAGGCAATTAAACAAACAAGCATAGTTCACAAATCATATGTCATGGTAAGATGGTTCATTCCAATCAAAAGATAATATTATAAGATTTCTAAAAATACCAAGCACACTATCATACGATTCCTAGAACTCACGTAGTATGCAAAACATTCAAGGACAGTTTCTGTTTGCGCATCAGTTTCATTTTAATTCTCATATAATCTAGAAAATAGTAATTAACAAACGGCCAATTGGAGATGACTCTAAACATTTCAAATTATCAGTGGTAAAATAATCAAAGAAAACCATGTAGCCAATTTGTACAGTTTTAACCAACTTGTCGGAATTTCTAATTTAGACAGAATTCAGACCTTTGGTTTCGGCACGCATATAAAAAATGGCAAATAAGCATTATACCAGAAGCACAAAGTCCAATTCAACTTCTACTTCATGCTAGACAATTATTTGTGCAAAATAGACAGATTCGATCTCATTCAGGTAGTAGTTTTTGGGTTCAAATATACAAGCATCTAGAAACAATTAGCATGTGAATTCTAAATGAAATGTCAATTACTAATCAAGCAATTTATAGAATACAAAAGCTTGGTTACCAAAGATCAAGTTAAATGGTCGTTTTATTCATGAACAAATCACTAGTTAACACATTTTACCACAAACATTCAAGTAGATTTTATGTGTTTTTCAATTATCTATCCAACTAAAATCAGTTCATGCGTCAATTCCAAACACATAAATTGCAGTTTTCGAAATAAAACATAATTACGCGTCGAAAATTCAATTAAGCATAACTATAGCTATACATAACGAAATCATGCGATTCTTGCGAGCAAAATGAATAACTTTTCACAAGCTATTCAATAGTAACCATGTTAATATAAGTAGGACATCATTATATCACAGTAAAATCAGATTCATCACGAATTCCTAACGAAACCCTAATTGGACATATCTTGTTAACCGTTTATCGAAATCGTGCGTTATCTATGTGCAAAATTAATAGTTTTTCAAGAACAATTTAAATATGTACTTATATTATCAGTAATCATCATGAAAAATTCAGTTTAGGTCTGTTCAAAAACGTAGGTTCATCAAAGTAGCACATATGATCAATTAACAACCGAATTAGATGTATACAAATCAAGAATTGGGCACCAGGCTTAATTACAACCCTATACATGAATAATAACAATTAGATCTGGAAAAATAAAGCTTTTAGATCTTATCCTAAGTGAGAAATTAGTGGTATAGATACGTAGAGGAGAATGAGAGGCGCACGAAACTGCAAGCAATTGAACGATCGAGCAAGAATTCGATGGTGTGGATGATGAAGAAGGCCACGATGAAGATGAAGTTGTGGATGGCTGTATTAGGTCGTGGTTTTGGGATATCAGAGGAGGGAATGTCTATCTAATTTGATTTAGTGGGTTTAAGGGTGTTTATAGATCAAATGGGTTTACAAACTTGGGCCAAAAACAAATTAAATGGGCATGGGTGAGGGATTTCGGCCATGGGGATGAAAAAGGACTCCTTGGGCTTACAAAAGTTGTTAGTCAAGTTTCCTAAGTGAACCCATTAAGTGTCATTAACCGAAATCAAAAATCGGAATGTTAACTGCGCGTTTAAGCGAATTCTACGCGTTTTTAATTCATAAAACTTCTAATAAATTAAAGTATTTTAAAAAATTAATAATTATATAAAATAATTATTAAAAGTGAATTATCATTCATTTCGTTTCCTAGTGTCGATAACCGAACCCGTAAAGTTGGGACGTTACCCGAGCGTTGGCCAATATTCTCAAGTTGTTAATTTATTTTAATTCCAATAAATTAAATATATTTTTAAAGTTAATAATTATAAAAGAAAATCATTATTAGAACGTTATCCATGTTTTTCGTTGTCTCAAAAGACGTTATCTTCAGTATTCACTAACTGTACGTTTTTCTAAGCACTTTCAAACCGAAGCGTGTTTCTTATTGAATATGTAACACGTATTAACTAATATCCTCCAAGGACGAAGTGTGAATTTAAGTAATCACCGTTAAATATTCTTAAATGCATTTAAAAAAAAAGTTCGGCGTAGGAAAATCGTATGATTTATCTAACAATCGTCTACTATTTAACGAAAATTTTAACGCAAAAACTCGGGTTGTTATAGTCAAAGTTTGAGAGATTGAATTATAATTATTGGACATTTAATCGGCTTTAATTGTTAGACAATCCACCATAATTGTGAAGCATCCAAGTGAACATTGCTCCTTAATCCTTGAATTTTGTTTATTTACTTTTTGTCGTTAGTTTAACTACAAAACTCCTCCTTTTTATAGTTTTTACCTAGAATAATTATTAGACTTTAATTTTGAAACAATTGCTCTATGTGGATCGAATCTATACTTGCTAAATACTTTATTACATTGATCGAGATTAGTTGCATAATTCGTGTATTAAGACCATTTAGTTAGTAAAAATTTAGGTGTGGTTATACCTCATCAACTTTTTGACGCCGCTGCCGGGGAGTGGTGTTAGTTTAGAATTTAAATTTTTCGTTATTCGATCCTTTTGTGAGAATTCTATTCTTACAAAAGTTATTTTTCTGTTATTTTTGTTTGGATTTACGCGTTGGTATTTGTTGAAATGTCCCGTTCATATTGATTATAAACGTTCCATATTAATTGCTTTCATTGCGAGGTTTTGACCTCTATATGAGACGTTTTTCAAAGACTGCATTCGATTTTAAAACAAACCATAACCTTTATTTTATCGATAAAGGTTTAAAAATATTACGACGATTATCAAATAATGATAATAAAAAATATAGCGTTTTCACACGACCATTACATAATGGTTTACAATAATATTACACAACAATAAATGTCTTCGAATGCAGTTTTCAAACAATATTATACAAGCATGGACTCCAAATCTTGTCCTTAATTTAGCATGCAACAGCGGAAGCTCTTAACAATTACCTGAGAATAAACATGCTTAAAACGTCAACAAAAAATGTTGGTGAGTTATAGGTTTAACCTATATATTTATCAATCGTAATAATAGACCACAAGATTTCATATTTCCATTTTTCGTAAACATCATCCCATACATAGAGTAAAAATCATTCATATGGTGAACACCTGGTAACCGACATTAACAAGATGCATATAAGAATATCCCCATCATTCCGGGACATCTATCGGACATGATATAAAAACTCGAAGTACTAAAGCATCCGCTACAACGGATGAGGTTTGTTGGGCCCAATAGATCTATCTTTAGGATTCGCGTCAATTAGTAGAATGGTTTACTAATTCTTAGGTTACCAAGCAAAAAGGGGCATATTTGACTTCGATCATTCAACCATAGAAAGTAGTTTCACGTACTTGTGTCTATTTTGTAAAACATTTATAAAATTGCATGTATTCTCATCCCAAAAATATTAGATTTTTAAAAATGGGACTATAACTCACTTTCACAGATTTTTACTTCGTCGGGAAGTAAGACTTGGCCACGGGTTGATTCACGAACCTATAAAAAATGTATACATATATATCAAAGTATGATCGAAATATATTCACAACATTTTTTATTACGCTTTAACAATTTAAGTTTGTTAAGTTAGCAGTCCAACGTTAGTAATCTGCAACTAGTTGTCCACAGTTAGATGTACAGAAATAAATCAATATATATTATCTCGAATCAATCCACGACCCAATGTATACAAGTCTCAGGCTAGATCACAACTCAAAGTATATATATTATTTTGGAATCAACCTCAACCCTGTATAGCTAACTCAAGCATTACTGCATATAGAGTGTCTATGGTTGTTCCGAAATATATATATAGATGGGTCGATATGATATGTCAAAACATTGTATTTGTGTCTATGGTATCCCAAGATTACATAATATATGTTAGAATACATGTATAATACAATATAAGTTAGTTAATTTATGATTTGTATAGATTTGTTACAAATTTTACGTAGCTACAACAAGCAAAATTATCCAATCTTGTTTCACCCATAATTTCTTCGTTTTAAATCCGTTTTGAGTGATTCAAGTTGCTATGATTTCTTAATGAACTGAAATTTATGAAACTAAACAGAAAAAGTATAAGTTTATAGTCTGAAATATAGGTTACAAGTCATTTTTTAAAGAGGTATTCATTTCCGTCGAAAGAACGACATCTTGATGACCATTTAGAAAAACATACTTCCACTTTGAGTTTAACAATGATTTTTGGATATAGTTTCATATTCAAAAGAAAAATCATTTTTCCAGAAGAACAACTTTTAAATCAAAGTTTATCATAGTTTTTAATTATCAAACCCAAAACAGCCCGCGGTGTTACTACAACGGCGTATGTCCGGTTTTACGGTGTTTTTTGTGTTTCCAGGTTTTAAATCATTAAGTTAGCATATCATATAGATATAGAACATGTGTTTAGTTGATTTTAAAAGTCAAGTTAGAAGGATTAACTTTATTTGCGAACAAGTTTAGAATTAACTAAACTATGTTCTAGTGATTACAAGTTTAAATCTTCGAATATGATAGTTTTATATGTATGTATCGAATGATGTTATGAACATCATTACTACCTCAAGTTTAGTAGGTAAACCTACTGGAAGTGAAAAAATTTAATCTAGCTTCAAAGGATTCTTATATGGCATGAAAGTTCTTGAAGTAGAATCATGACACGAAAAACAAGTTCAAGTAAGATTTCCACTAGAAATAAGATTGTTATAGTTATAGAAATTGAATCAAAGTTTGAGTATGAGTATTACCTTGAATTAGAAAGATATCTTACTGTAAATAAGAAAGATTTCTTGAGATTGGATGATCACTTGAAATGGATTTGCAAGATTGGAAGTAAGCTAGTAAACTTGAAAGTGTTCTTGGTGTGTTCTTGAGTTGTTGTTTTGTATGTTGATCTAGGTTAGGATTTATGAGCTAGATTGAGCTAGATTTTGATGAAGATGATGAAGAACACTTAGAACAATAGAAGAACACTTGAGAGAGAGTTATTTGATGCATAAAATTTGTGATCAAAATGTGTTTGTGTGTGTGCATATTCACGTGAACTAGGGGTGTTCATAAAGGCTCCATTAGTTTGTAATTTTGTGTAATCATTCATGCTAGTTGCCAAATGATGGTTCCCACATGTGTTGGTGACTCACAAGGGCTACTAAGAGCTAAATTATTATGTGTATATACCAATAGTACATACGTCTAGGAGCTGGGTATTGTACTAGTACGAATACGGGTGCATACGAGTAGGATTATTGATGAAAATGAATGAGAATGCAATTGCAAGCATTTTTGTTAAATAGAAGTACTTTGATATGTGTCTTGAAGTCTTTCAAAAGTGTATGAATACATCTTAAAATACTACATGTATATACATTTTAACTGAGTCGTTAAGTCATCGTTAGTCGTTACATGTAAGTGTTGTTTTGAAACCTTTAAGTTAACGATCTCATTTAATATTGTTAACCCATTGTTTATTATATCTAAAGAGATGTTAAATTATTACATTATCATGATATTATGATGTATGAATATATCTTAATATGATATATATACATTAAAGTGTCGTTACAACGATAGTCGCTACATATATGTCTCGTTTTGAAATCCTTAAGTTAGTAGTCTTGTTTTACATATGTAGTTCATTGTTAACATACTTAATGATATAAATAATTATCATTTTATCATGTTAAATATAGTGTAACAATATCTTAATATGATACATATGTACTTAGTAAGACGTTGTCATAACGATAATCGTTATATATATCGTTTCGAGTTTCTTAATTCAATAGTCTCATTTTATGTATATAACTCATTGTTAATATACCTAGTGAGATACTTTCTTATCATAATATCATGTTAACTATATATATATATATATATATATATATATATATATATATATATATATATATATATATATATATATATATATATATATATATATATATATATATATATATATATATATATATATATATATAACATCATATAATTTTTACAAGTTTTAACGTTCGTGAATCGCCGGTCAACTTGGGTGGTCAATTGTCTACATGGAACTCATTTCAAATAATCAAGTCTTAACAAGTTTGATTGCTTAACATGTTTAAAACATTTAATCATGTAAATATACCAATTTCATTATATATATATATAAACATGGAAAAGTTCGGGTCACTACAATACCTACCCGTTAAATAAATTTCGTCCCGAAATTTTAAGCTGTTGAAGGTGTTGACGAATCTTCTGGAAATAGGTACGGGTATTTCAAATTCATTTGATCTTCATGCTCCCAGGTGAACTCGGGTCCCCTACGAGCATTCCATCGAACCTTGATGATTGGTATCTTATTTTGCTTGAGCCTTTTAACCTCACGATACATTATCTCGAAGGGTTCTTCAACGAATTGTTGTTTTCGTTGATTTTAATTTCATCTAAAGGAATAGTGAGATCTTATTTAGCTAAGCACTTCTGAATATTCGAGACGTGAAAGGTATTATGTATATTGGCGAGTTGTTGAGGTAATTCAAGTCGGTAAGCTACTGGTCCGACACGATCTAAAATCTTGAATGGTCCAATGTATCTTGGATTTAGCTTCCCCCCATTTAGCAAATCGAACAACGCCTTTCCAAGGTGAAACCTTAAGCATGACCATCTCTCCAATTTCAAATTCTATATCTTTCCTTTTAAGGTCCACGTAGCTCTTTTGTCGACTCTGAGCGGTTTTCAACCGTTGTTGAATTTGGATGATTTTCTCGGTAGTTTCTTGGATTATCTCTGGACCCGTAATCTGTCTATCCCCCAATTCATTCCAACAAATCGGAGATCTGCACTTTCTACCATAAAGTTCTTCGAACGGTGCCATTTCGATACTCGAGTGGTAACTGTTGTTGTAAGAAAATTCTGCTAATGGTAGATGTCGATCCCAACTGTTTCCAAAATCAATAACACATGATCGTATCATGTCTTCAAGAGTCTGTATCTTCCTTTCGCTCTGCCCATCGGTTTGTGGATGATAGGCAGTACTCATGTCTAGACGAGTTCCCAATGCATGCTGTAATGTCTGCCAAAACCTTGAAACAAATCTGCCATCTCTATCAGAGATAATAGAGATTGGTATTCCATGTCTAGAGATAACTTCCTTCAAGTATAATCTCTCCAACTTCTCCATTTTATCATCTTCTCTCATTGGCAGAAAGTATGCTGACTTGGTGAGACGATCGACTATTACCCAAATAGTATCATAACCACTTGCAGTCCTTGGAAATTTAGTAATAAAATCCATGGTAATCTTTTCCCATTTACATTCCGAGATTTCAGGTTGTTGAAGTAGACCTGATGGTTTTTGATGTTCCGCTTTGACCTTAGAACACGTCAAACATTCTCTCACATATCTAGCAATATCGGCTTTCATACCAGGCCACCAAAAGTGCTTCTTGAGATCTTTGTACATCTTTCCCGCTCCGAAATGTATTGAGTATCAGGTTTTATGTGCTTCCTTAAGTACCATTTCTCTCACATCTCCAATCATTGGTACCCAAATTCTTTCAGCCCTATACCGGGTTCCGTCTTCCCGAATATTAAGATGTTTCTCCGATCCTTTGGGTATTTCATTCTTCAAATTTCCCTCCTTTAAAAATCCCTGTTGCGCCTCGTTTATTTGAGTAGTAAGGTTAGTATGAATAATTATATTCATAGCTTTTACTCGTATAGGTTCTCTATCCTTTCTGCTCAAGGCGTCGGCTACCACATTTGCCTTCCCCGGGTGGTAACGAATCTCAAAGTCGTAATCATTCAACAGTTCAATCCACCTACGCTGTCTCATGTTCAGTTGTTTCTGATTAAATATATGTTGGAGACTTTTGTGGTTGGTATATATAATATTTTTGACCCCATATAAGTAGTGCCTCCAAGTCTTTAATGCAAAAACAACAGCGCCGAATTCCAAATCGTGAGTCGTATAATTTTTGCTCGTGAATCTTCAATTGTCTGGACGCATAAGCAATTACCTTCGTTCGTTGCATTAATATACAGCCGAGGCCTTGCTTTGAGGCATCACAATATATCACAAAATCATCATTCCCTTCAGGCAATGACAATATAGGTGTCGTAGTTAACTTTTTCTTCAACAATTGAAACGCTTTCTCCTGCTCATCCTTCCATTCAAATTTCTTCCCTTTATGCGTTAATGCAGTCAAGGGTTTTGCTATTTTGGAAAAATCTTGGATGAACCTTCTGTAATAACCAGCCAGTCCTAAAAATTGGCGTATATGCTTCGGAGTTTTCAGGGTTTCCCAATTTTCAACGGTTTCAATCTTTGCTGGATCCACCTGAATAACTTATTTGTTCACAATGTGTCTAAGGAATTGAAATTCTTCCAACCAAAATGCACACTTTGAAAACTTAGCGTACAGTTTTTCTTTCCTCAACAAATCTAGCACTTTTCTCAAATGTTCTTCGTGCTCTTGATCATTCTTTGAGTAAATAAGTATGTCATCGATGAAAACAATGACAAACTTGTCAAGGTATGGTCCACACACTCGGTTCATAAGGTCCATGAACACAGCTGGTGCGTTAGTCAACCCAAACGGCATAACCATAAACTCGTAATGACCGTAATGCGTCCTAAAAGCAGTTTTTGGAATATCATCCTCTTTCACCCGCATTTGATGATATCCAGAACATAAATCAATCTTCGAGTACACTGACGAACCTTGTAGTTGATCAAATAAATCGTCAATTCTTGGTAGTGGATAACGGTTCTTGATGGTAAGTTTGTTCAACTCTCTATAGTCGATACATAATCTAAATGTACTATCTTTCTTTTTGACAAACAAAACAGGAGCTCCCCACGGTGATGTGCTTGGTTGAATGAAACCACGCTCTAAAAGTTCTTGTAATTGGCTCTGAAGTTCCTTCATTTCGCTAGGTGCGAGTCTGTATGGAGCACGAGTGATATCGCATATTTCATACTCGTTTTCCTTAGCGATATCGGGCACATTTTGGTCCTTTTGGATACGATTTGGTGTTATTTCAGTGAATGTTGTGAAAGTTCAAGTTCTAAGACCAAAGAGATGAATTTTGAAGATATTTGATGGTTTTAGTGATTTTCTATGTAATAGGGTGAAAGAGATTGGTTCGATTCGAGTTTGATTTGATTTTACGAGTTTTCAGCTCCGGATTCAGCATTTTGGGTTTGGAACGCCGCTCAGATATGTGGAGCGCCACTCCATTAAGCAGGATTTTCATGTCGAGAGCTTTCAAGAGACCAGAAATTAGTTTTACAGCAATTGGAGCGCCGCGCGAATTATGGAGCGCCGCTCCATGTTCTGTCGGTTTCAGAATCCACCTATTTAAAGCCCGAATTTTAACCCTAATAATTCACTTTTGCATCCAGACGAATTTCAGCAGTTTTCTGACGAACCAAGGTGATTTTTGGGGAATCCCAAGGTCATTCTAATGCATCAATCATTTCGGAAACGAGTCTCGATCCGTTTATCAATCAAGAACACAATTTTCATTAGGTTTAATTCTTATCTTCATAATGAATACTCTTAATTGTTTATTGGTGATTTTGGTTTTAGCCATGATTATTGGCTAAGCTTTTTAATGTTTGTCTAGATTGAATATTCGTACGTGTTTGGATGATACTTTAATGTTTTATTAATTAATTAATGCATGATAATTATGAGTTTTGATTAAGAACCATTCTTGTGGGTGTTGATTATTGTTACTAAGTTGATTAGTGATCTTGTTTGAACAAAGGGAACCCTGTTTCAATTTAGTACACTAGTTTTCAATTGATTTGTCTTAACCAATTGGGTGCTTACTGGACCAAGGGGTAAACCGGGTAACATAGATTAAAGAAAATAGGGGTGAATTGTGTGGAGCGAACGCGTAACCAATTGAATCTTAATCTTGTAATTAGTTAATTACTAAGTCACAAACGAAAGAGGTCTTTGGTGAAAGGGAACCCTAAGCCAAAAAATCCAAGTTTGACGTGTTTGTTAAAAGAGAACTCTCGGTAAACCGACTTTGTAGTTGCATGTATTGATAAATTGAACTAGAGCTTAATAACAAATCATCTGACACTGCGAATAGGAGATCTAGGCGAACATTCTTTTATCTATTGAATTCAAATATCTTTACTTTCTATTGAGTCTGCATTTATTTCTTATAAATTTAAAAACACAAAAATATTGTCTTTTACTTTTAATCAATCTTTGATTTGGCTAATCGTTAAATAGCCACCAAAACAATTATCTCGTACTTTCGATTTTCATAGATTAACTTAGTTTAATTTATTAGTTGCAATCTTAATTCTCACGTTTAAAACTGTCCTTGGAATGATTTCGAAATTACCAACTTTATACTATTGCACGATCGGGTACACTGCCCGTTAGTGTGTAGTAATCTTTAAACCGGCATTATCCAAGATAAATTATATACTGAATTTCACACATCAAGTTTTTGTCGCCGCTGCCGGGGACAGTTGTGTCGAAAATTAAGATTGTTATCTAATTGTTCTTAGTTTAGTTTTAGTTATAGTTTATTATTTCTTTTCATTTATTCTCAGTTGAATCGGTGCGTTTAATCAGTTGTTAGTTGTGATTTCGCAGATAACAGGTAGTGCATGCCACATACGTGTTCTTCTAATTCTCCGATTCTTCAACCATTTGCAGAACCTGAAAGAGAGTTATTCAAGGCATTAAGTCAAGAGCAACAGTCTACAGT
The DNA here is from genome assembly GCF_046630445.1 of Rutidosis leptorrhynchoides. Classification (NCBI taxonomy): domain Eukaryota; kingdom Viridiplantae; phylum Streptophyta; class Magnoliopsida; order Asterales; family Asteraceae; genus Rutidosis; species Rutidosis leptorrhynchoides. Next base: position 312,073,136 of record NC_092339.1, read on the forward strand.
GGATTCATCTTTTTCTTCGAGTGCTAATATAATTAATTTGGGTAGTAGTTCTGAGACTTTGGTGCCCGATACACCACCTGAAATCAGAGAAGAAGAAGAATCTCACGTTTCATTAGATCTTTTCGAGACTGAAGATATGGCTGACCAAGCTGATCAACCGAATCGTCCTCAGACTATGGCAGAAAAGTTGAAGGCCACACGAGGGGGCCAAGGTAATTCGATTACTTAACTGAACATCACTCAGCCTTTCCAAATCACAAGGTCGATCCTGAGTTTGATTTCTTCTGACTGCCAATTTCATGGCAAGGATAGTAAGGATGCTAACGAGCATCTTCGTATTTTCAATGATGTTTGTAACTTATTTAAGCTGCATGAGGTTGCCGATACTTCGATCAAGACAAGGCTTTTTCCCTGGACTCTTAAGGGAGAAGCTAAGAGATGGTTAGATAAGCAACCAGAAGGAACGATTACCTCTTGGGATACGTTGGTAGATAAGTTCTTATCAAAGTTTTTCCCTCCGTCTCGAGCTGCTAGACTTCAAGCAGATATTTCTCAATTCAGACAAAAGAGCAGTGAGACATTGTTTGATGCATGGGACCGTTATTCTAATATGTTATGCTCGTGTCCGCAACACGGGTTGAATGATTTACAAAAGGTCCAGATTTTCTATAAGGGGTGTGATATACCAACCCGTCAGAGTATTGATCAAGCAGCAGGTGGAACTTTAATGGATAAAACCGAAGAACAAGCACTAGAGATTATTGAAAAGCAAGCTGCTTACACTCACGAATGGCATCATGATCATGAGTTAACTCGTTCAGCGTCAGTTAAGAGAACCGAAACCACTGGTACGTTTGATGATTATGGGTCTATTAATGCTAAGTTAGACAAATTTGGTAGACACTTGGAGAAGTTGGAGAAGGACATGCATGGTATTAAGGTTGGTTGTGAATTTTGCGGGGTATTACACTTAGGAAAAGATTGTGATGCGGGTTTGACTATGAATCAAAAAGAAGAGATCGCTTATATTAGTCAACAGAACAACAATCAGTTTCAGGGACGTGCGCAGTTTAATAGAAATTTCAAAAATCCCTATAATCCTCAAGGTAATCAAGGTTCGAGGTTCCAGCCAGGTTCTAGTGGAGGATATCAACATCAAGCTCCCAGGTATTTTCAGAAACCTCAAGCCGAAGAGAAAAAGTCCAACCTTGAAGCTATGATCGAGAAGCCTGTGATGTCTCAAACTCAGCTTGTTACCACTGTTACTCAAAACAATGAGAAGAACGATCAAATGTTTTGAAATCAACAAGCGGCTATTCAGAATTTGGAGAAACAAATTGGTCAACTTGCTAATCAGAATAATGAGAGGAAACCAGGGGAGTTACCGAGTAAGACAGATAATAACCCGAAGAATGGGCACGTTAATGCTATCACTACCCGGAGTGGTTTAGCATATGATTCACTACGGAAGCCTGATTAGTATGATTTGCGAGTGCCGTTGGTTAAGGATAGTGAGCCGGTTGTTGTTAGTGAACCGGAGGGGAAAAGGAGCCGGAACAGGTGATTGAGAAAGTTGTGAGGGTACCGAAAACTGTTGCTGCTAAACCGGTAGTTAAAGAGTATCAACCATCGCTCCCATTCCCGAGGAAAGATATTGGAGAAGTTGGAGGCAGAAAAGTCCAAGTTCATGGACTTGATTAAAAAAGTTAACATTAATTTGCCTTTTATTGATGTGATTGCAGGTATGCCCAAGTATGCAAGGTTTCTTAAGGACTTGCTAACTAACAGGAAGAAGTTGGAGAACGTGTCTTCAGTCAGGTTGAATGCCGCATGCTCAGCGGTAGTTGCAAACAAGCTTCCCGGGAAGCTTGAGGATCCTGGGAGTTTCACCATCCTTTTTTTACTGGGTAATTTAGATTGTATGAGGGCGTTGGTAGATTTGTGGGCTAGCATTAATTTAATGCCTTATTCTATTTATTTAAAGCTAGACCCTGGGGAGTTGAAACCCACGCGTATGGCTATTCAGCTAGCTGACCGCTCTATTAAATTCGCTCGTGGAATTATAGAGAATATGCTAGTTAAGATCGGGTCGTTGGTTTTCCCGGCCGATTTCGTGGTGTTAGATATGGAAGTGGATGAGAGGATTCCACTGATTTTGGGTCGGCCATTTTTAAATACGGCTAGATGTATCATTGATGTTTATGGCTAACAGTTGACCCTTAGGATAGATGATTTGCATGCAACTTTCTCAATCGACCATGCTTTAAAATACCCTGCCTACACTGATGATACATGTTATTTTCTTAACACTGTGAATGTCCAGTCTGAGTTGTTGCAGGAATTCCCAGAGTTACAGGGTTCAGGAGAATGTTCATTGGTTGAAATTAATGAAGAGTTGCAGGTTGAGGAGGTGGATATTTTGACCACTTTGATGGAAAACGGCTATGAGCCGACTGAGGAGGAGTTCAAAGAACTCGAACGTGATGCGGAATACCGGAGCAAGTCTTCAATTGAAGAACCTTCCGAGTTAGAATTGAAGCCACTTCCAGATCATTTGGAATATGCTTATTTGCAGGAGGAATCTAAGCTCCCAGTAATTATTTCTTCTTCTCTTACTACATGTCAGAAAACTGAGCTTGTAACCATGCTGCAGGCCCAAAAACCGACCATTGCATGGAAAATTCACGACATTAAGGGTATTAGTCCCTCCTATTGCACCCACAAAATCCTAATGGAGGATAACTCCAAACCTGTGGTGCAACGACAAAGGAGGTTGAACCCGCATATGCAAGATGTCGTGAAGAAAGAGATCATTAAGCTCCTCGATGCAGGTCTGGCTGTTACCACTAATGATAAAAACGAGTTAATTTCCACTTGGACTGTCACGAGGTGGCGTGTTTATATTGACTATCGTAAGTTGAACGACGCCACACGCAAAGACCACTTCCCGTTACCTTTCATGGATCAAATGCTAGAGAGGTTAGCGGGAAACAGCTTTTATTGTTTTCTTGATGGATTTTTGGGCTATTTCAAAATTCCTATCTCTCTCGAGGAGCAGGAGAAAACTAATTCACGTGCCAGTATGGCACTTTCTCATACCGACGCATGCCCTTTGGCCTTTGCAATGCTCCGGCCACTTTTCAAAGGTGCATGATGGCCATATTCCATGATATGATAGAGGATTGCATGGAGGTGTTCATGGATGACTTTTCGGTCTTCGGTGACACTTTTGATTCATGCCTTCTTAATTTAGAGCGGATGTTGGAAAGGTGTGAGAAGTCTAATCTTGTGCTCAATTGGAAAAAGTGCCATTTCATGGTTCAAGGGGGCATAGTTCTCGGGCACAAGATTTCTAAGGACGGTATTGAGGTGGATCCCGCGAAGGTAACAGCTATTAAGAACCTTCCACCTCCCACCGATGTTAAGGGTGTTCGGAGTTTTCTCGGGCACGCCGGTTTTTACCGGCGGTTCATTAAGGATTTTTCTAAAATTGCTAACCCGATGAACAAACTCCTCGAGAAGGACACACCGTGGAATTTCTCCGAAGAGTGTCTAAGGGCATTCAATCTTCTTAAGGAGAAACTGATCAATGCGCCCATCATAATTGATCCGAATTGGTCCCTTCCATTCGAGCTTATGTGTGATGCTTCTGATTTTGCTGTTGGCTCTGTTCTAGGTCAAAGGGTCGAGAAACATTTCCGACCCATTTATTATGCAAGCAATACCTTGCAAGGAGCGCAATTGAATTATACTACCACTGAAAAGGAGCTCCCTGCGATGGTCTTTTCGTTTGATAAGTTCCGGTCCTACTTAGTCTTGTCTAAGATTATAGTCTTTACGGACCATTCTGCTCTTAAGTACCTATTTTCAAAACCGGATGCAAAACCTCGACTGCTTAGATCGAGATCCGAGATAAGAAGGGTGCTGAAAATCTAGCGGCTGACCACTTGTCTAGACTCGAGAATCCAAATCTCGAAGTCCTTCACGAATTGAGTATCCATGATGATTTTCCCGATGAATATCTCATGGCGATGGACAAAGTGGACGAGCCATGGTACGTGGACATCGCTAATTATCTCGTTGGGGGATTCTTGGAAAAAGGGTGGTCACATCAAAAGAGGAAGAAATTCTTCATTGACCTTAAGTACTATTTCTGGGAGGTCCCCTATCTTTTTCGTTGTTGTCCAGATGGGGTTATCCGCTGGTGTGTTTCCGGTGAAGAGTGTAAGCGTATTTTGACCGAGTGCCATAGTGGTCCTACCGGTGGGCATTTTGGACCCCAATTCACGGGGCGTAAAGTCTATGATGCTGGCTTCTTTTGGTCGACAATTTTCAAGGATGCCCACCGGATTTGCAAATCGTGTGATTCTTGTCAAAGGGCCGGTAAAGTCACCAAACGGGAGGAGATGCCTCAACAAAGCATCCAAGTTTGCGAAGTATTTGACGTTTGGGGGATTGACTTTATGGGGCCATTTCCGAAATCTCAGAATTACAGTTACATACTCGTTGCCATTGACTACGTGTCTAAATGGGCCGAAGCGCAAGTTTTGGCTACAAACGATGCATGAGTTATGATTTCATTCCTTCAGTGTTTATTCTCTCAATTTGGAACTCCTAAAGCTTTGATTAGCGATCGGGGTACTCATTTTTGTAACGCCCAAATGGAGAAGGTGTTGAAGCGATATGGAGTTCTCCATAAAGTTTTTACTTCATACCATCCCCAAACGAGCGGACAAGTTGAGAATACCAATCGAGCTCTTAAAGTGATTCTTGAGAAAACTGTGGGGTTGAATCCGAAGGAGTGGGCAAATAAGCTCGATGAAGCTTTGTGGGCGTTTCGAACCGCCTACAAAACACCAATTGGTACCACTCCTTATCGGTTGATTTATGGAAAAGCGTGCCATCTTCCATTGAAGATTGAGCATAAAGCGATGTGGGCACTTAAAAAGTGCAATTTGGATTTGAAGGAAGCCAGACGCCTAAGGGCAGGGCAATTGAATGAGCTTAGTGAATTACGCCTTGATGCGTATGAAAATTCGTTGATTTATAAAGAGAAAACCAAGCAATGGCATGATAGAAGGTTAAAGGGTCCGAAGGAGTTTAATGAGGGTAATCGAGTGCTTTTTTTAACTCTAGATTGAAGCTTTTACCGGAAAAACTTAAGTCCCGGTGGACGGGACCATTTGAGGTTGTTAAGGTGTACCCTTACGGTGCGATTAAGTTGAAAAATGCGAGTGATACTACCTTTAAGGTTAACGGACATCGAGTGAAGAAATATTTCGATGGACCGTTGGAGATTGATGACGGGGTTTACGTTGAACCCGATCCTAACGTCACTTGAAGTTGGTAACGAGTCTTGTGAATGACTCGGTAATAAACTTCACATTGTTGTTGAGTTTGTATATTTTTGTGCTTGTTTGATAATATGTGCAACGTGATCGTGCTCGGCTTTTTGTTTGGGGTTATTGTTGGTCTTTAGGTTGAGAAATTGGGCTAAAATGGCTTAAAATAACGAAATTTTGGGTTATCAGTAGTTGGAGCACCGCTCCATAACATTGAGCGCCGCTCAGAATGTAAATACCTGATGTTCCAGATCTTTAAAAATGCTCGACATGAAAATTTAGTTATATGGAGCGCTGCGCGCTGTTTTGGAGCACCGCGCGAAAACCTGGAGCGCCGCTCCGAATGCTGTCGGGCTGGGCTGACTTCGTTTTAATATATAAAAAAATCCAATATTCACAACCACACAAAGGGAAAACGGGTACCAGCTGTATTTTACTCCCAATCCTTTCATTCTTTTCATTCATTACAACTTTCTAACACTTACAAACACCTAGATCTTAAAACCCTAATTTTCAAGACTTTAATTTCTTGTTCAATTAACTTCACATCTTGCAAGAATGGCTCCCCCTAAGGTCCGAATTTGTTTTCTATCTTACTAATTTCATCTAATTGTGTGTATTTACTTGCTTAATCTTTGATTTACATGATGAATTAGTGTGGGGTTTGTTCAATTGGAGTTTTGTGTTCTAGTTAGTAATGGGTTTTGTTAGATTATCATTGTATACTTTAAATTCATGATTAATCTTGTATTTTTAGAAGTTATACTTGAACCTAGGTTTTGTGTGTTTGAGAATCCGAATTTGTAAGCGATAAAGGAGTTACTTGCTTGAAATTGTTCTTGTTCTTGAGTTGATGATATGTTTTTGCACTAGTGTGGGGTTGTGTTCATATGGGCGGGTCATGTTGGTATGATTGACTTGTGCTATATTGGGTTTAATTATTTATGATGCCATGATAGAAGAGACATAACTTGTGTTTTGTGATGAGATGAGTAGTTTGATAGTAGTTGTTTGAATTGGTGTAAGTTTGCAAACATGATGAACATTATTGGATTTGTGGAATTTAAAAGAGTGATATGAAATCATGTTTGTCATGTTTTGGTTGTGTTGTTATGAGAGTATGGTTGTTATGAGCTATGTTTAAGAGATAATGCAATATGCGTATATTTGAGCTCTTGGCATGTTTACATGTGTTACTTGGATTACTTGGTGATTGTCTTTAAAGTGACTTAGCATGTAACATGTTTTGGTTGTGTTGAGACTTTGGTGCTTATTATTTTGACTAACACTAATTTTTTGAGTTTGTTGTTTTGTTTTCTTTATTTGTTTAATGTGTGCAGAGATCTAGACGAAACACGGAACAACCACGATAACCACCAAATAACCCGGAACTCTGGTTGTCTCAAATTGCGAATGATGAGGAATTAGAAGAACGTTTTACACTAGTTAGCGCCTGTTCGATCGAACGAACTTTTTATTTGGATTGGACGCAACTCACAGCTTTGGGTAACAATATTGTAAGAAGATTGCCTCAGTATTTGTGGGTAACATACGCGGGGCAAGAGCTGAGGCCATATGAAAGGCTATTTGAAATACGTGAAGATGTTTTTGAACAGTTGACTATCGAGTTCTTTTCAACAGTGAGTTGTCGCCCGCGAGCCTCTTCGACCGAGGCAGATTTCTTGACATTCATGTTAGGCGGGTTAGAGCGGAATATGAGTAAGATTGGGGTAGCTCGGGCGTTAGATTTGTATCCCGAGTTAAATGACAATGATTTAAAGTGGTTTTTGATTCAGTGCAAAGTGTTTGGGCATGAACATTTTAGTGAGAGTGATTATTGGCCAACAGTGGCGAAAGAGACTGCGGGTCCGTTTAGTTCAAGTCGGAGTGTTCAATCAATGCTTCGACTTCCGGAGGACAGGATTATTTTTAAGATGATTGCTACTATGTTCATGGCTAGAGGAAATACGAACAAGATTAAGCGAAGGGATCTTTGGATTCTTCAACAGATTAAGTTGAGAGAACGGATTGACATCCCGTGTATGTTAGGAGCATGGTTTCAAGAGATTGGCACAGATAAACGAACAAAACGCCCGTTGTTAGGTGGGCATTTGGTTACTAGGTTTGTTCTGGCGTTTTCGGACCCGACTAGTAGGTGTGATATAGTGGGAGTTGAGGCGATGCCCACTAATATTCTATTTTTCTCGAAAGCTGAGTTTATCCGAAGAGGTCCACAAGGTTGGGTTTTGGTAGATGATGAGCAACAACAACAACAACAACTAAGAGATGGGGCTGGACGTGGTCGTGGACGTGGTATTAGTCGATCCACTTATGAGGCAGGTAGCTCGAGTACTGCGAACGTACAGGGTATGTGGACATTTGGTGAAGAGAGTTGGAATTCGTTGGTTAACAGGGTAGACTGTCTTCATCTAGAGTTTAGGGACAGCCGGTCAGCGTATGATGCTCAGGTTGAGCATAATCAGCGGATGTTAGAGGAGCAGCGCAGGCATAACGAGGATATGAGGGTCTGGCACCAGAATAGTTATGGTACGATTAACACGGCGCTGGGACGGTTTGGAACGGAGATGGGTCATTTGTGTGAGCGAGTTGACAGGGTAGAGTATGATGTGAGAGGGATTCGGGCCCACAATCAGTGGGAGATTCATCAGAGACAAATTCAGCGACAGATGCGTCAGAACCCGGAGGCGTATATTCCGACGCGGACTACCATTCCTGATTATACATCAGTTACTCACCCGAGGCCGGATCCTTCATATGACCCGTACCAAGCTTGTCAGGATACTTATGGTGTGGATTGGGACCCATTCAGAGACTTGTGGCCGAGGAATGATTGATTGTTGCGCATGTCATGTTGTATTTGTTTGAAACTATTTCTTTTTCATTTGGTCTGTACTTGAATAATTTTATTTTCTATTAATGTACTTTGAAACTTATTTGAGGGACAAGGCGTTTCGGCATCGGGTGGTGCCACCTTGTCCCGTTTATGTAGTTCGTTTGTTTTTATTTTCTTAGGTTTGTTGGTGAAATGATTTTTCAAGTCTGGCATTAAGTTCAGCAAAACTGCATGATTTATGATATTGGTGTGATGATCGGGAATGGACGGTGTTCTTATGCTGACAGTCAGTTCAGCGCCATCTGTCACTGGCATTCCGCGATCAGTGGTTAAGCTCGATAAGTTTTTATATTTTCTTTCTCACATAACCCTTTCGATTTTTATCTAATTTTTGATCTCAAGTAATGGGGACATTACTTGATCTCACGTGTAGGGTGGGGGATGTAAAATCTCTCGGGTTGATCTCTTGGGTTGGTTGTTAATGGAATCATCATCATATTAGTTTTGATCTAAAAAGACTTGACGTTTCACGGGTTTTGGTCGTTAAAAAAAATAAAAAATTAGGGGTAAAATAAAAAAATAATAGAAAAGTTAGTTTAAAAATAAAAATAAAAAGTAGAAAAACAATTGAAAATTCAGCCAAAACCTTTATTATGAAAATTGGCTTGGTATTTTATGGCATATTCCGTGTTTTCAAGAAGCCAACATTGTCCCACATGTTCATTATCTTGGACATGAAATTCTACGAGTTCGGGGAACTAAATGGTAGGTCACCTGTACCAAAACGGGTGTAAACCGTGAGAGAGCGGTGATTGCATAGCGTGATTGTGACCGAATCACGTGCCAGATCACAAACTTTTGGTTACTTGGTATAGCAGACTTCCGAAACTATATCATTTTATTATTACATCATTTAATGCTGTGATACTGTGGGAAGAGGAGCCTAGAGCTTCACCAGTGTTATCCTTTTTAGGAACAATAGCTACGTGCTTGTGTTTGCTTAGACAACACAACCCATAGCCAAAAGCTATTGCACCCAAAGGTTTTTGGGATTTAAACCAAGTGTCAATTGAAATAGATTGGCATTCCCGAGTGACTTAGATCCACTCATTAAGGAAGTAAAGTCTTCCGACCGTTTCACTTGGTACGTATACCTCTTAAGCTGTACCATTTCATTACCCATCATTTCACGATGAGGTACTGTTAGAGGAGAAAGTCTTGAACTTTCAAAACATGTTCATTATTTTGAATGTGAAATCCTACATAAACATTGAAATTCATACGTAGGTCATCTGCACCAAGGCGGGTGTCAACTGTATGAACGGTGATAGTAGCGTGTGGTCGAAACCGGACCATGCGCTAGATCGAAAACTTAAACAGGGTGATCCTCATTGTTTCTCCTAACAAGGACAATGTTGCACCCGACCACTTTATTTAACCACACAGGATGTATCTATTCCATCCTAAAGGGAGTCAAGTCTCCCGAACGACACACTTGCTGATTTGTTTCAGAAGTTGTAGTCCAGACCAGTTGTAGGGTGACGAAAAATCTTGAAAAGTCATTGCTAAAATCGACTGGAAATCTACCAGGCCTCAACGTCAAACAGGGAAAGTGGTAGTCAAAGCTTATCTCAATGAGGGAGATTTACTAGCCAAATGGGAAGCGCACCATGATACACAAAATGTCAGTGATTGATCAGATTCCCAGTGGATAACCTCCGGAAAGGTAAGATATCAGCTTTTAAGCCTGATGAACCTCAATCTTTATGATTGACTTAACGGATTAGATGATCACCTCATGATTATCGATGATATCTGGACGTAATGTGTACCCTCCTAAGCACATTATTTTGTTACCGACATAGTTACGATGTTAGGTACTTGTTGGAGGCTTGGCTTGACCAATTGGGGGGTAGCCCGTACGTTCTTTTTGGCACATGCGTTCGTTTGCTTTATCTTTGGTGCTTGGCTTCCACTTGATTCCCGGTTCCTTTGAAGACTTACATTATTGCTCAGATTCTCTGTTTCATTTTATTTGGTACGCTATTCGAGATTTTATTTAGCTACGTTGTTCATGTTAATTGCTTGAGGTTTGAGAAGTTAAATTTGGGGGAATTCAAGTGGGAGGTATGGTTGGTATTTACATCCAAATCGTGCCCATGCTAGTTTGTGGTTTATTAGTTACGAGTTTGGTTCTACATACATGTTGAAGAAGTTATCATATGGTAGAAGATTATTATCGAGTTCGATTGCTTGAGGACATGCAAAACTCTAGTGTGGGGTTGTTTGATATCGCATATTTCATAAGCGTTTTTCTTAGCAATATCGGGCACATTTTGGTCCTTCTGGATACGATTTAGTGTTATTTCGGTGAATGTTGTGAAAGTTCTAGTTCTAAGACCAAGGAGATGAATTTTGAAGATATTTGATGGTTTTAGTGATTTTCTATGTAATAGGGTGAAAGAGATTGGTTCGATTTGAGTTTGATTTGATTTTACGAGTTTTCAGCTCTGGATTCAGCATTTTGGGTTTGGAGCGCCGCTCAGATATGTGGAGCGCCGCTCCATTAGGCAGGATTTTCATGTCGAGAGCTTTCAAGAGACCAGAAATCAGTATTACAGCAATCGGAGCGCCGCGCGACTTATGGAGCGCCGCTCCATGTTCTGTCAGTTTCAGAATCCACCTATTTAAAGACCGAATTTTAACCCTAATAATTCACTTTTGCATCCAGACGAATTTCAGCAGTTTTTTGACTAACCAAGGTGATTTTTGAGGAATCCCAAGGTCATTCTAACGCATCAATCATTCCAGAAACGCGTCTCGGTCCGTTTATCAATCAAGAACACAATTTTGATTAGGTTTAATTCTTATCTTCATAATGAATACTCTTAATTGTTTATTGGTGATTTTGGTTTTAGCCATGATTATTGGCTAAGCTTTTTAATGTTTGTCTAGATTGAATATTCGTATGTGTTTGGATGATACTTTAATGTTTTATTGATTAATGCATGATAATTATGAGTTTTGATTAAGAACCATTCTTGTGGGTGTTGATTATTGTTACTAGGTTGATTAGTGATCGTGTTTGAACAAAGGGAATCCTGTTTCAATTTAGTACACTAGTTTTCAATTGATTTGTCTTAACCAATTGGGTGCTTACTGGACCAAGGGGGTAAACCGGGTAACATAGATTAAACAAAATAGGGGTGAATTGTGTGGAGCGAACGCGTAACCAATTGAATCTTAATCTTGTAATTAGTTAATTACTAAGTCACAAACAAAAGAGGTCTTTGGTGAAAGGGAACCCTAAGCCAATAAATCCAAGTTTGACGTGTTTGCTAAAAGAGAACTCTGGGTAAACCGACTTTGTAGTTGCATGTATTGATAAATTGAACTAGAGCTTAATAACAAATCATCCGACACTGCGAATAGGAGATCTAGGCAAACATTCTTTTATCTATTGAATTCAAATATCTTTACTTTCCGTTGAGTCTGCATTTATTTCTTAAAAATTTAAAAACACAAAAATATTGTCTTTTACTTTTAATCAATCTTTGATTTGACTAATCGTTAAATAGCCACCAAAACAATTATCTCGTACTTTCGATTTTCATAGATTAACTTAGTTTAATTTATTAGTTGCAATCTTAATTCTCACGTTTAAAACTGTCCTTGGAACGATTTCGGAATTACCAACTTTATACTATTGCACGATCGGGTACACTGCACGTTATTGTGTAGTAATCTTTAAACCGGCATTCTCTAAGATAAATTATATACTAGATTTCACACATCAATGAACTATTGGTGCAGCTCCCGGTACATGGTCTATTTGAAATTCAATGGATCAGTGTGGAGGTAGTCCCGGTAATTCTTTCGGAAATATATCGGGAAATTCTTTTGCGACGGGAACATCATTGATGTTCTTTTCTTCAGAATTGACTTTCTCGACGTGTGCTAGCACAGCATAGCAACCTTTTCTTATTAGTTTTTGCGCCTTCGGGTTACTAATAAGATTTAACTTCGCGTTGCTCTTTTCTCCGTACACCATTAAGGGTTTTCCTTTTTCTCGTATAATGCGAATTGCATTTTTGTTACAAACAATCTCTGTTTTCACTTCTTTTAACCAGTCCATACCAATTATCACATCAAAACTCCCTAACTCTACTGGTATCAAGTCAATCTTAAATGTTTCGCTAACCAGTTTAATTTTTCGATTCCAACATATATTATCTGCTGTAATTAATTTACCGTTTGCTAATTGAGTAAAAATTTATTATCCAAGGGCGTCGGTGAGCAACTTAGTTTAGCACAAAAATCTCTACTCATATAGCTTCTATCCGCACCCGAATCAAATAAAACATAAGCAGATTTATTGTCAATAAGAAACGTACCCGTAACAAGCTCCGGGTCTTCCTACGCTTCTGCCGTATTAATATTGAAAACTCTTCCGCGGCCCTGCCCATTAGTATTCCCCTGATTCAGGCAATTTTTACTAAAGTGGCCCGGTTTTCCACATCCAAAACAAACTATGGCGGTGTTATTTGTTCCGACATTATTTGTTCTTTTAGTTCTGTTATACATTGGTCCGTAGATCTCGCACTTTGTCGCACTATGACCATTTCTTTTACACCTGGTGCAAAATTTCGTGTAGAACCCCTGGTGATGCTCTTCAAACCTTTGGCATGGCTGTTTTTGGTTTTTGATGCCATGTTGTTATTGAGATTGTTGTTGGGATTGTTATTGTTGTTATTGTTGTTGTTGTTATTATTATTGGGACGGTTATTGTAATTGTTGTTGGGACGTTTGTTGAAGTTGTTGCTGGGATTTCGATTGTTTTTGTTGCGATTGATGTTGCAGTTGTTGGGATAGTTATTGTGATTGTGGTTGTGATTGTTGTTGTTGTATTGGTGACTCTTATCACTGGTTTCTTCCCACTTTCTCTTGACTTGTTTCATGTTAGCCTCTTCGGCCGCCTGCTCTTTAATCCTTCCTTCGATCTGGTTCACTAGTTTGTGAGCCATTCAACTTGCCTTTTGTATGGAGGCGTGCTCGTGTGAACTCACAACTTCTTGAATCCTTTCTGGTAACCCTTTTACAAATGCGTCGATCTTCTCTTTTTCGCCTTCGAACGTTCTGGGACACAATAGGCACAACTCTGTGAATCGTCATTCGTATGTGGTGATATCGAAACCTTTTGTTCGTAATCCTCTAAGCTCTACCTTGAGCTTATTGACCTCGTTTCTGGGACGATACTGCTCATTCATCAAGTGCTTGAATGCTGACCACGGTAGTGCGTAAGCAGCAACTTGTCCTACCTGCTCGAGATAGGTATTCCGCCATTTTAACGCAATACCCATGAAGGTATGCGTAGCGTACTTTACTTTGTCTTCTTCAGTACATTTACTTATGGCAAACACTGATTCAACCTTCTCGGTCCACCGTTTCAATCCAATTGGACCCTCAGTTCCATCAAATTCCAAAGATTTGCAGGCAGTGAATTCTTTGTAGGATCATCCTACACGATTTCTTGTGGAATTAATTTCACTGCTAGAACCAGAGTTATTGTTGTTATTTTGCATTGCGGCCTGCACTGCGGCTATGTTCGCAGCAAGGAAAACACGGAAGTCTTCCTCACTCATGTTCAAGTTCTGACAAGTCGTCGGTGCCATTTCCTTCAAAAATAGCCAAAAGAATTGAGTTAATCATATAGAATTTAAGAGTAGTCAATAGTATTTCGTAGTATAATATGAACTTATTTATAAAAGATTTTTCTTCATATTAGCATTTTATAGTTTTAATTCGGGTAGTACCTACCCGTTAAGTTCATACTTAGTAGCTACTATACAATTCAACTACTACGATTCTATATGAAAAACTTATTACAATAATATTTCGCGTTCAAACTTTTATACAATATTTTACAAACATACAATACCACTATTATACATATAGGATGAAATATAGTACATAATAACTTTGCTACACGGCAGCTATAAAGGCAATTCTAGTTAATACGTAAGTCGTTCATCAAAAGAAATAAAGACACGTAATTCATAAGTCCAGAAACAAGTCATGCATTCGGGTTTTACTAGTATTATTTCTCATCCTTGGTCTTGTGAAAAATAACCGTTGTGACCGTTGGCTAGGCATCATGTTGTAATGTCGTCAAAAGAACGAGGGTTACGTAATGCCCAACAGCCCCGTAACAATCTAAAAACCTTGTTTCTCACCTCAACTACCGAGTCCGTCACTTGTGGGAATGTTTTATTTAAAATTTGCAACCCAATGTTCATTTTCTTAATTTGATGTGAAGCAAACATTATTAACCCATAAGCATAACATGCTTCTTTATGTTGCATGTTAGAAGCTCTTTCTAAAGAACGGAGTCCTATGTTGGGATATGTTGAGTCAAAATAGGTTCGTAACCCGTAGCGTAAAATTGCATCTGGGTTTCCCGCACTAAATGCCTTAAAGAAAACTTGACGTAACTTAAAGTCTCCCCTTGTGCTGATGAATTCTGCCCGACTCTAGACAAGATTTCATCAATCATATCCCCTGGTAGGTCTTCTAAAATTTTTGGTTGTCTATCCTTAACGTCCATTTTTGTTTTTATACTGTAAAATAAACAAGGATTAGATTCGTAAAAGATAATTAACAAACAATACAAGCAATTTTTACATATAATATAAAAACACACTACAATACATATATTACACAACATGATTACAACTCTTTATTCCGACTCACTCGTTTCTTCTTCTTCGGACTTGGTTCGTTTCGCTAATTTTCTAGGGATATATGGGGCTCCCCTAATACGAGCCGTTCTTTTCTCAAATGGTCTAGAAAAACCTGGTGGCTTAGATGTTTCCGGGTTATAGTGAAAGTTTAAGAAATACGGGTGCTTACGGTACACCCCATCAGGGTACTTCATGTTAACATAAAGTTCATCGGTTTTGGGCTCGGGTTTTTCTATTTTGATACCTTTTCCCTTATTGTTTTCTTTTTCTTTTTCAAATTGGGTCGAGGTAATTTCTATAATATCATCGGAATCCTTATCGGGATCCGATTCATCAGAAAACTGGTAATTTTCCCAATATTTTGCTTCCTTGGCGGAAACACCATTGACCATTTTTAACTTTGGTCCATTGGTTGAGGATTTTCTTTAATTTAATCATTTTTCTGTAGTTATTAATATTTCATCCTCCTAAACCTCTTCCTCTTCTGGTTCCTCCTCTTCCAGTTCCTCCTCTTCCGGTTCTTCCTCTTCCGGTTCTTCCTCGGGAATTTGTGAATCTTCCCAAAATATATTCGACTCTTCATTATTATTAGGTGAGTCGATGGGATTTGTACTAGAGGTAGACATCTATCGCACAATATCAAACACGTTAAGAGATTAATATATCACATAATATTTACATGTTAATAATATATAGTTTCCAACAAAAAGTGTTAAGCAATCGTTTTTAAAGAAAACACGGTCGAATTCCAGACTCACTAATGCATCCTAACAAACTCGGTTAGACACACACTAATGCAATTTTTGGTTCTCTAAGACCAACGCTCTGACACCAACTGAAATGTCCCGTTCATATTGATTATAAACGTTCCATATTAATTGATTTCGTTGCGAGGTTTTGACCTCTATATGAGACGTTTTTCAAACACTGTATTTGATTTTAAAACAAACCATAACCTTTATTTTATCGATAAAGGTATAAAAATATTACGACGATTATCAAATAATGATAATAAAAAATATAGCGTTTTTACACGACCATTACATAATGGTTTACAATAATATTACACAACAATAAATGTCTTCGAATGCAGTTTTCAAACAATATTATACAAGCATGGACTCCAAATCTTGTCCTTAATTTAGTATGCAACAGCGGAAGCTCTTAACAATTACCTGAGAATAAACATGCTTAAAACGTCAACAAAAAATGTTGCTGAGTTATAGGTTTAACCTATATATTTATCAATCGTAATAATAGACCAAAAGATTTCATATTTCCATTTTTCGTAAACTTCATCCCATACATAGAGATAAAAATCATTCATATGGTGAACACCTGGTAACCGACATTAACAAGATGCATATAAGAATATCCCCATCATTCCGGGACATCCATCGGACATGATATAAAAACTCGAAGTACTAAAGCATCCGCTATAACGAATGGGGTTTGTTGGGCCCAATAGATCTATCTTTATGATTCGCGTTAATTAGTAGACTGGTTTACTAATTCTTAGGTTACCAAGTAAAAAGGGGCATATTCGGCTTCGATCATTCAACCATAGAAAGTAGTTTCACGTACTTATGTCTATTTTGTAAAACATTTATAAAATTGCATGTATTCTCATCCCAAAAATATTATATTTTTAAAAATGGGACTATAACTCACTTTCACGGATTTTTACTTCGACGGAAAGTAAGACTTGGCCACGGGTTGATTCACGAACCTATAACAAATGTATACATTATATATCAAAGTATGATCGAAATATATTCACAACATTTTTTTATTACGCTTTTACGATTTAAGTTTGTTAAGTTAGTAGTCCAACGTTAGTAATCTACAACTAGTTGTCCACAGTTAGATGTACAGAAATAAATCAATATATATTATCTCGAATCAATCAACGACTCAGTGTATACAAGTCTCAGGCTAGATCACAACTCAAAGTATATATATTATTTTGGAATCAACCTCAACCCTGTATAGCTAACTCAATCATTACTGCATATAGAGTGTCTATGGTTGTTCCGAAATATATATAGATGGGTCGATATGGTATGTCAAAACATTGTATTCATGTCTATGGTATCCCAAGATTACATAATATATGTTAGAATACATGTATAATACAATATAAGTTAGTTAAGTTATGATTTGTATAGATTTGTTACAAATTTCACGTAGCTACAACAAACAAATTTATCCAATCTTGTTTTACCCATAATTTCGTTGTTTTAAATCCGTTTTGAGTGATTCAAGTTGTATGGTTTCATAATGAACTGAAATTTATGAAACTAAACAGAAAAAGTATAAGTTTATAGTAGGAAATACAGGTTACAAGTTATTTTTTAAAGAGGTAGTCATTTCCGTCGAAGGAACGACATCTTAATAACCATTTAGAAAAACATACTTCTACTTTGAGTTTAACCATAATTTTTAGATATAGTTTCATGTTCATAAGAAAAATAATTTTTTTAGAAGAACAACTTTTAAATCAAAGTTTATCATAGTTTTTAATTATCAAACCCAAAACAGCCCGCGGTGTTACTACAACGGCGTATGTCCGGTTTTACGGTGTTTTTCGTGTTTCCAGGTTTTAAATCATTAAGTTAGCATATCATATAGATATAGAAAATGTGTTTAGTTGATTTTAAAAGTCAATTTAGAAGGATTAACTTTATTTGCGAACAAGTTTAGAATTAACTAAACTATGTTCTAGTGATTACAAGTTTAAATCTTCGAATATGATAGTTTTATATGTATGAATCGAATGATGTTATGAACATCATTACTACCTCAAGTTTAGTAGGTAAACCTACTGGAAGTGACAAAATTTGATCTAGCTTCAAAGGATTCTTGGATGGCTTGAAAGTTCTTGAAGTAGAATCATGACACGAAAAACAAGTTCAAGTAAGATTTCCACTCGAAATAAGATTGTTATAGTTATAGAAATTGAATCAAAGTTTGAGTATGAGTATTACCTTGAATTAGAAAGATATATTATTGTAAATAAGAAAGATTTCTTCAGATTGGATGATCACTTGAAATGGATTTGCAAGATTGGAAGTAAGCTAGTAAACTTGAAAGTGTTCTTGGTGTGTTCTTGAGTTGTTGTTTTGTATGGTAATCTAGGTTAGGATTTATGAGCTAGATTGAGCTAGATTTTTATGAAGATGATGAATAACACTTAGAACAATGGAAGAACACTTGAGAGAGAGTTATTTGATGCATGAAATTTGTGATCAAAATGTGTTTGTGTGTGTGCATATTCACGTGAACTAGGGGTGTTCATAAAGGCTCCATTAGTTTGTAATTTTGTGTAATCATTCATGCTAGTTGCCAAATGATGGTTCTCACATGTGTTGGTGACTCACAAGGGCTGCTAAGAGCGGAATTATTATTTGTATATACCAATAGTATATACATCTAGGAGCTGGGTATTGTACGAGTACGAATACGGGTGCATACGAGTAGGATTGTTGATGAAAATGAATGAGAATGCAATTGCAAGCATTTTTGTTAAATAGAAGTACTTTGATATGTGTCTTAAATTCTTTCATAAGTGTATGAATACATCTTAAAATACTACATGTATATACATTTTAACTGAGTCGTTAAGTCATCGTTAGTCGTTACATGTAAGTGTTGTTTGGAAACCTTTAAGTTAACGATCTCATTTAATATTGTTAACCCATTGTTTATTATATCTAAAGAGATGTTAAATTATTACATTATCATGATATTATGATGTATGAATATATCTTAATATGATATATATACATTAAAGTGTCGTTACAACGATAATCGCTACATATATGTCTCGTTTTGAAATCCTTAAGTTAGTAGTCTTGTTTTACATATGTAGTTCATTGTTAACATACTTAATGATATAAATAATTATCATTTTATCATGTTAAATATAGTGTAACAATATCTTAATATGATACATATGTACTTAGTAAGACGTTGTCATAACGATAATCGTTATATATATCGTTTCGAGTTTCTTAATTCAATAGTCTCATTTTATGTATATAACTCATTGTTAATATACCTAGTGAGATACTTTATTATCATAATATCATGTTAACTATATATATATATATATATATATATATATATATATATATATATATATATATATATATATATATATATATATATCCATATATATAACATCATATAATTTTTACAAGTTTTAACGTTCGTGAATCGCCGGTCAACTTGGGTGGTCAATTGTCCACATGGAACTCATTTCAGATAATCAAGTCTTAACAAGTTTGATTGCTAAGTTTGATTGCTTAACATGTTGAAAACATTTAATCATGTAAATATACCAATTTCATTATATATATATATATATATATATATATATATATATATATATATATATATATATAAACTTGGAAAAGTTCGGGTCACTACATTTGTTGGGGTGTGATTGCAGGTTAGGTACAATTAAACTCTAGAACCGTCTAGAGTTTATCACACGCGCGGCAAGCTTAAGGAGGAATAGTTAATCTTAGAAAGTTTTGGTGAACTTCCCTTCTACATTCCAGATTTCGAATTTGTTAAAGAGGAGCCACCGATAGGCGATCCTAATGATTAACTGATGTGGAGTGTTAGGCAAGCTGCACCGCATGCACTTCCACCTCCGATTAGAAGACCAGATATTACAGCAGATAACTTTGAGGTTAAGCCTCAATTTATTCATATGGCCAGGGAGAACATGTTTGATGGAAGAACTGGTAATGCATTCGAGCACGTTGAACAGTTTGATGAGCTTTGTGAGTTGTACAAGTAAAAGGATGTGAGCATGGATGCGCTCAAATTGAGACTTTTTCCTTATTCTCTTACTAGGGACGTGATGGATTGGTTGAAATCTCAACCATCCAATTTTATTACTACCTACACGGATCTTCACAACAAGTTTATAACAGATATTTTTCGCCGGTTAACGTTGCAAGATTGAAAGCTAGATAAATTCATTTGCTCAGAAGTTTGATGAATCTTTACACGATGCATGAACAGATTAAAGAAGATGTTACGTGACCGTCCTCAACACGGGTTAGAGGTTGGTCTGAATGTTCAGATATTCCATCAAGGCATTGATGAGCGTACACGAGGTATCTTAGACTCTTCAGCGGGAGGAGTGTTTCTTTACAAGAAGCCAAATCATGCGTATCAGCTTTTAGAAGATATGTCCTAGCACACTTATGAATGTTCATCATCATATAGGAGTGATCCAATGAAGAAATCAGTTTCTATTATGTATGATGAAGATGATGGTAGTGGAATAACTCTTACTTCATTGTCGAATCAGTTGAAGACATTTGGTAGGGATTTTGAGAAGTTGAACAAGACTGTGGTTGCTATGCAAGTGGGTTGTGAAAGATGCAGTGGGCCTCATTTGACAAAAGACTGTGATATTAATGACATGTCGATGATTAATCAGGTAAACTATGCGGGTAATCAGTTTCAGGGTAGTCCGGGTTATCAAAAGGATGGACCACCAGGGTTCTACAATAAAATCTACCAACAACCCTCTAACCAAAATCAGTATCAGCAGAACAACCAGTCGTAGGTAAACAATTTTGGTTTGGAGAATTTGATTAGGAGCTTCATGGTTAAAACTGAGGAAAGAGAAGATATGATGAAACAACAAATGCAAAATTAACAGTCATCTATTCAGACTCTTGAGAGAGAGTTGGGTAGGATTTCACAGTTGATATCGAAGGGACCACCAGGCACTCTTCCATCTAATACCCAAGTCAACCCTAATCATGGAAATGGATGATAGAATGGTAATTCTTCACAAGGTCCTCAAAAAAATAAGGAATCTCAAGTTCCCACAATTCGCAGGTTAATGTTATATCTAATTCTGAAGATTACGATTTTGTTAGGTTTGAACCAGTATATTCTTTGGGATGTGAAGAAAAAGAGGATGAGTTTGAAGATGAGATGGAGGTTAGTATGGTTCATACTGAGTATGGTGATGTTCTTTTGGATTATTCTAACATGGTGGATTACACTCCGTATAAGAGTGTTGATGGGTTTCATGTGGAAAGTGTTGAGAGTGTGTCAACTTGTGAAGAATATGGGATTCGTTATGGTGATACAACACCCGAGTATGGTAATTATTTAATGTCAATGATGACGAATGAGACTTCATATGTTTACAAGATGGAGACTGGCGAGTCTCCTAGGTTTAAAGTTGAGAAAAGAGTATAGTTTGCGCTGGAAGTAAAGGTGTACAAGATGCCTATTATGTATCCAAAAGAAATCCGATCAGAGAAGCAAAATGAAGATGTTTCAAAGTCTTTAAATACTGATAATATAAGTGTAAATATTCCTTTGGTTGATGTTCTTGCAGGTATGCCCAATTATGGAAAATTTTTGAAGGATTTGATGGCTAGGAAAGGAAGGAATGAGCAGGCATCATCCGCATTTCTTGAAGCGAAATGTGCTGCTATAGTGAGAAAGAATGAGTTGCCACCAAAGTTAAATGATCCAGGGTCATTTATAGTGTCATGTAGGATTGATGGATCTGAGCTTTTTAGGTGTTTAACTGATTCAGGTGCAAGTATAAATCTTACACCTTATTCTATTTCTTTGCGTTTGAATTTAGGTGAACTTAGACAACTAATTTGGGGGTTAGATTGATTGACCAGTCAGTTAGTAAACCCTTAGGGATAATTGAGAACTTGGTTGTTGAAGTTGGTAAATTAGAGTTTCCCGCAGATTTTGTAGTTGTTGATATGATTGCGAATAAGGTTGTATCGATTATCTTAGGTAGACAATTTTTAGCAACTGCATGTGCGTTAACTGATTGGAGAACCGGGAAACCAGTTTTAAGGGATAGAAGAAAAACCTTAAGTTTTCAGACTAGGCATACTGTTAAGCCGCCACCCACACCCGTAGACTTTGTGAATGTGATTACTAGTGTTGAAATTGATAAAAAATGAAACTAGTAAAAAGAATAAGTGTGGGGGAGAGGTTGTAAAGGAAAACCCGTAGGTAAATCTGACGATAATGTTGTTAATAAATCTATGAGGAAGTTATATAATCGGTTTAGGAATTCAATATCTGAGAAAGATGAGCATGTTAGGAAAAGGTTGGCGTCTAATTTGTTTAGGAAAGAAAAGGAGAAGTTGAGAGAGTTAGTTAAGGAGTCAAAAATGACGGATGTTTGGTTATTAAATGCGATTGGATATATAGATTCGGGTAATGGTTTCGGTACTTTGAAGGATGGAACTTGCTATCATCCGGACATCAGTTGATAAGGAGTTAGA
Organism: Rutidosis leptorrhynchoides; assembly: GCF_046630445.1. Lineage (NCBI taxonomy): Eukaryota > Viridiplantae > Streptophyta > Magnoliopsida > Asterales > Asteraceae > Rutidosis > Rutidosis leptorrhynchoides. The sequence goes on from NC_092339.1 coordinate 312,095,370, forward strand.
GTGCATGACTCGTTAATAAACTTGCACATGTATCCTTTTATATTTTGTATAATGAGTGTGTTTTAAAATCTAAAAATCCTAAAAATTTGAAAATTTATAAAAATCCAAAATGATTTTGCATATTTTGTGTTTGTGTTTTGGTTTATTCATTGCAGATACTACATTATGTGATGACATTCGAGGAATAGCCGTCAGTGCAGAGCCGTCTGTCACTCTGTTTCACGATCCTTATGCTCTACATCCGGGTTATGTCTTTTCCATTCACTCTATTGTCCTCTCGAATTTATATCTGATTATCTAATTTCATGTAATGAGGGCATTACATGATCTTAAGTGTGGGGGAAGAGATATAAATTCTCGTTGGTGTAATACACTTGGTTTTATGTCTTATATTTGAGTCATTTTTGAAAAAATTTGCTAATTTTTAAAATTTATGAAGATTCAAAAAGCCAAGTGTAGCTATTTTATTTAGCAGATGTTATCACTGTTGTGAGTTAAATTGTGTAGGTACCTCGATGATGTTCGTGCTTTGTATTTTCTTTTGTTTTTGTGTGCGTGTTTATGTTTAAAGGAAGTAAATTCTTCCTAGTAAAAGTTGTTCCAATTAAAACTTGAAAGTAAAGTCTTTCAAGTTTCATTCTACTTGGTATAGCATCTTCCTAAACTATATCATTTCATACTAACATCTTTTCAAGATGTAAAGGTACTGTGGGAAGAGAAAGTCTTGAACTTTCAAAACCATCCTGTAACATTCCCATCTTACTTCTTCAACACCAGAGTGATTTTGTTAGGGTTTGTTACATTTTCTGTGTCGCTGATCATTACCAGGTTGGCTGTGGATGACACTTAAACACTCACAATTAACAAGTGCTACCCCATCGCTAACTCTATTACCAAGAAGGTTTTTCTACAGTGCATATGACCTTTAAAGCTAAAATTCTGGAACACGGGTAAGTGTAAAAGCTAACTTGTTTATCCTTTTCAAAAGATAAAATGTTTTCATAAGGTCTTGTGTTTCCTAGGACCAAATGTTTTGGCAAATAGCCTATCTCAATATAAGTGACATAGGACTTAAATTCCACGACCCTCCTTCGATTGTCCACCCTGCTCTAGAGTCACCAGAGTATTCGTTAGGGCATGAGATGAGTGTCGCCATCCTAAAACACAGGGAGAACCAAAAGGATTAACATCTCGGCACACCAATTTTTTCAATGTAGATGGAATTGACGGTAACAATTCTAGTTATACAACTAGAGTGTAGTTGTAAATTGTACCTGGTTCTATTGTCATGTGCTCGTTGATGATCATTCATTTAAAAGAACTTGAAGACTTGAACCTTGCAAATGCTTGTTGAAGCTCACATTTTGATAGAGTTTGTTCGTGATGATAATGAAGGTATATCTTGGTTTGTTGAAGACACGCTTCGGGTACGTATACTTTTGCATTGGTTGATATTATATATGAAGAAAAAAGCGTAATTGAGGGAAAGCAAGGTTCAAGTGTGGGGGAATTTGATATTTCTCGGTTTATACATATTTATCTCACAATATCGGGTTCCATTTCGTTGGTTTTGTGCTAAGGATTGAAGCTATTATGATGACTTTAGTTGAAAATAACGCCTTTTATGTCAATGTGGTGTTTTGGTTAAGAGTTGGTAATTTTTGATGTTTTTCAAGTGTTTCGGGGCCAAAATATCGAGTATAAAGTTCTAGGTTCGAGCCCGAGTTAACGCTAAAAGTTAAAGTGATTTTACAAGCTTAAAATGGATTTTCAGGACTTTTACAATATAAAAGTTCAAATATATATATATATATATATATATATATATATATATATATATATATATATATATATATATATATATATATATATATATATATATATATATATATATATATATATTGAAACGTGAAAATATCCGTGCATCGCACGGGCAAACGCATTAAAACTTTTTTTAAGCTTTAGTTTATACATTTTAGGCCTAATTTTTCTCAAGACACAATTGACTCGAAAGCTTGATCTGATTGACCCAAATGTTTGAGTTTGGGTCTCAATTGCCAGGCATAGTTAGTTAGTTACACCACCCCATGTACGCTTTTCAAATCGATTCAAAATCTACATAAGATGAACTTTACATGAAAGTTGTTGCATGGATCATTAAATCCTATAACTGTAACTCGTATTATAAACCAAAAATTAAAGTATGACATCTATCTATTATGTCGGATTGAAAGCAGGTTCGTTTAAATTGCTCAAGACTAATGTATAGCCAAGACTAACATATTTTATGGTTTTGTGCTACCAAATATATCTTCCAACATGGACAAGACAAATGTATACAACTTCTGATTTATTCTGCCAGACATAAGACTGCTCCCATTGGTAACGTCGTTGGAGCTCCATTGGAGCTCCCTTGGAAGACTTCATTGCTAGCAAGTGTCCTGGGGGTGTCGTTGAATGGTCGTCCTTCACTCTGCTGTTTCAAACCATAGCCAACGACGACAATTATGTCCATTTTTTATTTAAAAAAGAAAAAAGAAAAAAGGTATGTACTAATAAATAATATTAATAAACTTTTAAATTAAAAAAATAAATATTAAAAAGTGCGGCTAATTTCATTTTATGACAGGTGTCATGAATACTCTGGAGTGTGATGAGTTAAGTCTTGGAAAGAAGTTGTTGAGGTGGCGCTGATACGACACATGTGTCTATCTTTGACATACGTCATAGTTGTGAGCAGTCTAAGCAAATAGTAACAATAAAGTTAGTGTAACCATACTGGGTATGATATAAGAACTTCAACCTGTTGACTATTTTGACTTATATGATATAAGAACTTCAACCTGTTCACTATTTTGACTTATAGCTTTAATGTTGAAGTTACCATAGACACTTAAAGTGTTAACAATCACTTTGCTTCCACCAAAGAAATCACATGGTGTTCTCCCATTCTATGGTATGCATATGAACACCATATGCTAAAGATCAAACTGATAAAGTTCAATATGAAAAAATACATTCAATCAGAAATTACAACAGAGGTCTCTGTTTGTTTTTCTGAACCCCTAATGTAATAACCTAACTATAACAAACCCCAAAAAAATAACAGCAGAAACTAAAGTAAAGTTGACTATACACCATCAAAAGTATGCATAAGATTCCTAAGAAAAAATTACACCGTTGGTATTTGTGGTTTGTTCACATTTGCATCATAACACTTAAACTTTATTTTTTGTGTAGTTGGTACCTCAGTTTTGCTTAAATATTATGGTTGGTACCTCAATCTAACTGCATTCAAAATCTAAGGGTTAACCCCTCACATGTGCAATGCATGTGAGGGCAAATGTAATAACCCGTCCTTATCCACCTGGACGAAGTCATCAACATTTGGTTCCATTGCGATGATCAACTCCAAGTAATATCCTTAAATTGAGCAAATGCACAGCGGAAGACTTAATTCGTACCTGAGAATAAACATGCTTAAAAGTATCAACCAAAAAGTTGGTGAGTTCATAGGTTTATCCTAACAATCATTTCAATACATTAATAGACCACAAGATTTCATAATCATAAACATAATACACTCGCAAGTGTATGTAAAGCATTCTAAGTGGTTGAGCACTTGGTAACCATACTTAACATTTAATCAACGTCGCATATTCCCTTTATTATGAAATCTCACTACACCGTACCAAGTGTAGTCTACAAAACGAAGTACTGTGCAACCGTTGAATACTGATCGTCCAGTCCGGTTGGGGTTGTCAGGCCCGATAGATCTATCAACAGGATTCGCGTTTACAATACCCATGTAAATAGTAGTTACCAAGCTACAGGGAAATATGCCAGTGGCACAACTCAACGTAGAATATATTTTTAAGTACTTGTGTCTATTTCGTAAACATTTATAAAAGCAGCGCATGTATTCTCAGCCCAAAAATATATATTGCAAAAGCAATTAAAAAGGGAGCAAATGAAACTCACCATACTGTATTTTGTAGTAAAAATACATTTGACGACATTTAACAAGTGTAGGGTTAACCTCAGATTCACGAACCTACATCAATTATATATATTAACACATATACTAACAAGTAAACAAGTATATATATTAATATTAATTACTATACTTGTTATAATTTATATTTTATTTTAATTAATTGCAACTATTATTTTAATAACCTATATGTTTTGTATATTCATTTTATAAATAAAAATATGAATTTTGTTATATTATATGTATTAGATATATTTTTGTATATATCTATATAGTTTGTTTGCTAAAATTATAATAATACTAAAATAATATTAGTAATGATAAAATAATAACAATAATAATAATAGAGTTAAAAATGATACTTTTAGTATAAATGATAAAATGTTAACTTTAATAAAATAATACTTTTTAATAAAAATATTAATTTTAATAATAGTGAATAATAATAATAATAATAATAATAATAATATTAAAAATAATAATAAGACTACCTTTCAAAATAAGCTTTTAAAAGGAATAGCCACTATTCAAGCTCGAACCCAAAACCTCTCGCTAACCCACAACACTCCTAACCATTCATCCGTTTCCTACTTCTTATAATATTTCGCGATTTTAAATATATAACATATGCAAAACTGTTATCCTTTTCCACCCAACCTCATCTCATCATGATCATAATCTACTCGACTAAGTATTAATAATATAACACTGATGGCCATTAGTCTGTTTGATATTGGGCCAGTCCACTTCAGTGATTAAAAGACAACCCGTTATAGTTTTTAATAATAGCCCACTTTAATATTTTTAACAACAGCCCACGTTAATATATTGAACAAACAAATAGCAGTGACTTGTGTTGACAGAAAATAATGGTGGGTCTTCAGTTCCTCTTATAATTAATTAACTAAAAACACCATCATTTACGATCATCATTATGATCGTTATTTTCTTCAACTTCATCTTATATCATCGTTTTTTTTTTACAGAAACGGTACGATTAATAGCAGTAAAACAGTGGGATTACAGGTGGCGATTATGGTGGCGTTTGGTGGTCAGTAACGGCAGTAGTAGCTGCAGATAGTGCCGGACTGAAACAGTAAAATAGAAGTAGCAGGTTCAAGATGGTTTTCATCATAGAATACGATGTTGGTTGTAGGTGACAAAAGTCCGGTGGTGGCCGTTTGATAACAAAATAAATCGTGAAACAACAATATTTTGCAGCAACAAGTTTCACGATTAACAATTAGAGAGAGAGAGAGAGAGAAGAGAAAGAAAGTTGTTTTCGTTGGTTATGGTGGTGTTTCAAGATGGTTGAAGTGATGGCAGGTTTAATGGTGGTGAGTGATTGTTGTGTGGGTTGTGGTTTGATTGTTCACGAATAAAAAGAAAAGAAAATGAAGAGAGAGAGAAAAGAGACCGTGATTTTTCTCGGTGGTGGTGGTGGTTATGGAGTTTGAAAGGGTGGTGCTCGAACAGTAAAAAGTTGTAGAAGCTGTTGTCGACGGTGGTTTGTGACTGTTTCTAACGGTTGACAGAAATATATGCAGCACAACAGTTGGCCATGTCCGGTTTGGTTGGTTTTGGAATTAAAATAGAAATAGAAACTCAACGACAGTAATAGTAAGCACTAAATGAAAGTGGTGGTCTTTGAGATAGTTGTTCATAGTGGGTGTTTAAAAATGGTGGGTTTTGGTGATGGTTTTTCATTTTGTGAAGAATAAAAAGAAAGAACCCAGGGTGATGTAGGAACCATGGTGGTTCATGGTGGTTGTAGTTAAATAGTGGTGATGAAGATAGTGATGCTCACAATTTGAAGGCCAAGGGAGTGGTTTGAGTGATGAGCTGTAAGTGACGGTATGGTAAAGTAGAGGAAGAAGACAAGTAGTTTGTTGTTTCACAATTCCATGCATAACATATATATATATATATATATATATATATATATATATATATATATATATATATATATATATATATACACTTGTGAAGATAATCAATCAAGCACAGTAATATCAATCAAATATGTGTTTGATGTTTAAGTTTGGGTCCTAGTCGAATAGAAAGATACCAGAAAGTTAGATTAGTAAATAGCTGTGTATCAATTAGAAGTTAGTCTTTGGGGGTGGTTATGAGAAGAAAAATAAGGAACCAGTTGTAGATATTAAACAAAAGAAAACATATAGAAAGATGAAAGAAAAGATGTTTTGTTGTATTCATTTAACATATACATATTTATAGAATATTATTACTAATATAATAATAATTATATATTAAATAAATATAAAAAAACGTGTGGGTAATCATACCAAGCAACCATTCACTAGAATTTTTATTACTGACAGTTTCATAGGGATATTATATCGTGTCCATTGCTAAACAGTTAACGTATAAAAGTGCTCCTAAAAATCCTAAATTTTTAGATTAAACATATTTAATTATTTCACTCGTTACCTGTTTGAAACCCGATCAAAAAGGTTCGATAATTATTTATTTTATGTACCAATTAATATGTACGGAGTACTAAAATTTAAACTAAAAGGATAAAAATATTTTTAACAAATCTAGAATCTTCGTAATCAATTTACACTCCAATTTTTATTTTAATCTTTCATAAACATGTATTATATTTATATTAAAACTAACGAAATGTCAACCGAGTGTTACAATCATTAAATAATTATATTTAATATATTCTATACATATATTTATATTTATTTTTATATGAATACACATTTATTTACAAATAATGGTTCGTGAATCATCGAGAATAGTCGAAGGTCAATTGAATATATGAAACAGTTCACAGTTTTTGAGACTCAACCCAACAGACTTTGCTTATCGTGTCAAAGATAATGAATCGTATAGAGAGTTTGGTTTAAAATTAGTCGAAATTTTCACGGTCGTGACAGTACCTACCCGTTAAAGAAATTTCGTCCCCGAAATTTGATCGAGATCGTCATAGCTAACAGTAAGAATGTTTTCCTGACAAATATGAGCTAATAAATAGAATTTTATTACTGTTGAGTAATAAGGATAAAATAGTTTGACTTCTTGAAGCGTACGAGTGAAGCTATCACAAAAGATTGAGATAGAGATTTAACTTTTGATGTTGTCATGGTGAATTTTTGAAATTCAAGGAATTTAAAAAAAAATAATCTTCTAATCAGCAATAAAATGTGATAGCACGATTTGTTAGCAACTGTTGGAATTACAGAAGAACGAAGATATCAAGGAAATATTTTCGTGATATGCTTAGAGATTAAATAGAATGAAAGAGTCGTATGACATGGCTCATGATGACGGTACTGAGAATCATCACATTCCATTAAAAACTCAACATGACTTACTGTAATATAATGACGTTGATCAAGTGTCATTATATTATACTAATTCATGCTTCAGTTCCCAACACTACTTCAAAACATTCATATTTTAAACTCGAAGGTTTCAGAATTTAGAAACTAACACAGTTTCTTTTATGTTGTAGTACAGATAGAGCGGAGAGATAATTAATATCGGACGAGAGTATTTTGAAGATATCTTCAGAAGTATTGAAGATATTTTCAATGAAAGATACGATAATATCTTGAAATTTCTAATATCGAAGGACGATGATGAAGATTTACCCGTAAGGGTTTAGATTCAGAAGCAATGTGTTCGCTAAAGATTTCATTAGATACAGAATCATCTGGATTCTTTGAATATAGGGTTGGATCCTTGTATTTGTTCTTTGTTTCCTTCATGGTGTGCTCAATTCGATTTTCAGTACCAAATTTTCTATCGACCGTTCCTAACACTTCCTTCTTTATTATCAACTTTTGACCATTAAGACCATCTACAACATGCTACTTCATCAGCATTTTCAAAGTTAACGGATCCGGGTCATTGGTTATCAAACCAAGGTGGTTTTAGGAGAATTGTATTTTTAGATGATTAAACGCTGATGGTAGCAAGGTTAAACATAAAAGATTTTCCGGTAACGAAGGCGAAAAGACAACGTATATATTTCAAGGTTATAATAAGGTTAGTTCAACTGAAAAGTCGAAGTTGACTTGCTGGAGCTGTGACAAAATTTGGCTACTTTGAAAAGGAATCGTAAGGTTGTTTTTGCTAACAAATGGTAAAGAATTCGACGCGGTCACGTGTTAAGCTATGACTTTGGGTTCGAGATTTTTCAGGTGCATAACTGTATGCATAAATCTTTTCTTTCGTAAATGAAGTGCGGTTGGTTCAACCTCTCGTTTGAGATATTTTCAAGAATCATGAAAGATTTGAACATGGATTGTAACTGTCAAGGTACAAATGAGGTTTAAGATGAAATCAATTGGAAAACTTGAAAAATTATTTAGTTTCATATGTTATAATCAATATTTTAATTCATTTTAATTGTCCAAAGTTACCAGTCCAGTAGTCCGATTGTCCAATGGTCCAATAAATTCATATATAAATTAAATATATAATATTCGAATTAATTAATACGTATCGTGACCCGTGTACCGGTCTCAGTATTGATTACAACTCAAACTATATATATATATATATATATATATATTGGAATCAACCTCAACCCTGTATAGCTAACTCCGTCATTTGCATATAGAGTGTCTATGGTTGTTCCAAGATAGATATATAGATGGGTCAATATGATATGTCGAAACCTTGTATACGTGTCCCTTTATTTAAAGTGCGTAAAATAAATACAGAAATGACGATAAATAAAATTGCGAGAATATAAATTGTGATAATTAAATTGCGATAAATAAAATGTAACCAGTTAGCTAGGAACAGTTAGATAGGAACAGTTAGCGTGGATTCTTAACAATTTTTCAATTAGTTAATTCGTTTGTTTCTAACAAATTTTATTTGTCCAATGTTTTCTTCATTATGCCACTTGTTGGATTATGATAAGTCAAAATCCAAATATGAAATTGAATGAAAATGGTTATTCTGTGGTGAACGGATACGTATATCGGTGATTGCAGGTAGGATGATAAATGACTGTTGAATCAGATTCGAAGAATGTACAATGTAACTTATTAATGTGAAATCTAAATATTCCTCGGGTATTACCTACCCGTTAAAATATTTTCATCATTAACAGTTGGTACAAAAGAATTTTTAATTACAATCTTTATGAAAATATACTTACATATACATTTTCTTCAGATGTAATCATAGATTCAATGAGTTAATATAATATTAATCTCATTTGATTTACCATTATAACTAGAATACATAATCTCTAAAACATTAGAGATTACATAATCGCCATGAAGAACGAAGATAATTGATGTAAAACGATACGTAGAATGATGATTATGCTCGGGGTACATAATGAGATGTTGAGGCGTGTGATGTTGAAACTTGGGTTGTTGGTGGTACTGGTGTTGATGTTGATGGTACTGTTGGTGCCGGTGATGTTGCTGAAGCTGGTACGTTTTGCACCATATTTTTCAAGGCTACAACTCAGGTGCGAAGTTCGTTGACTTGTTACTCCAGGATGATTGTCGGTAGGAACGAGCGAGTGAATAAGGTTTTGAATTTGAGATAGTATATAATCATGACGAAATATTCAGGAAATGAGGGTGAAAATGATGTTTCGGACTGGTTCGTCGGTAAGTGCTTCAGGTTCTTCGCCAAGAGGTGAATTCGATTGGTGGAAATGATCACCTTCTTCTTGCCTCCAATAATTCAGTCGACTACGAACCCATCAGATGAATTAGTTGGTCCATTCCGGTCATACTGCTTTCGGAGCTTGAGTGAGACTCCATATCGGAATCCGAGAGGCTTGAACTAGTGGTGAGTTCCATTTTGCTCGGTTAGATAAAGAATTTTTGGTATGAAATGAATTTCGGATATCGGATGATATTCTAATTACATAGAATATCTATGTATAGTACAAAAGATCCCGTAGATTATGGAGGGAATTAAGGAAACGTGTCAGATAAAGTCTACAGTAACAGATACGCTAAGATATGAATTAGCAGATATACTAAGATATGAATTTATCTTGTACACTATCTATCAAATAAGTGCAGGAAGTCGTGTCTAGACTTAGAAATGATAAGCAGGTAATTTTCCACTAAGAATGATAAACAATACGTATAATATGCAGCTAAGGTCAAAGTCCAGACTCGCTAATGTATCCTAACAACTATCAGTTAGACACACTGATGCAAGACCTGGTTCACTAGGACCAACGCTCTGATACCACCCGTAATAACCCGTCCTTATCCACCTGGACGAAGTCATCAACATTTGGTCCCATTGCGATGATCAACTCCAAGTAATATCCTTAAATTGAGCAAATGCACAACGGAAGACTTAATTCATACCTGAGAATAAACATGCTTAAAAGTATCAACCAAAAGGTTGGTGAGTTCATAGGTTTATCCTAACAATCATTTCAATATATTAATAGACCACAAGATTTCATAATCATAAACATAATACACTCGCAAGTGTATGTAAAGCATTCTAAGTGGTTGAGCACTTGGTAACCATACTTAACATTTAATCAACGTCGCATATTCCCTTTATTATGAAATCTCACTACACCGTACCAAGTGTAGTCTACAAAACGAAGTACTGTGCAACCGTTGAATACTGGTCGTCCAGTCCGGTTGGGGTTGTCATGCCCGATAGATCTATCAACAGGATTCGCGTTTACAATACCCATGTAAATAGTAGTTACCAAGCTACAGGGAAATATACCAGTGGTACAACTCAACGTAGAATATATTTTTAAGTACTTGTGTCTATTTCGTAAACATTTATAAAAGCAGCACATGTATTCTCAGCCCAAAAATATATATTGCAAAAGCAATTAAAAAGTGAGCAAATGAAACTCACCATACTGTATTTTGTAGTAAAAATACATTTGACGACATTTAACAAGTGTATGGTTGACCTCAGATTCACGAACCTACATCAATTATATATATTAACACATATACTAACAAGTAAACAAGTATATGTATTAATATTAATTACTATACTTGTTATAATTTATATGTTATTTTAATTAATTGCAACTATTATTTTAATAACCTATATGTTTCGTATATTCATTTTATATATAAAAATATGAATTTTGTTATATTATATGTATTAGATATATTTTTTGTATATATCCATATCGTTTGTTTGCTAAAATTATAATAATACTAAAATAATATTAGTAATTATAAAATAATAACAATAATAATAATAGAGTTAAAAATGATACTTCTAGTATAAATGATAAAATGTTAACTTTAATAAAATAATACTTTTTAATAAAAATATTAATTTTAATAATAGTGAATAATAATAATAATAATATTAAAAATAATAATAAGACTACCTTTCAAAATAAGCTTTTAAAAGGAATAGCCACTGTTCAAGCTCGAACCCAAAACCTCTCGCTAACCCACAACACTCCTAACCATTCATCCGTTTCCTACTTCTTATAATATTTCGCGATTTTAAATATATAACATATGCAAAACTGTTATCCTTTTCCACCCAACCTCATCTCATCATGATCATAATCTACTCGACTAAGTATTAATAATATAACACTGATGGCCATTAGTCTGTTTGATATTGGGCCAGTCCACTTCAGCGATTAAAAGACAGCCCGTTATAGTTTTTAACAATAGCCCACTTTAATATTTTTAACAGCAGCCCACGTTAATATATTGAACAAACAAATAGCAGTGACTTGTGTCGACAGAAAATAATGGTGGGTCTTCAGTTCCTCTTATAATTAATTAACTAAAAACACCATCATTTACGATCATCATTATGATCGTTATTTTCTTCAACTTCATCGTATATCATCGTTTTTTTTTTTTACAGAAACGGTACGATTAACAGCAGTAAAACAGTGGGATTACAGGTGGCGATTGTGGTGGCGTTTGGTGGTCAGTAACGGCAGTAGTAGCTGCAGATGGTGCCGGACTGAAACAGTAAAATAGAAGTAGCAGGTTCAAGATGGGTTTCATCATAGAATACGATGTTGGTTGCAGGTGACAAAAGTCCAGTGGTGGCCGTTTGATAACAAAATAAATCGTGAAACAACAATATTTTGCAGCAACAAGTTTCACGATTAACAATTAGAGAGAGAGAGAAGAGAAAGAAAGTTGTTTTCGTTGGTTATGGTGGTGTTTCAAGATGGTTGAAGTGATGGCCGGTTTAATGGTGGTGAGTGATTGTTGTGTGGGTTGTGGTTTGATTGTTCACGAATAAAAAGAAAAGAAAATGAAGAGAGAGAGAAAAGAGACCGTGATTTTTCTCGGTGGTGGTGGTGGTTATGGAGTTTGAAAGGGTGGTGCTCGAACAGTAAATAGTTGTAGAAGCTGTTGTCGACGGTGGTTTGTGACTGTTTCTAACGGTCGACAGAAAATATATCCAGCACAACAGTTGGCCATGTCCGGTTTGGTTGGTTTTGGAGTTAAAATAGAAATAGAAACTCAACGACAGTAATAGTATTCACTAAATGAAAGTGGTGGTCTTTGAGATAGTTGTTCATAGTGGGTGTTTAAAAATGGTGGGTTTTGGTGATGGTTTTTCATTTCGCGAAGAATAAAAAGAAAGAACCCAGGGTGATGTAGGAACCATGGTGGTTCATGGTGGTTGTAGTTAAATAGTGGTGATGAAGATAGTGATGCTCACAATTTGAAGGCCAAGGGAGTGGTTTGAGTGATGAGCTGTAAGTGACGGTATGGTAAAGTAGAGGAAGAAGACAAGTAGTTTGTTGTTTCACAATTCCATGCATAACACATGAATATATATATATATATATATATATATATATATATATATATATATATATATATATATACTTGTGAAGATAATCAATCAACCACAGTAATATCAATCAAATATGTGTTTAATGTTTAAGTTTGGGTCCTAGTCGAATAGAAAGATACCAGAAAGTTAGATTAGTAAATAGCTGTGTATCAATTAGAAGTTAGTCTTTGGGGGTGGTTATGAGAAGAAAAATAAGGAACCAGTTGTAGATATTAAACAAAAGAAAACATATAGAAAGATGAAAGAAAAGATGTTTTGTTGTATTCATTTAACATATACATATTTATAGAATATTATTACTAATATAATAATAATTATATATTAAATATATATAAAAAAACGTGTGGGTAATCATACCAAGCAACCATTCACTAGAATTTTTATTACCGACAGTTTCATAGGGATATTATATCGTGTCCATTGCTAAACAGTTAACGTATAAAAGTGCTCCTAAAAATCCCAAATTTTTAGATTAAACATATTTAATTATTTCACTCGTTACCTGTTTGAAACCCGATCAAAAAGGTTCGGTAATTATTTATTTTATGTACCAATTAATATGTACGTAGTACTAAAATTTAAACTAAAAGGATAAAAATATTTTTAACAAATCTAGAATCTTCGTAATCAATTTACACTCCAATTTTTATTTTAATCTTTCATAAACATGTATTATATTTATATTAAAACTAACGAAACGTCAACCGAGTGTTACAATCATTAAATAATTATATTTAATATATTCTATACATATATTTATTTTTATTTTTATATGAATACACATTTATTTACAAATAATGGTTCGTGAATCATCGAGAATGGTCGAAGGTCAATTGAATATATGAAACAGTTCACAGTTTTTGAGACTCAACCCAACAGACTTTGCTTATCGTGTCAAAGATAATGAATCGTATAGAGAGTTTGGTTTAAAATTAGTCGAAATTTTCCGGGTCGTGACAGCAAATTCGTCATTTTTCACAATCTTTAGTTTGAAAAGTATTTTTAAAACTAATGATTCTTTCAGTTTTTTATCTTCCTACCTATTTCACCATCTTTTTAACAATACCAACACAATTATTATTGAGTCTAGATAGAATGTGGTGTGATATGTACCAATCAATTCTTAAGAACAATGTGTTAATTCAATTCTCACAACTAAAATTGTGCTTCAAGTGTAGAACAATGATAATGGTCAGATACCGTTGTCAGCCAAAATGACTAATATTCCAATTAGAGTTAAAAACGCATCACTTTTAAATTACTATATTAACTATCAGACAAAAATAATGAATAGTACCTGGGGCATTTTCATCATTTCTACCTTTTTTTTTTTACTAAATTTCATTTCACCAAAAAAAAAAGCCCCACACTTTGTTCAAAAATTAAAATCGCCCCCCAAACAGGGGTAAAGTGTCAAATCAACATTTTTATAAAAAAATCTTAAATAAACTCCACCCAAATATTCAACGGGTCATATTTTCTCGCTCGCAACGAGTTAAATTTTTCCGGCACCATCGTTAAACTCGAAATAATCTTACGAACACAATATCACTAACCATACGCAAAACGGATTCTTTTTAAAAAAAAGGCTAAATATTTGGGGTACTTTTCATACACGTTGATTTTTCACTCGCAGGCTCCGTAACTATTTTTATCTATTAATAACAAACACATATGGGTCTTATTATTATTTCTTAATTATTTAGTGATTTTGTGGATATATCTCAGTAAATCTTATACTCTTAAATCATATGAAGTGTTAATATAAGATAACGGCTTAATTGCGTTAAATTTTAAAAGTCAACAATCTCATAGCGAAACGTGAAGATACACATATATTGTTAATTTAAAATAACATTTAAATCTTTGACGGGTTACACCTTTTAGTTCGACTCGAGTTGCGCTGCAATGACATCATCGTTAACCACGAAATAATTTTACAAACTAAACGCAACAAAATACATTGAAAACCGAACTTCCGGCGCGAAGCGAGGGTTCAAAAACTAGTTAGAAACAAATAACAATCGTATAGATAAATAAAAAAACCATGATCTAGCATCAACAAAAATCCAATCTCAAAAAGGAAAACTCTTTTTTTGAAGTCATAGCCTAGTAATTATATACACTTTTTTATTTCTTTTTGAAGTCCTAGTCTAGCAATTGTATACACTTTTTTTGTGTGTAGCAGAGTTGCTGACAGACATGATGAGCTTGAGTTGGACGTATGTATAGGTTGTGATTCTAAAATTTAATGATACATTTATTATCATTACATGATTGTTTTGCTTAATCGATCGATTAAATAAATCAACAGAATGAGCGAGTTATAATACACCTGTTGTTGGTAATTTTAGCATGATTCAACGTCATTTTAGTTGATTGGATTGCTAAGTTGAAAGTGCTCGAACCATTGAAACGCTACACGGAATTGGGGAGTGTGGAGTACACGTTCGTAAAGTGTAAAATGGTTTGAGGTTATGTTAGTGAGCTTGGAAATAATGTTTGGAACATTAGAAATGCGAAACGTGACTTGAAAGGCTAAACACACTTGAAAATAAGCTTAAAAAGGATTTTTGGTGTGCAGTAGCTTTAAGCCGCGGCGCGTCTCTTAAGCCCGCGGCGCGGCTTAAAGGGTGAAATGTTAGCCGAGAGTTTTGCTTATTTTGGGTGTTTAGTTCTTTGTTAAGCCGCGGCGCGGGTCTTTGGACCGCGGCGTGGCTTAACACATGGTCGTGAAAAGGTGACATTTCTTCTCAAAAGGCAAATTTGAACCCCAAACGTTTTGGGGTTGTTCCAGGGCATTCATATACGTTTTTTTCATGTATTTAGACCATTTTAGACACAAATACATGAATTCTAACTTCCAAGTCATATATGGGTATGAATCAAAACTTGTGACTGTTCATGAAACCTTTTGACCCATTATAAATACATTCTTCATGTATTGAGAAAAGGTTCCAGATTTTAAAACCTTTTCGGCACACTTTCAACTCACAACAATTAGAAGATACTTTCTGCAATTTTTAAATTGTTTTCTTTTAGCCAAGACAACAATTTCATCCTTGTCTTATCCCAATCAAAACTTCGTGGC